>NC_082640.1:155266912-155569943 GCF_028023285.1 Balaenoptera ricei
CTCTAGAGCACAGGCTCAATAGTTGTGGTGCATGGGCTTAGTTGCTCTGTGGCATGTGGGATCTTCCCGGACCAGGACTCGAACCCGTGTCCCCTGCATTGGCAGGCAGATTCTTTTTTTTTTTTTTTTTTTAATTTATTTATAGCTGTGTTGGGTCTTCGTTTCTGTGCGAGGGCTTTTCTCTAGTTGCGGCAAGTGGGGGCCACTCTTCATCGCGGTGCGCGAGCCTCTCACTATCGCGGCCTCTGTTGTTGCAGAGCACAGGCTCCAGACGCGCAGGCTCAGTAATTGTGGCTCACGGGCCCAGTTGCTCCGCGGCATGTGGGATCCTCCCAGACCAGGGCTCGAACCCGCGTCCCCTGCATTGGCAGGCAGATTCTCAACCACTGTGCCACCAGGGAAGCCCGGCAGGCAGATTCTTAACCACTATGCCACCAGGGAAGTCCCTGCATTATACTTCTGATCGATATTCTGTGTCTGCCCCTTCTGCTTCCTCCTTCCTGCTATATGCTCCCTTGCTCTCCAAATTTCAATTGGATTGGCCAACAGGGGGCATTATCAAGAGATAAGAGGGCAGGAAGAGAGAGGTCAGGTATTTGCTCCCTGGCTCCTTTCTTGCTAGTCCAGTTTGTCAGTAGCTGCATTTCTCCACATAAGCCACAGCTTTTGTCAGGTGGCCCTCCCTTAGGACTCCATTTCTGGTTGATTCAGGTTGTTCTCGCCACTTGCCCCTCTTGCTAGAGATTGGGGCTTTACCATTCCTTATTGGTTTCCCTGAATCATGCCCATACCTTGACTGAAGATTATCTTCAGTCACCTTTTTTGAGCCTGCATCTGGTTCCTGCAGGGACCCAACTGATACAGTAATCTATGGTGTACATCAACCACACTTTACCCATTTATTTCACTGAGACAGACCTTCCCATGCCCCTGGTTCTTCATCATCCTTAAACATTGCTATGTTGGGGCTTCCCTGGTGGCGCAGTGGTTAAGAATCTGCCTGCCAATGCAGGGGACACGGGTTCGAGTCCTGGTCTGGGAAGGTCCCACATGCCGCGGAGCGACTAAGCCCGTGAGCCACAACTACTGAGCCTGCGCGTCTGGAGCCTGTGCTCCGCAACAAGTGAGGCCGCGACGGTGAGAGGCCTGCGCACCGTGATGAAGAGTGGCCCCTGCCTGCCGCAACTGGAGAAAGCCCTCGCACAGAAATGAAGACCCAATACAGCCAAAAATAAATATAAATTAAAAACAAAACAAAACAAAACATTGCTATGTTGAACCACTTCATGCAGTTTTATACAAACATGCAGCAGTTTCAGAATTTACATAGGACACTTGCGCAGGAGCAGGTCCTAGGTAGGTCTATACCTCGTTTAACTAGACACTGACTGGTTATGCTTCAGAATAGCAGCATCAGCTGATCTGCTCACCTAAATTTCATGGGAGTTCCTGGCCACCCATGTTGATACCAATGCTGGATGTCACTCAGCTTTCTAATTTTGCCAGTTTATTAGGTGTAAAGTGAGATCTCATTGTTGTTTTAACTTGCATTTGTCTGATTACTCGTGAGTTTCAGCATCTCTTCAAGTGCTTTTTAGTTTTTGGATTTTCTCTTTTGCAAAGTCCTCATTTGTACTCTATCATTTTCCTCAGGGATTTAAAATTTAAAGCACCACGTAGGCAGCAGTGGGCAAGCTTGGCCTTTGGGAAGTCTGTTTGCAGTGTTTACACTTGGCAAATGTTTCCCCTGCCTTTCCTCTACCCCTTACTCCCAATGGATCCCCATTTGCTGCCTAACCCTCTCCCCTGCCCCTCAGCATTAACCTTACCAGTACAGGTGCAGCCACTAGCTGAAAAGTCACTCAATCTCAGACACTCAGCCTTTTTCATCTATAAAATGGAAATTGGCATAATTACCATGAGTAGCTCGTTTATTCATTTAAATGAGCTGGACACTAGGCAGGCCTCCTGGTTATAGATACATGCCCTTGAGAAACTCATGGATAAGTATAATCCAATGAAGCTAATACTACAAAGGCAGTCTGGGCTAGATGTGGTAGGTACAGAGAGGTCGTTGTGAGATACAGTATGTGAAGTCATTTTGAATAATAAACAGAATTGCTAGCATTTAAGCACTGGAGTGTGCCAGGCACCATAGCAACTGCTTTACATACATCGTTTTATCTCATCCTAACAACAACCCTTTAGCAGTGGTTCTGAAAGTATAGTTTGCTGGCCCCTGGGGGTCCCAAGACCCTTTCAAGGGATCCTGAAAGGTTTAGAGTATTTTCATTATAATACTAAGATATTATTTGCTTTTTTACTGTGTTGACATTTTCGTTGATGGCACAAAAGCTATGGTGGGCAAGACTGCTGATGCCTTAGCACGAATCAAGGCAGTGGCACCAAACTGTACTAATGGTCATTGTTTTCCTCACCACCACATAGCTGCAGCAAAAAGATTCCAGTTTCACTGAAGAATGTCCTTGATGAAGCGGTAAACATTATCCATCTTATTAAATCTCCCCCAAGTACATGTTTTACTCTTCTGTGTGACAACGGGAAGTACACAGAAAGCACTTCTGCTGCCTTTCAACGACTGTCTCAGGGACTAGTACTCATATGACTGTTTGAGTTGTGAGCTAGATTAGACACCTTTCTCCTGGAACATCATTTTTATTCTAAAGAATGCTTGACGGACAAACCACTGTTCTTCATATTTGGATGTTTGGCAGACATTTTGTTGAAAACAGACAAAATGAGCCCTCTACTTCAAGGAAAACAACAGTATGATAGAATTTTGGAAAACTTGTATCTGCCACTATGATCTTGACAGCTTCTCATGCTTAAAGACTTTTCTGATGAAATCGGCAGTGATATTAGGCATGTGATTTTTCTAGGTTGATAATGAGATGTGTCAACTTTCGGAAGATTTGCATATTCTATAAAAAATACTCTCCAAATGACTACTGCACAAAGTTATGAAATCATGCATAGGTAAAAGATCCACTTAAAGTATAAGATAGACCCATGGATTTTAATATGACAGACTATGAAAAGATTATCGAGTAGTTCAGATTTCATGCTGTAGGAGACCTTTAAGGAACTATCACTTGCTGATTTTTGGTATAGTGTCGAAGAAGACTATCCACAATAATTTGAAAGGGCCACTGAAGTATCAGTACTTCTCCCTTTTCCAACTACTTTTTGCATGAGGTTAGATTGTCTTCATATATTTCAACCAAAAGCACATATTGCAGCATAATGAAGGTAGAACAAATATGAGAATCCAGCTTGCAAAAATATAAAAGAACATTATTTTTTTTCTCAGTAAATCTTTTGTTTTGGAAAGTACAAATAACTTTGAAAAATTAAAAATAACCATGTTAACATGTAATGGGTTGGATGTTTAAAAAATTTATTTTATTATTTTTTATTGAGGTTTAGGTGAGTTACAATATTAGTTTCAGGTGTACAACAAAGCTATTGTTATTTTAAAATTAATAAATAAAGATGTTTTAATTTCTCAGTTTTAATGTTTAATATGGTAAATCTATGAGTAAATAAATATATAGGTATAAATAATATGGTAAATATGTGGATATCTAAATATATAGCTATAACCTACACACATAAAAGTTCTATGGTCTTTATACTCTGTGTTCATACTGTTGTTTTCCTTGAAATGGCAGGTCCTGAGACCAAAACTGCTGCCTTAGAGGTAAAGTTATTAACCAAAATCTGTGTCTGAGGAAACTGAGGTTTAGAGATTAAATCGCTTGCCTGGGTCACATAGCCCCTAGGTGGTGACACCAAAATCCAAGCTCTGTTCACTCCACCTTGCAGGGCTGCATCGCCATGTATTGGCAAACAAGAGAAAGGCCTCCTGCAGCACAGAGAGCTCTAAAAGGAGAGACTGTGGGCCTCAAAAACAGCAGGTGCATCTGAGTTGGGGTGAGGGATCCACACAAGGAACAGGGAAAGCCTCTCAGAACAGGTGACACCCAAGCTGGACTTTGAAAGAGTAGGATGTTGACAGTTCAAAAATTATGGGAAGACTCCATAAAATCAGTTTGTTTTATCTCAACAAAATCCAGACCTGGGATCAGTGAGGACAACCTGATGGACTTTGGTTATTTAAAGTTTCAAAGTCATGCCCCTGGCTTATATAAACTGTCTCCTTCCATTTGTATAGGCTCACAGCTTACTAATGAAGCACTTCTGCTCAGGTTGTTTAATTTAATTTCTATGAAAGCTTTGGGTGGGAGGTTGGGCAAACATCATTGTTCCCATTGTACAGAAGAGGAAGTTGAGGCTCCAAAAGATTAAGTAAGAAACTGATCAATGTGGGGACTGATGACATATGAGACAGGGGTAGAAGGATAATTATTTTTACTCTATATCTTTTTATGCCTATTGAATATTACACATGTGCATGGATTAACTATTCAAACAAACACATTAAATGTTTTTTGTAAATGAGGTCAAGCAACTTTCTGGAGGTCACAAAACTAATAAATGATGGAACACTGGGATTCCAGCTCCAGTCACTGGGTTCCAGAACCACATCTTAACCATAATGCTTTCTGGCCTCCTAGAATATGCTATTTTCTGGCTTTAAAAACTGGGAAGCACAGACAGAAATGGAAAATATTTTTATCATTATTAATAATAGCACTAGACAGAGGGCCTTTGAGAGGCTGAGACTTGGGCCTGTCAGGAGCTGCTTTTGTCTAATTAATGGTGGTAAGTTAGGCCAGTTAAAGGGGGGGGGGCACCATCCTTGGACACTAGGGAAGGGCAGCCCCCATACTGATCAAGCAGAGAAAGCTGGTCCACTGAGAGAGCAGGTGAGAGACGATGGACCACTGAGACCTATGGAGGCGGGTCACCCACTGACCTGCTGGTTCCCAAATCCAGATTCCCTTTTGTCCTATTAACCACCACCTAGAACCAACTAGGTGATGGATTTCTGCTCCTGGAAACTAACCCAGTCCTGACAGAGTCCATGTATTAGGTACTTGCTGGGCCATGCTCTTTGCTTTCACACTTGATATGCTTCTCTGGCCAGGATTATTACTATAGCCTCCCAGTTGGTCTTCCTATTTCAGGCCTTGCCCCCTCTGTTTATTCTCTACACAGCAGCACACATAGGATGATTCTGCTAAAATGTCAGTCAGATCATGACACTCCTTTGAACAAAATACTCTAGTGGCTCTATCTCACTCAGAGCAAAAGCCAAAATCCTTTCTACAGCCTGCAAGACCCTGAACAATCCAGGTCTTGACTCCTCTGACCTCATCTCCCACCACTCTTCTCTCACTCGGCCACAGTTACATGGGCCAGAGAGAGTCCAGACATAAACTCATACACCTATGGTCAGTTGATTTTCTATAAGGTTGTCAAACCATTCAATGGGAAAGAACAGTCTTTAGAACAAATGGTGCTGGGACAACTGAATATCCACATGCAAAAGAATGAAGTTGGGTTCCTACCTCACACTATATTAAAAAATTAACTCAAAATGGATCAAAGATCTAAATATAAGATAAAACTATAAAATTCTTGGATACAAATGTTTGTGACCTTGAATTATGTAATAGTTTCTTAATTATGACACCAAAAGTTCACAAGCAACCAAAGGGGGGAAGAGTAAATTAGACTATTATGCATCAAAGGACACCATCAAAAAGTGAAATGAAAAACCACAGAATGGGATAATGTATTTACAAATCATGTATCTGATAATGGGCTAGTATCCAGAATTCATATTGAACTCTTAAGCTCAACAATAAAATGACAAACAACCCAATTTAAAAATAGGCTTTGAAGGGTTTGAATAGACATTTCTCCAAATAAGATATAAAAATTGCCAGTGTCATTAATCATTAGGAAAATGCAATTCAAAACCACAATGAGATACCACTTCACACCTACTAGAATGACTATAATACTCTTTTTTTCTTTATAAATTTATTTTATTTTTGGTCGCGTTGGGTCTTCGTTACTGCACGCGGGCTTTTCTCTGGTTGCTGTGAGCGGGGGCTACTCTTCGTTGTGGTGCACAGGCTTCTCATTGTGGTGGCTTCTCTTGTTGGAATCAGGGGCTCTAGGCACGTGGGCTTCAGTATTTGTGGCACACGGTCTCAGTAGTTGTGGCTCGCGGGCTCTAGAGCACAGGCTCAGTAGTTGTGGTGCACGGGCTTAGTTGCTCCACGGCAAGTGGGATCTTCCTGGGTCAGAGCTCGAACCCGTGTCTCCTGCATTGGCAGGCGGATTCTTAACCACTGCACCACCAGGGAAGCCCACTCTTTTTTAAAGAAACAATGAAAGTGGAAAATAACGAGTGTTGGCAAGGATATGAAAAATTCAGAAGCCTCATACTTTGTTGGTGGGAATGTAAAATGGTGCATGTGGCCACTTTGGAAAACAGTCCTTGCAGTTCCTCAAGAAGTTAAACAGAGTTACCATATGACCTAGCAATTCCACAAGAGAATTGAAAACATATGTTCACACAAAAACATGTTCATAGTGGCATTATTTGTAATAGCCAAAAAGTCGAAATAACCCAAGTTTCCATCAACTGATGCCTGGATAAACAAAATGTGGTATGTCCATACGATGGAGTATTACCCAGAAATAAAAAGGAATGAAGTATTGATACATGATACACATAGATGTACCTTGAGAATATTATGCTAAGTGAAAGAAACAAGACACAAAGGCCACATAGCGTACTATTTAATTTATATGAAATGTTCAGAATAGGCTAATCCATACAAACAGAAAATAGATTACTGGTCAACAGGGGATGGGGGAAAGAGGGAATTGAGAGGTGTGGGGTTTTTTTTGGGGTGATGGAAATATTCAGGAATTAGGTAGTGGGAATGGTTGCACAATGCTGTGAGTATAGTAAAAACCCAATATATTATACACCTTAAAATGGTTTAAATGGTGAATTTTATGTTATGTGGAATTTATCCCAATATAAAAATTTTAAGTAAATTGATTTTTTTAACATCTTTATTGGAGTATAATTGCTTTACAATGGTGTGTTAGTTTCTGCTGTATAACAAAGTGAATCGGCTATATGTATACATATATCCCCATTTCTCCTCCGTCTTGCATCTCCCTCCCACCCTCCCTATCCCACCCCTCTAGGTAGTCACAAGCACCGAGCTGATCTCCCTGTGCTATGTGGCTGCTTCCCACTAGCTATCTATTTTACATTTGGTAGTGTACATATGTCCATGCCACTCTTTCACTTCGTCCCAGCTTACCCTTCCCCCTCCCCATGTCCTCAAGTCCATTCTCTACGTCTGCATCTTTATTCCTGTCCTGCCCCTAGGTTCTTCAGAACCATATATATATATTTTTAGATTCCATATATATATGTGTTAGCATACGGTGTTTGTTTTTCTCTTTCTGACTTAATTCACTCTGTATGACAGTCTCTAGGTCCAGCCACCTCATTACAAATAACTCAACTTTGTTTCTTTTTATGGCTGAGTAATATTCGATTGTTTATATGTGCCACATCTTCTTTATCCATTCACCTGTCGAAGGACACTTAGGTTGCTTCCATGTCCTGGCTATTGTAAATAGATCTGCAATGAACATTGTGGTAAATAACTCTTTTTTTTTTGGCTGGTAGATCTGTATAATTTTCTACACATTTTTTCCTAAAATTTCCCATAGTCTATGTTTTCATAATTTCTTTTTTTTTTAAACATCTTTATTGGAGTATAATTGCTTTACAATGGTGTGTTAGTTTCTGCTTTATAACAAAGTGCATCAGGTATACATATACATATATTCCCATTTCTCCTCCGTCTTGCGTCTCCCTCCCACCCCCCCCATACCACCCCTCTAGGTGGACACAAAGCACCGAGCTGATCTCCCTGTGCTATGCTGATCTCCCTGTGCTATGTGGCTGCTTCACACTAGCTATCTATTTTACATTTGGTAGTGCATATATGTCCATGCCACTCTCTCACTTCGTCCCAGCTTACCTTTCCCCCTCCCTGTGTCCTCAAGTCCTTTCTCTACGTCTGCACCTTTATTCCTGTCCTGCCCCTAGGTTCTTCAGAACCTTTTTTTTTTTTTTTTTAGATTCCATATATATGTGTTAGCATACAGTATTTGTTTTTCTCTTTCTGACTTACTTCACTCTGTATGACAGTCTCTAGGTCCAGCCACCTCACTACAAATAACTCAATTTCATTTCTTTTTATGGCTGAGTAATATTCCATTGTATATATGTGTCACAGCTTCTTTATCCATTCATCTGTCGATGGGCACTTAGGTTGCTTCCATGTCCTGGCTATTGTAAATAGAGCTGCAATGAACTTTGTGGTACATGACTCTTTTTGAATTATAGTTTTCTCAGGGTATATGCCCATAGTGGGATTGCTGGGTCATATGGTAGTTCTATTTTTAGTTTTTTAAGGACCTCCATACTGTTCCCCATAGTGGCTGTATCAGTTTACATTCCCGCCAACAGTTCAAGACTGTTCCCTTTTCTCCACACCCTCTCCAGCATTTACCGTTTGTAGATTTTTTGATGATGGCCATTCTGACTGGTGTGAGGTGATACCTCATTGTAGTTTTGATTTGCATTTCTCTAATGATTAATGACGTTGAGCATCCTTTCATGTGTTTGTTGGCAATCTGTATATCTTCCTTGGAGAAATGTCTATTTAGGTCTTCTACCCATTTTTGGATTGGATTGTTTGTTTTTTTTGATATTGAGCTGCATGAGCTGCTTGTATATTTTGGAGATTAATTCTTTGTTAGTTGCTTCGTTTGCAAATATTTTCTCCCATTCTGAGGATTGTCTTTTCATCTTGTTTAGGGTTTCCTTTGCTGTGCAAAAGCTTTTAAGTTTCATTAGGTCCCATTTGTTTATTTTTGTTTTTATTTCCATTTCTCTAGGAGGTGGGTCAAAAAGGATCTTGCTGTGATTTATGTCATAGAGTGTTCTGCCTAGGTTTTCCTCTAAGAGTTTTATAGTGTCTGGCCTTACATGTAGGTTTTTAATTCATTTTGAATTTATTTTTGTGTATGGTTTAGGGAGTGTTCTAATTTCATTCTTTTACATGTAGCTGTCCAGTTTTCCCAGCATCACTTATTGAAGAGGCTGTCTTTTCTCCATTGTATATTCTTGCCTCCTTTATCAAAGATAAGGTGACATATGTGCATGGGTTTATCTCTGGGCTTTCTATCCGGTTCCATTGATCTATATTTCTATTTTTGTGCCAGTACCATACTGTCTTGATTACTGTAGCTTTGTAGCATAGTCTGAGGTCAGGGAGCCTTATTCCTCCATCTCTGTTTTTCTTTCTCAAGATTGCTTTGGCTATTCGGGGTCTTTTGTGTTTCCATACAAATTGTGAAATTTTTTGTTCTAGCTCTGAAAAATGTCATTGGTAGTTTGATAGGGATTTCATTGAATCTGTAGATTGGTAGCAGTCACTTTCACAATGTTCATTCTTCCAATCCAAGAACACGGTATATCTCTCCATCTGTTTGTACCATCTTTAATTTCTTTCATCAGTGTCTTATAGTTTTCTGCATACAGGTCTTTTGTCTCCTTAGGTAGGTTTATTCCTAGGTACTTTATTTTTTTGTTGCAATGGTAAATGGGAGTGTTTCCTTAAATTCTCTTTCAGGTTTTTCATCATTCATGTATAGGAATGCAAGAGATTTCTGTGCATTAATTTTGTATCCTGCTACTTTATCAAATTCATTCATTAGCTCTAGCAGTTTTCTGGTGGCACCTTTGGATTCTTTACATATAGTATCATGTCATCTGCAAACAGTGACAGTTTTACTTCTTTTCTGATTTGGATTACTGTTATTTCTTTTTCTTCTCTGATTGCTGTGGCTAACACTTCCAAAACTATGTTGAATAATAGTGGTGACAGTGGGCGAGCTAGTCTTTTTCCTGATCTTAGTGGAAATGGTTTCGTTTTTTCACCATTGAGAACGATGTTGGCTGTGGGTTTGTCATATATGGCATTCATTACGTTGAGGTAAGTTCCCTTTATGCCTACTTTCTAGAGGGTTTTTATCATAACTGGGTGTTGAATTTTGTCAAAAGCTTTTTCCACATCTATTGAGATGATCATATGGTTCTTCTCTTTCAATTTGTTAATATGGTGTATCACATTGATTGATTTGCGTATATTGAAGAATCCTTGTATTCCTGGGATAAACCCCACTTGATCATGGTGTATGATCCTTTTAATGTGCTGTTGGATTCTGTTTGCTAGTATTTTGTTGAGGATTTTTGCATCTATGTTCATCAGTGATATTGGCCTGTAGTTTTCTTTCTTTGTGACATCTTTGTCTGGTTTTGGTATCAGGGTGATGGTGGCCTTGTAGAATGAGTTTGGGAGTGTTCCTCCCTCTGCTATATTCTGGAAGAGTTTGAGAATAATAGGTGTTAGCTCTTCTCTAAATGTTTGATAGAATTCACCTGTGAAGCCAGCTGGTCCTGGGCTTTTGTTTGTTGGAAGATTTTTAGTCACAGTTTCAATTTCAGTGCTTGTGATTGGTCTGTTTATATTTTCTATTTCTTCCTGGTTTGGTCTCAGAAGGTTGTGCTTTTCTAAGAATTTGTCCATTTCTTCCAGGTTGTCCATTTTAATGGCATGTAGTTGCTTGTAGTAATCTCTCATGATCCTTTGTATTTCTGCAGTGTCAGTTGTTACTTCTCCTGTTTCATTTCTAATTCTACTGATTTGAGTGTTCTCCCTTTTTTTCTTGATGAGTCTGGTTAATGGTTCATCAATTTTGTTTATCTTCTCAAAGAACTAGCTTTTAGTTTTATTGATCTTTGCTATTGTTTCTTTCATTTCTTTTTCATTTATTTCTGCTCTGATCTTTATGATTTCTTTCCTTCTGCTAACTTTGGAGGTTTTTTGTTTTTCTTTCTCTAATTGCTTTAGGTGTAAGGTTTGGTTGTTTATTTGAGATGTTTCTTATTTCTTGAGGTAGGCTTGTATTGCTATAAACTTCCCTGTTAGAACTGCTTTTGCTGCATCCCATAGCTTTTGGATCATCGTGTTTTCATTGTCATTTGTTTCTAGGTATTTTTTTATTTCCTCTTTGATTTCTTCAGTGATCTCTTGGTTATTTAGTAGTGTATTGTTTAGCCTCCATGTGTTTGTATTTTTTTACAGATTTTTTCCTGTAATTAATATCTAGTCTCATAGCGTTGTGGTCAGAAAAGAAACTTGATATGATTTAAATTTTCTTAAATTTACCAAGGCTTGATTTGTGACCCAAGATATGATCTCTCCTGGAGAATGTTCCATGAGCACTTGAGAAGAAAGTGTATTCTGTTGTTTTTGGATGGAATGTCTTATAAATATCAATTAAGTCCATGTTGTTTAATGTATCATTTAAAGCTTGTGTTTCCTCATTTATTTTCATTTTGGATGATCTGTCCATTGGTGAAAGTGGGGTGTTAAAGTCCCCTACTATTATTGTGTTACTGTCGATTTCCCCTTTTATGGCTGTTAGCATTTGCCTTATGTATTTATGCACCCTTATGTGTTGGGTGCATAAATATTTACAATTGTTATATCTTCTTCTTGGATTGATCCCTTGATCATTATGTAGTGTCTTCTTTGTCTCTTGTAGTAGTCTTTATTTTAAAGTCTATTTTGTCTGATAGGAGAATTGCTACTCCAGCTTTCTTTTTTTTTTTTTAATTTTATTTATTTATTTATTTATTTATGGCTGTGTTGGGTCTTCGTTTCTGTGCGAGGGCTTTCTCTAGTTGCGGCAAGTGGGGGCCACTCTTCATCGCGGTGCGTGGGCCTCTCACTATCGTGGCCTCTCTTGTTGCGGAGCACAGGCTCCAGATGTGCAGGCTCAGCAACTGTGGCTCACGGGCCTAGTCGCTCCGTGGCATGTGGGATCTTCCCAGGCCGGGGCTCAAACCCATGTCCCCTGCCTTGGCAGGCAGATTCTCAACCACTGCACCACCAGGGAAGCCCCCTCCAGCTTTCTTTTGATTTCCATTTGCATGGAATATCTTTTTCCATCCCCTCACTTTCAGTCTGTATGTGTCCCTAGGTCTGAAGTGGGTCTCTTGTAGACAGCATATGTATGGGTCTTGTTTTTGTATCCATTCAGCCAGTCTATGTCTTTTGGTTGGAGCATTTAATCCTTTTACATTTAAGGTAGTTATCAATATGTATGTTCCTATTACCATTTTGTTAATTGTTTTGGGTTTGTTATTGTAGGTCTTTTCCTTCTCTTGTGTTTCCTGCCTAGAGAAGTTCCTTTAGCATTTGTTGTAAAGCTGGTTTGTGGTGCTGAATTCCCTTAGCTTTTGCTTGTCTGTAAAGGTTTTAATTTCTCCGTCGAATCTGAGTGAGATCCTTGCTGGGTAGAGTAATCTTGGTTGTAGGTTTCCCCCTTTCATCGCTTTAAATATGTCTTGCCACTCCCTTCTGGCTTGCAGAGTTTCTGCTGAAAGATCAGCTGTTAACCTTATGGGGATTCCCTTGTATATTATTTGTTGCTTTTCCCTTGCTGTTTTTAATATTTTTTCTTTGTATTTACTTTTTGATAGTTTGATTAATATGTGACTTGGCATGTTTTTTCTTGGATATATCCTGTATGGGACTGTCTGCGTTTCCTGGACTTGACTATTTCTTTTCCCATATTAGGGAAATTTTCAACTATAATCTCTTCAAATATTTTCTCAGTCCGTTTTTTTTTCTCTTCTTCTGGGGCCCCTATAATTCGAATGTTGGTGCGTTTAACGTTGTCCCAGAGGTCTCTGAGACTGTCCTCAATTCTTTTCATTATTTTTTCTTTATTCTGCTCTGCAGTAGTTATTTCCACTATTTTATCTTCCAGGTCACTTATCTGTTCTTCTGCCTCAGTTATTCTGCTCTTGATCCCTTCTAGAGAATTTTTTTTTTTTTTTTTTTTTTTTTTCCTTCTAGAGAATTTTTAATTTCATGTATTGTGTTGTTCATCATTGTTTGTTTGCTCTTTAGTTCTTCTAGGTCCTTGTTAAATGTTTCTTGTATTTTCCCCATTCTATTTCAAAGATTTTGGATCATCTTTACTGTCATTACTCTGAATTCTCTTTCAGGTAGACTGCCTATTTCCTCTTCATTTGTTGGGTCTGGTGGAGTTTTACCTTGCTCCTTCATCTGCTGTGTACTTCTCTTTCTTCTCATTTTGCTTAATTTACAGTGTTTTGGGTCTCCTTTTCTCAGGTTGCAGGTTCGTAGTTCCCATTGTTTTTGGTGTCTGCCCCCAGTGGGTAAGGTTGGTTCAGTGGGTTGTGTAGGCTTCCTGGTGGAGGGGACTGGTGCCTGTGTTCTGGTGGATGAGGCTGTATCTTGTCTTTCTGGTGGGCAGGTCCACGTCTGGTGGTGTGTTTTGGTGTGTCTGTGGCCTTATTATGATTTTAGGCAGCCTCTCTGCTAACGGGTGGGGTTGTGTTCCTGTCTTGCTAGTTGTTTGGCATAGGGTGTCCAGCACTATAGCTTGCTGGTCGTTGAGTGGAGCTGGGTCTTAGTGTTGAGATGGAGATCTCTGGGAGAGCTTTCGTCATTTGATATTACGTGGGACCGGGAGGTCTCTGGTGGTCCAATGTCCTGAACTCGGCTCTCCCACCTCAGATGCTCAGGCCTGAAACCCGGCAGGAGCACCAAGACCCTGTCAGCCACATGGCTCAGTTTCCATCTCAGAGTCGGCCTCTTCGAGGAAGCTGAACTAAGTCAAGCAGCCATTGTATGGGCAGGGCACTGCTGTGGAGCAGGGTTGGCAAACTTCTTTTGTGGAAGGAAAGATAGTGCTTTTGGATTTGGTGGACCATATGTTCTCTGTCGCATTTACTGAGCTCTGCCTTTCTAGTGTGAAAGCAGCCATAAA
This sequence comes from Balaenoptera ricei, assembly GCF_028023285.1. Lineage (NCBI taxonomy): Eukaryota > Metazoa > Chordata > Mammalia > Artiodactyla > Balaenopteridae > Balaenoptera > Balaenoptera ricei. The sequence goes on from NC_082640.1 coordinate 155,280,821, forward strand.
CAATACATCAGTAAATTGATTTTTTAGAAAATCTTCCCATAAAAAAATTCCAGGTCCAGATGGCTTTAATAGTAAATCAGACCTAACATTTAAGGAAGAAATTGAATCAATTCTACACAGAAAATGAAAAAAAAAAAAAAAAAAAAAACGGAACACTTCCTAACTCATATTTTGAGGCCAGCACTACGCTGATACCCAAATCAGAAAAAAGGTTTGGTTATAAGATCGCAAGAAAAAAAATGAATCCCTAATGAACATAGACCCTTAACAAAATTTTAACAAATCTGGCAATGGATAGAAAGGGAAATGAGGCATGACCAAATCAGTTTTATCCCAGGAATGAAAGGTTTTTTTACCACTTGAAAATTAATCAATGTAATTCACCATACTAGCACAACTGAAAAGAAAACCAAACAACTATATGATCATCTCACTTGAGTTATAAAATTTTTTGACAAAATTCAAAAGCCATTCAGTAAACAAGAAATAGACAGGAACTTTCTTAACTTGTTAAAGGACATCTATGAATAATCTCCAGCCAATATAATACTTAATGGTGAAAGACTGAATGCTTTCCCCCAAAGATTGGGTAAAGAACAAAATGACCACCTCACCACTTCTTTTCAACACTGTACAGGAGGTCCTAGACAGTGCAATAAGGAAAGTAAAACAAATAAAAGCTATACAGATTGAAAAGGAAACTATCCTTATTCAAAGACAACATGATTGTCTACTTTGGAAGTCCTAAGGTACCTACAAAAAGCTATCAAAACTAATAAATAAGTTTGGCAAGATCACATGATACAAAGTCAATATACAAAAATCAAATGTATTTCTATATATTAGAAATAAATAGTTAGAAATGAAAATATAAAAATACCATTTATAATAACACAAAAACTTGATTTCTCAGGGATAGATTTAACATAATATGTGAGGAACTCTCTACAGGAAACTATAAAATATTCCTATGAAAATTTTACTAAGACCCAAGTAAATGAACATTAAATGGACAGATAACACCATGTTTATGGATCAAAAGCCACAATATTGTTAAGATATCAATTCTCCTCAAATTAAGCTATTTTTCAAAAGCAAGTTGTTCAAAGCAATCCCAATAAGCTGCCAGTTTGCTTTTTTCTTTTTTTTTTTCCATAGAAATTGACAAGCTGACTCTAAAATATATGTGGAAATTTACAAACTGCTATATATAAAATAGATAAACAACAAGGTCCTACTTGTATAGCACAGGGAACTATATTCAATACCCTGTAATAAATCAATACCCTGTAATAAATCATAAAGAAAAAGAATATATATATATATATATATATATATATATATATATATATATATATATAAAACCGAATCACTTTGCTGTACACCAGAAGCTACCACAGCATCGTAAATCATCTATACTTCAATACAAAAAGTTAAAAATTAAATAAAATTAAATAAAAAATAAAATGTATGTGGAAATAGAAAGTACCTAGAATAATCAAAACAATTTTATAAAAGAAGAACAGGGAATTCCCTGGCAGTCCAGTGGTTAGGACTCCACGCTTTCACTGCCGAGGGCCTAGGTTCAATTCCTGGTCAGGGAGCTAAGATCCCATAAGTTGTGCAATGTGGCCAAAAAACAAAAAAAAAAACAAAGCTGGAAGACTTATCTGATTTCAAGACTTATTACAAAGCTACATAATCAAGACAATGTGGTATTGCTATAAAGATAGACATATAGATTAATGGAACATTATAGAGCCAGAAATAAGCCAATACATATACAGTCAGTGACATTTTTTACAAAACTGCCAAGGTTATTTTATGGATAAACAATAATATTTTCAACAAATGGTGTTGGAACAACCTGATATCCATATGAAAACAACTAACTTCAACCCTTACCTCACACTTTATACAAAAGTTAATTCAAAATGAATCCTAAAATACAATTGATTTTTGTATATTGACTTTGTATCATGTGACCTTGTTGGACTCACTTGTTAGTTTTGGCTAAGGAGATGGGCAGTTAGGATGGGGGAAAGTGGGGTGGGGATCGTGTGAGGCTGGCTAATTTAGAACAGGTGGTCAGGGAAGACTTCCTGGGAGAGGTGACATCTGAATAGATTCAAAAGAGGCAGGGGAGCCAGTCATGGCACTCTTTGAGAGGGGGAGTCGGTATCTCCTTGAGCTGCCCAGAATTTGCACTCACGACAATGTTGGCAGCAGAAGCAGGGGGCTGAGCCCAGGTCTGACCCCGGAAACAGCCTGAGAGAAGAGGCTTCTTTGGGGTGGGGGCAACGCAGGCTGTAACTGTGGGCACCAAGACTGATTTAGGTAGCAGGCTGATGGCCTGGGGAAGCAGGTGCCTATTGTCTGGGTAGAGTGGTGCACGGAAAGTCATTTGTCACTTCCCTAGGGTGGCAGTGACACCAGCACCCTAGCTGGGGTCCCTGTAGCCTCCCTGATATCCACTGGGACAGAGCATGTCACAACATGATACTTCATATATTCATTTACTTATCTGTCATCTGTGTCATAAAAACATGAGCTCTATGGGGACAGGAACCCTCAAAGAACAAGCAGGTGACTGCAGTTTCCAAGTGATGAGCAATCTGGCAATCCCTCCACAGCCCCCCAACCCTGTGATTATCCTGGGATTCTTGGGGAGGAAGTCAAAGTGTAGGGCCAGATGGCCAGGCATAGAGGTGGTTCAGGCCCTAGTAAAATACTTGAGCCAGGGGTGATTAATAATTCCCATCCCACACAGTGAAATTGGAGACTAGGTTGCATATCCTTTACTTCATTTAATTCTCACAAATGTCCTCTAAGGTAGATTACACTCTCACCATTCCCAGATGAGGAAGCCCCAGCTCAGAGTTTAGATAACTTGTCCAAGGTCACGTAGCTGATAGGTGGCAAAGCTGCTTCTCTCCAGGGCGCAGGGTCTTTCTTTCCACTGAGCTACATACCTTCCACGATGCTTGGCAGGATGAGCTTTAGAATAGGGTTTGAAGCCACGGGTGGTTGTTATGGTGATGGGGCGGGATGGCGAAGGTGAGCTCCAACGGGTGTCCTGAGTGGCTGCTGGCACCTGTTAGACACCAGGAATCCTTGGGCAGGAGAGGAGACTTGGGTCGGATCCTGCTTCACTCAGGCAGCCATCTTGCCCTGGAAACACTGAGGATCACGCGATCCTCAGATTTGGCCAAAGGTCCCAGGCCCAAGAGCAAATCCATTCAAACGGAGGGAGAATCATGTGACAAAGGGGATCATTAGCCAAGGGCCTAGCTTGGAGCACCCGTGAATTCACAAGTCTAACAGCACACACATTGAGTCATCAGATACAAAGCACCTGGTACTGTGTCTGACACGCAGCAGGTGCTCAATCTCTGGTTGCTTTTATTACAATAAAGACAATTTCCTTATGCAGAAATTAAACTGGAAGCTGAAGTTTCTTCTGGGCTGAGAGTTGGAGAGCTCTTCAGGGCCAGGGCTGTGGGAACCAGATGAAATTTGTTCCTAATGAGGGTTCTGTGGAAGCTCAGCAAGTAGTTCTATCAAATTAACAGGCCCAATGGACACAAGAGAGCAGATTTCTTCCTGAGCCTGGGCCCTGCCATCCCTCGTCCCTTGGAAATCAGATTACTGGGCTGGCAGGGCCAGGGAGGAAACTGAACTAACACAATTACCAGCCCCAGCTTGTCCATCTCAACCTGGGAAAAGGGCAGGGAGGAGGGGAAAGCAGAGGGGAGTCAGCCTCTCTCAGGAAGTTACAAATCCAAGAAAGCGGACAGGATGAGCCGAGCCCTGCTGCAGAGCCCCATCTCCACTATCCCTTCCTGAGATTAGTTGTCTCATCCCCATGCTGTTCCCACGGAGCACCAGTGACAGAGGCCTCTGTCCTCCCTTGGAAATCAGTGTGGTAATTCCTTTTATAGCTAGGATGCCATCCAGCCTCGGCTTGAATCTCCTTAGTGATGGGGTGTTTGTTTCCCATCAAGGTCTTCTATTCCATTATTGATGCAAAAGCAGCCAACTGTAGGCAAAACCACCGACATCTGGTCTTAGATTTGCCACAAACCAGATGTAGAGCCTTGGGCAGGCTCTGGCCCCCATACCCTCTCCTGTAAATGAGATCTGTGACCCTGCGGGAAGCACTGTGCTCGTGTTCTCTGTGTCCTTCCACGCTCTCCCACTGTGAAGTGAGCTGTGATTTTCCAGGTGCACTCTGATGCATAGAGCACATCAGCCCGTCACGGTCTCAGGAGTTGACGTGGGCGTTGCCCAGGCCGTGGTGGTCCAGGCAGAGCCACCCTTTTCAGACTTTCCTTCAGCGACTGCAGGAAGCTGCTCTTGCCTTATCCCCAGATGGGAACAAGGCAGTGTGTTGCTCTGACTGATGATGAGGGCTACCTCAGCGCCATGGAGGAAGCCAGCCTGAGACAGAGCAGACACACGTGGAGGGCAGAGCCGAGAAAACTGCAGGGAAGGGGATAGAGCCCTGATAAACCTGCAGGCCACTCTATCCCAGAACTTTTCAGCTACGGGAGAGCCAATAAATCACCATCATTGTTCCATGCAGTTTAAGCCCCATTTTCTGTCACTTGCCACTACTAGTCTCCTAATGCGCAGAGACTCCTTTCAGGCTTAAAAGTGTTGAGATTTTTCCTAATAGGATATCGGCTTCTCTGCATTTCCATGCGACTGTTGTTACAGCACTGGACATACCCACTCTGTTTCCAAAGGAAGGGAGACTAGGAACCTGCTGAGAGATTCTCTCATCTCCCACCTAGGTCAGTAAGCTAGGAGGGTTAGGAATTTTTCTCGGCCCATCCACAGAAAATGATGCAGAGGAGGAGGAGGAGGAGGAGGAGGAGGAGGAGGAGGAGGGAGTCTCTACCACTCAGCTCATTACTGAGCCACTGCATTCATTCCCTTTTTCTGCTGCTGCCAGTTTAAGCTGGGTTTCTGTCATTTGTACCCAAGATACCTGACTCCTAAAACCATTCCACCCATCTTTGTTTCCCAGCACCCACCACTGTCTGGCACATAACAGACTCTCGATTAAGATTATGCTTTACTGCCCATGATCTGGAGCCTTCTACCAATTTTGCCAAATTCAAGACTGTATTAGTATATGTGGTTGTCTCTTTGGAGGAGCAGGTCAAATTTTTGGAAGGCAGGTTCAGCAAACATCTCTCAAGTACTGTGTATGTGTTAGGTACAGTGCTAGGTGTTTTCACATACATTACTTCATTTACTATCCCAAACTGCTCTAGGTAATTTTATGCCCATTTCTCAGAGAGAGAAACTGAGGCTCAGAGAAGTTAAGTAGCATGTTAAAGTCACCCAGCTAATACTGACAAAGCCAGGAAGGAAAGATATGTCTTCTTAGAGTTACACTGCTGACTGATGATAAACTTACTTTTAGTTAATAGAACACCAAAGGCCCTGAATGTCCCTTCCAAGTTCCATTGTGAGGAAACCCTCCACCCCAGGCTGGCAGTGAGCCTCTTTGGGCAGTGGAGGACATGGTCTGCATGTAGCTGGTCAGTCCTGCCCTGGAGTCAGCTTTGACTCAGTTCCAGGGAGCCTTTGGCCAGTGCTGGGTTTTTAAGCCAGAAGGGCCAGAGGCAAATGCGCACATTTGAGGGCAATGGCCCATGGGCAGGGTTAAGGTAGGTGAACCTCGCCCAGTTCCCTATGAAACCAGAAGCACAAAGAGGAAGGACCCACGGGCAACCACTTAAGCATACCCTCCCCCTCCTGTTTGTCTTTGTAAAAGTCTCTATTGAGATATAATTCACATACCATGAAACTTGCCCATTTAATGTGTAAAACAATGGTTTTTGACATATATACTCAGTTGTACATCCATCACTACAATCTAAGTTTAAAACATTTTCATCACCCCGGAAAGAAACCTTACACCCATTAGCAGTCACTCCCCATTTCCCCTCAACCCCCCTTTCCCCCTAGGGCTAGGCAACCTTAATCTACTTTCTGTTTCTTTAGATTTGCTAATTCTGGACATTTTATAAAAATGGAATCACACAATATGTGGTCTTTTGTGCAGGCTTCTTTCACTTAGCATAATGATTTCAAAGGTCATCCGCGTTGTAGCATTAATTAGCACTTTATTCCTGTTTATGGCCAAATATTATACCATTGTATGGATATACCACTTTCATGTATCCATCAGTTCATGGACATTTGGGTTGTTTCCAATTTCTGGGTATTAGGAATCATTCTGCTATGAACATTCATGTACAAGTTTTAGTGTGGTCCTGGTTTATTTATGTATTCACCTCTGTTCCCCAATCTCATATTCCTTCCCACATAGGTAACCGTTCCAGTTTACATAATGTGTATGTTTCGTTTTATGTGTTTATGATAAATGTGTGTTCCTCTTGTGTGCGTGCATTTTTAATTTACACATGTGGTGGTATTATGTTGCAGTCCTTATTCTGTACTTTCTTCACTCAGCTCTGTGGTTTGGGGATCCATCTATGTTGCCATGAGCACTACATCTGGTCCATTGTGCCGTCTGCTGTAGGTCCTTGGGGGATGGGCTACTACCACATTTTGGACCTCCATTCCCACTTTATTGCCCACTTCCCTGGCACCACATGCAAACCCACAGTGGAATCTGGTATGTGTCCCCTTCAGAACCTGGGTGAGAATGTCTAGAACGTATGTCCAGGAGAGGATCGCTGGGACATATCAATAGAATATGTGCATACTTACTTTGAGTAGCGCCCGACTGTGAACGGTCTCCACTGCTGGCAGGCAACAAGACTGGGGCTGCAGGGAATCGGAATTGTTCTTTTCATCCATTTTCCCCACATGGAAATAATAGCCAAATCAGATACTCGCCATCCTGATTTGCAAAGCCTCAGGACACCAGTACTGAGATGCACCGTGCCTACTGAAGGACAGAGATAGACACATCTTTTTATTTCATGTCTCACATCACTTTGCTAAGTTTCTAGGATACTGTCTCCATTTAAACATCCTGGTCTCATAAGGTGAAGTTGTTCTTTATCTATCCCTTGTGGATGAAAATTCTGAAGAAAAACTACTGTTCCAAAAACTTTCTTTTGTTCTTGAGATGCAAAGATCTTTGACCCTACAATGACCATTTTCGTGTTCTGTAACTGGGGAGGAAATGCTGGGAGGGAATTGGCTCCTTAAAGCCTCCCCAGCACTAGGAGTACCAAGGAACTGGGAAGAGAAGGGAGGATTCAAGGGATCAGCTGGGAATTTTCCCTCGGATTTCTGGTGACTTCCTAGAGAGAGATTAAAATCCTTATGGATAGTGGAAACTGTGAAATTTCTTCCCTGGGGAAACTTCCTACATTTTGGGAGGATCAACCACCTGGGCAAAGCTCAGGGTTAACACATCACTGTGGGTCTCCTGCGGGAGTGGTTTCTTTTTAAGGGACTTGCTCAGAGCTTACCCTACATCCTTACACCCAGGGGTGCCTCTTTTCACACAGCAGATAGGCGTCATCCGAAGTCTTTTGCCAAGAATCCATTTGTATGTAATGTGAATCCCTTTGTCCTCATTTTGGTTTGCTAAGTTTGGATTTCTCATAACTGTCTTTTCCTAAGTGAAGGCCATACTCCTACCAGACAGACCAAAGCTCTGTTGGACAATCCCAGTAAGTCACTGGAAGCGTGGGGCGGACAGCGGGGAGGGGTCGCGGTGGCTGTGAGGGTCTAGTCTCCCTCTGCCTGTGGCCACTTCGTTCCCCTCACTGGCTTCTGGTTTTCAAATTCTAGCTCTGCGGAGCGGCTTCTGTGGCTGGCTCTATTTGGAAGTATCTAGGACAAAGAAAGAACCCAGCATTTCAAAACACTGAGCTTTATTTCCATGTCACTTTCTCGTAAATGCTGAGAGGGAATAGAAGAGGAGATGACACAGCTGGAGAAGTCACCAGGACTTCCTACTTCCATTTTTCCTTGACATTTCACTTAATACCGGCACCATGGACATGAAGCTAAAGGTCAGCAGGTCACTGGACCTGGAAGAAGACAAGATTATGATGACAATAATAGCAGCTCTCTTTACCCAGTGCCTACTTCATGATGGATATTGTGCTAGATGAGATATATATATATACATATATACACACGCACACATATATATGTACATATGTATTTATATATATATATATATATATATATATATATATATATATTTTTTTTTTTTTTTTTCCCCACTAACCCAGACAGTAACATTGCAAGGTAAGCCTCATCTCTACTTTGTATAGCCTACAACCCCAGGCTACCCTGGACCCTCACAGTCCCCCCTACCATGGCCCTCATCTCTCCCTGACTCACTCTTCTGCTATTCTAAGGTGGCTGGGCTCTGACTCAGAGCATGGGGGAAGGAGGTTTCTTGGCACCAGCAAGGGACGCAGAGCTCAGGAGACAGTTTAGAGTTAGAATAAGCTTGTTAGTTCCCTCTCTGCTGGGACTGAGGGGAAGCAGCAGCAGGAGAGAAATGCCCAGAAGTGGGCGGAAAGGGGCAAAGGAGGGTCTGATCACCAGAAGGCAGGGATGGTGCAGAAGCTGCTTCTCAAATCTCACCCTCTGATCTCACCCGCCCCTCACAGAGCAGGACCCACAGTGTGTCCAAGTGGGGAGGACTGAATGCCAGAAGCAGCGTGGAAAACTGGGCAGCTGAACCTCTCCTAGGCCTTGAAGTCACACTGAGGACTGAGAAGAAGAAAATCCCTGTGACTGTCAGCTCAGCAGGTGTCACAGATGTGTGCTGAGCTCAAGTTTTCCCTCCACCCCTGCCTCTGCAATGACCTGGTCCTTGAGCTAAATGCTGCTCATAAGAGGGGGAAGGAAGGGAGACTGGGGAGGGGAACGCTCTGGGGAGGGAGCCCATAGTGCACTTGGTGTGGCGGCAAGGAGAGCATGAAGGAGGAGACCCCGGGGCTCACATGCCTCCTTTTCTGGACTGGGAGCTCCACTGGATGGGGCTGGCACAACCACGGTGTGCAGTGGAGCAGGTGGTGCCTCCCACCGCGCTGGGAGGTGCCAGTCATGTAGACCACAGTGTGAATGGCAGCCCCTAGGGTTAGGCACTCCACAGGCTGCAGGGTATAGTAGTCCTGCCCTCCGGGCCTAGAGAACATCTTAAAGAGGCTACCGGCTACTCTAGATTTTGAAGGTGGGAACACTCGGACTTGAGCACCATCCAGGAATTGAAGAGGCCTCCCGAAGAGGCCGTCATCGGTCATAAGGTCAAGTGTTACTAGCAAGGGCCTGGCCAGAGATCTTCCTGACTGCCAAGGCCTTGTCCCTGGCCCCAAAGGCACCCAAGGCTGAAATGGTAGAGTCCTTGATCTTTCCCTGCATCAGCAACCACAAGAGCCAATCCCCATTAAAAAGAGAAAGTCTATGGACTTCCCTGGTGGCGCAGTGGTTAAGGATCTGCCTGCCAATGCAGGGAACACGGGTTCGAGCCCTGGTCCGGGAAGATCCCACATGCCGCGGAGCAACTAAGCCCATGCGCCACAACTACTGAGCCTGCATGCTGCAACTACTGAAGCCCGTGTGCCTAGAGCCCGTGCTCCGCAACAAGAGAAGCCACCACAATGAGAAGCCTGCGCACCACAATAAAGAGTAGCCCCTGGGCTTCCCTGGTGGCGCAGTGGTTGAGAATCCGCCTGCCAATGCAGGGGACACGGGTTCGAGCCCTGATCTGGGAAGATCCCACAGGCCGCGGAGCGGCTGGGCCTGTGAGCCATAATTACTGAGCCTGTGCGTCTGGAGCCTGTGCTCTGCAACAAGAGAGACCGCGATAGTAAGAGGCCCGCGCACCGAGATGAAGAGTGGCCCCCGCTTGCCGCAACTAGAGAAAGCCCTCACACAGAAATGAAGACCCAACGCAGCCATAAATAAATAAATAAATAAAATAAAAAATAAAAAAGATATCTTATAAAAAAAAAAAAAGAGTAGCCCCTGCTCACCGCAACTAGAGAAAGCCCGTGTGCAGCAGCAACGAAGACCCAACACAGCCAAATAAATAAATAAATAAATAAATAAATAAATAAAGCCTAAGTAATCTCGGACACACATGAGCCAATCCTCTTGAATGAAGTCAGAGCTTTGCCTCTTAAGCCTGCTGCTCCAACGGTTCCATCTATTTCCTAAGTTCGACTGCTTTCCAAAGGAGACCCCAGAGGCATGCTAACCAGTGGTCCTCTGTCTTTTCACGTCCCCATCCCTCCTCCTGGTTCCCCCTGGCTCCTGTTGTCCAGGGTACCAACATCAGGATCAACCCAGCCAACCCTCCTCTTCCCTCCCCTCTGAGTGGAATCCAAGAACTCTTTTCCCCGAATTCTTCATACATATTAACCTGAGAGATGAAGAGGTAAAAATAGCGTAGATGTTTAGTGGGCAGGGGGTCTTAACCCCCACCCCTCAGGGATACCTCCAGTGTACTCTCCTGTCCTAGGGGGAAGTGAGGTTGCCGACTGGATCCCAAATTAGGGGAGAAGAGAGAGGAAGTCAGCAGGTCAGATGTAGCTGCTGACTGGACTCAGTTGACCTCACGAGGGAGACACAGAGCACCCCGACTCAGTAGAAGCCCAAGCCTGGGACATCTTCTCTGGTGTCTCGGCAGAAAGACAAGCTGGGGAAGTTGTAGGATTTGGACACTGGCCTGAAGAGAAGGACAAATTTGCCTTTGTGTCAACTCTTGCCCCCATGGTCAGCCAGACTGGAATGAGGCAGAGTCTCTGCCAGCTCTTCCACCTACTGGGGCTGCCCAGCCTTCCCCAGTTAAGGCTAAACTAGGTAGCACCTGCCCATGGAATTCCAACCCAGGCAGGTGCTTGAGGAACAAAGTGCTGGAGTTTCCTTTGAGCAGGGAAGTTTAAAACTCAGACAAAGATGAAGGGATCTGAACCGTGAGCTGCTTCTCAGAGCTAGTTTAGGAAAAAGATCTTACCAGGACCCAGCAGCCAAGAGGAACGCAGCAGTTTGAACCAGTCTTCTTTGGCCTGCAGCTGGGCAGATTCCATTTAAAATTTGTTCCTTCCTCTTCTGGTCCTTGGGTGCTTACAACTGGAAAAGTCTTCTCCCATTGTTGAGTGCCGGTGTACCTAAAACCTAATGACCTCAGTTCCCACACTCTGGTCCCTTTGATCTTTTCTTCCAGTCTCCCAACATGTTTTATTGCTCCCCTCTGAAATTCACCCAAGAGATTTGTTGACATTTCTGGGCGCTGAAACATCAAGACGGCATTCAGCAACCTAGGAGCCTCCAGAGTTGCTGAGAGGTGCAGGGACGAGTCACATTAGTCTGAGTGTAAGGGCCCTGGTGCTGATTTTCTGGGCGTGAGGGTGGTCCCAGCTCAGCGGACTCTGGGTTCCCTTTGCACAAGGCTCTTTCCTCCTTGCGCTGCCTCCTTACAGGCCTTCTTCAATCCCTTGCTACAGCTGCGTATTGTCATCAGAGCCCCCGCTGGAGTCACACTGGTTGAGGGTGGGAGGATCAAGGAAAGAAGGTAAGTGCCCCCTCCAACCAAAGAACCACATCTAGAAACAGCAAGATGTGAGGAGAGCACTAGCCCCAGTGGCCAGGCCAAGCCACTAACTGGCCTTGGGCTCTCCATCTCAAAAACGAGGGCACTGGACTGGACGATACAGCTAAGCACCCCTACCTCCTTCAGGACCACTCTTCCCTAGCCTTGTTCTCGCTTCTCTTCTGGCAGATGTGTTTTATTTGAAAAGCTTCCCCCGCCGCCCCCAAGTATAATTCCACTGCCTCTTTTCCACCAGCAATTCAAACCCCTCCTCTCTCATATTCCTCTGTCTGCCCTCTCCAAGGCCGCACATGTGCTCTTAAATCTCTATTCCAGATCTGTCCTGAGGGTTTAGCGGGCCGGGACTGAACTCTTGACCCTTTTTCCCCTTGGCCTAGTCAGACTTCTGTTGGCTTTTTTACGGTTTAGCTTCTTCTTGAATCAGATGTTACAGAATATTTAACACACATACACATGCGAAACAGTCCTGCATGGAAAACTCTGGTCAAAACTTTTCTCGGGCACACACACAGAACATTTCCATGGCTTGCCACTTTTCTGATTCTCTAGGGCTGGCCCAATGCCAGATTGGGGAATTTTAACTCTGAAGGCCAGAGAGAAGTTTGCTGTCCCAGCTCCTGAGGTCTGGGTCATCTCCAGTACCACCATATTAAGACTGTAGTTTAATGAAATCTGCTAGTTCTCCCCCATCCCCTAAAGACTTGCTGTAGTAAGCAAGGATCTGTGGGCCCTGTCAGCCAAGCCTGGCTTTTTTTTGAAGCTCTCAGACAAGAGCCTTTAGACAGTTGGCTCCCCAAGTTGGAGGTGGTGTCCAAGGCCCCCAACTCAGCTCCAGTCAGGTCCACCATAATGGGGATAATTTACTCTTTCCTGTGGTTTCAGAGTAAGGTTTGCTAATAAACAGTTAAGTTCTTTCTCTGTTTCTATATTCCTTGGCAGACCCCATCGAAGAAAGCCTTCTTTGTGGTGTGCACATTGCTATCAACAAGCACTGAGAGCAGAATAGAGAGGATATGCTAATGACAGCAAGCACTTTAGTGTTTTCCATACATCAGGCTCTGTTCTAAGCCACACACACACACACACACACACACACACACACACACACACACACGTGTGCCCACATGTTTAATCCTCTAACAATGTGCTGAGACAGGTATTCTTCCCCCATTTTACAAACGAGGAGCTTGAGGTTCCGAGCAGTTGTACACTTGCAAAGATCTCGGCTCACAGACTGGTTCTGGTGGGCACTACAGGGACGTCTCAGGTATGAGAACTCATTGGAACAGGATGTAGACAGGCCATGAAATGGAAAGAATGAGAGTTTAGAGTTAAGAGGGACCTCCATTTCACAGTTCCAAAGAGTCTGAGTGATTTGCCCAAGGTTCGTGAAGCTACTCCACTGAAGAAATCAGTACAGAATCCACTTCTTTTGCTACTTCAATGCCATTTCCATCCGACTCACAGGTCTCTCTTAGGAGGAAGAGAAAAGAACAGACATTAGCTTTAGCAATTTAAGGTGGAGTCTTGGAGAGACTAGAAATGTTAGAATATACTGACTCTGAGACATGAAGAAAAAATAAGTTAAAAAAGTGGTAGAGGGAGGCCCCAAATAGTGTCGCTAGCCATACTGTCTAGGAATAGTCCAACAGGGAGATGTTACCCTTTGAAAGCCTATGCCAATCGCCAACACACACACACTCACCTGTTTTAGGTACATGTTTAAGTGTGCTGGTGCTCAGGTCATTATATGATTGTTATTTCATGGAATTCATTCATTCCAGCAAAGGGAATTTCTCCCAAACCAATCCTGCATTTTTATTGACTTCCATTTTAAACTTGGGATTTTACTTGGGGATTTTTTTTTTTTTTTTTTTTTTTTTTTTGGCTGCACTGCACAGTTTTCAGGATCTTAGTTCCCCGACCAGGGATCAAACCCGGGCCCTCAGCAGTGAAAGAGCAGAGTCCTAACCACTGGACTGCCAGGGAATTCCCTTACTTAGGGATTTTCAAGAATCTTTATGACCTAGTGTTTTAGAGGCCAATCCATGGCATGTTCAGTGCTAGTTCTGTGGATCTGGAAAGCAGTTTGAAGGCATCTAGCATTTCATTCCTTCTATTGCAGCCGTCCTAATCTCCTTCCCTCCAAATGTCGTCCATGCCAGCTTCCCTAGACGTTCCCAAGAACGTCTCTCATGCTTAAGGATCTGGGTTGGCACCCAGATATCTTAGTATTTTATTGCCTTTCTCCAGCCTTGGTGGAGGTACTAACAAAGCCAGACACAGGGAGTCTTGAAAGCTAGCATTCTGTACTTCAGCTGGAATATTCCATTAGCTCATGGCTTTGGGCTCCAGAAAAGAGTCACTTCCCAATTTTAGTAATATGAAATACTAGATACCCGATTTCCTTACAACGTGACTGTCTTGTAGATAAGCACTGCAGGACCCTTCTGCGCAGCTCAAGTAAACTCTGTTGAGTGAACAGAACTGAGCAACTCCTCCTGTTGTCCCTGGCCACATTAGTGCTGGCCCCAGTGAAGTTTATCTTTGCCTGTCAGCCTCCATTCTGAGAAGCATCTCACCACCTTTGTACTAACAGTGAAATGCAATTAGGGTGCAGATGGCTTAGATTTTCTTTTCATACACGTTTTTCTTCTGCTGCATGTGGGAAGCACTGTTCTTTGAAGAATTTCAAATTTACTTCCAAGCCACTTAATGTTATTTTTACTCTAGTATGAGTGCTCAAGGACAAATGAGCACTTAGACTGAAATATCCCACCTGAGAGAAACCACACAGCTTGTCCGAAGCCCTTATCCTGCTGCTGTGGGCAAGTCTGGACTCACCAAGCCTTACTTCACGTTAGTATTTCAACGCTGGCACATTGCCTTGCTTAGGTCCTAAGGGAAGGACAGTCTTCCTTTGGAAGGATAGATTTTCCTCACAAGAGTCTTGCTTGGCAAGAAGTTTTCAGTTAACCGAAGGAGGCAGCTTTACAGACAGGATATATATATAAGGTGGGTTTTTTTTGTTTTTTGTTTTTTTCTGTTAAGAAAAAGAGTTTGCAATGCATGTCTGGGACAGGGCAGGAAAAGCAACTTGATATTTAGAAACATGAAAAAACATAATTCTTTGGAGGCTGTTTGCAATGTCACTTCACTGCATCATTCCCTCAGTTCCAGCTAATAAAAGAGTCAATTCCAGGATTTCACTATCCTGAGTCCGTCTAAGTCTGGTGAAGGAGACCAATTAGGTACCTCCTCCTACCCCAAATGTTGTTGTCCCAATGTAACCTTTGTCCCAACACCTAGAAGTGACAATGGTCACTGGCATAGATGTAGCGCACCACTGTTTTTCTTCTAGTCTTCAGTGCGGCTCTGAATCAAGTTTTCAATTAGGCAAGAATTAAAACAGGAAAGAAATGAAGGAGGAGGGGTGTCTAAGCAACCAAGTCTTCCCTGGAAGAGAAGAGGAAGCCATTAGAAGTGAATAATAGGTTTATTTGCATATACACAAGAGAAGAGCTAGCGTTGCCGGGAGAGAGGCGGGGCTTGTGAGGAGGTAAGGCTTCAGCAGAGGAAGGCACCTTGACAAACAAGGGACTCCGGGCTTAGTAAATCAAGCGCAGTTGCAACCTTCTTTTGCCCCAAGCCCACTACTCATTTAACTCATTTACCTGTTGTCCTAGAGACATGGGAATCATTTACAAAACCAGGTGGAAAATAAAGTGGAGGGAAGGTTTTATAAATCTGGACCAGCCACTTAAAATTTTATGTACAGGATGCAGGAAAAAAACCATAAGAGGCACTTTTGAATAGTTCATAACCTAATCAGTGCCATCTGCCCTGTTAGTAAAAATACCTATCATGGAAGAATCTGAGGATTAAATGTGCCTCCAAAGTTGGCGCCTCAATTCTGCAAGTTTAGGCGAAGGGACCCTGGAAGTGGTAGTTCCTGCCAGGTTTCCAAGACCATGATCACAGACAGGAGATTTCTGGCAATGAGAGTGGAACGGCTACAGAGACAAGCATTCCTCAGCCTGCTTCTGTGGGTATGCTGCGGGGCCTATCTCTCGGCAAGCTGAACCTGAGATGTCTCCCAAGGACGGAAGCCATCCTTGCTAACAATGTCTTTCTTGGATACTAAAGTTGAACCAGAATGAACTTTGACTTCTCTTTGGAGTACCCAAATGAGATAACGGCTCTTAACATGAAAAGACCAACTTCTGCGTTTGGGAACAGTGACTACCAAGTGGCGGAACTTTACTTCTTCTCCAGAAAGATATGCGGATTGTCCTTAGAGAAGTCACAAGTGGCTAGCTACTGACTAGATTAAATAATATAAAACAAAAAGATTGGGAAGGGGAATGCTGACTAGGAAGGGGAAGAGAAACACACAGTGAGTGATTATATCTTTTTTTTTTGTATATAAAGGATTAAAAAATTCCAATTTAATAAATTTTGGAAAAGCAAATGTAAAATGACTTGGGCTTATAAAACCAGAATTTACAATTATCTGTGAATAGTCAAAGACAAATCATAGAACCGTTTTGATTACAGATTAAAGTAATTCTAATGGTTACAGAATCACTTTCCCACTCTCCGGTGAGATTACAGTTGTTTACTTGTAAGCAGCCCCACTGCTACTCACACTCCTTCGTCTCCTCCTCCTAAGACAATGTTTTTACACCCAAGTCACATCACACACACCAGGCACATCTTTCTTTTCACAAAGCTTAGCAAGGTGATATCTCCTTTTGGCTTAGATCAACAACCTTCCTTTATAAATAACCCCCCTTCCCCCAGTGACTAAATGCATCCAAGTCGTCATCCTCCACAGGCTGTCTCCCCTTGGTCCCAGTTCCAGTAGGACGGGTCCTTCCCTAAAAAGAACGCTGGATCAGTGAGGCCACACCAGTCACATGCTAGGTCCTCCTCGCTAAGCCAGTGCCGCTGGTCTCCTAATTGTCTAGCACCTTCGTGCTCAAGAAAGTTGTAGTGTTCTCTCTCTCCCTCATTTCTTCCCAGTATTCTCCTGCCTTTTCATGACATCCACGCCAACAAGGTATCTGTCATCCTAGGTCTTCCTGTCTTGTACAGGCCTTCATTAATAACCAAGTGAGTGTGACCACCACTGCAATGCCGAAAAGCTCCTGGTCTTTTCCCCTCTCAATCTTTATCTACCTTAATGAAACAGAGCCAGTTGACTCCTCTCTCCGTACTCTCTGCCTCCTAACAGACCTACTCAATAAGAATCTGTTACTTCGAGATGCCTCCTGCTCTGCAAGATCCAGTCAGAACACCACAGTCTCTGTGGACAGCAAGCCTGAGGGAAGATGCCAGTCCCACCAATTCTGACCATTTTGGGTTGAATTAAATGAAGGCAGTACCATACTCTGCTCTTTCCTATACTTCTTCATTAACACACCTATAACATTCACTTTAGTAGTCTGAGCACAAATCTCTTGAGAGCTGTCTTTCCCCTTCTTTCAGTATGCCTAGATGCTACCACATGAGGCCAGGAAGAGCCTGCTGGCTTTCTGAGTCCCTCGCAGGAACTAGCACCTAACTTGCTAAAGTGTTACCCACAACTAGTCATATTTTATGGCCTCCCTACAGTTTGGTATTGCGCCATCGCTCAATTTGCAACCAGTGAAATTTATCAGGGATCTATCTATGTTCTCTCAAATCTGATCTTAAGTGCTAACCTCTCATTAGCATTAAAAACGCTCCACTTTTAGTACATCTACATTAAACGCTCAATGAAGAAGTGCTACTGAGAAAACATGGAAGATTTCTTTAAGAAAGGAACCATGCTTTCCTTTCCAGCACAGCCAGTGGGCTGAAGGCCTATTTCCATTCTCGTCTCCATTCTTTCAGCATAAATCCACTACTCACTGGCAACACAACCTGATTTAGCAGGCACTCATTATTAAGACCAGAACACCTATGGCATGTAAATGGGGTGAGACGGCAAAAAATACAGATCCATAGATCCTTTCTGATGGAGAATGGAAAGAAAAGTCTGAGACAATGAGCTCACACGTGCCAGCGCACACACACAAGAACAAGTCAAACATCTCAACAAGGATTTACTTTAACAGAATCTGCACAGGTATACTATGCTCAAGTCTTACTAGAAAGGAGTCACTTGGATTTTTTTTCCCTTTCTTAACACAGCACAGCCAATGGCCAGCTAAACATCAGACCCATTGTTGAATAGAAGGGAGCAGCATCAGACACAAAACTTCAGGCCCTGGTTTTATGTGCCTTTAATACTATTTTTCCTTTCCTCTGTGTTCACTAAACAGGATTTAAAAATTTTTGTAAAGCTACTTTTCATAGCTTTTTGTTTTCCCTTTGTATTTATCATGTTTTTAATTTCTTCTCTGAGGAGGAATTCTCCGAATCTGTGTCTTCCAATTCGATTCGGTGCCTTTTGAAGCCACTATGGCCATGAACAGCCCTGCTGCTGTCTGTGTCTGGGGGGTCAGTGGGGTCCTCTCTCGTTCCAGCACTGGGGGTCTCACAGGCCATTTCAGACCCACAACAATCTTTGTGTAGAAGCATCCCTGTCAGGGACAAGTTATCACGATCGGTGTCCGAACGTCCTGGGGACGAGCAGGCCACCGCCTCCAGCTCCCCGAAGTTCTGCCCGTTGCTGTGGGGATGAGGGGGCCGGGGGTGTAAGCGCCCATTGTTGTGGTTGGCACAGATGGCTTCGAGGCTCCTCTCCTCACTGTCATCAGACTGGGTCCTCAGACAGTTGCCAGACCCGCTGCTGAGAGTGGAGCCAGATGCCTTGGGGACAGGAGGGGAGGGTGGCTCCTCAGCCCGGCTGCTCAGGGACTTGCTTAGGGCCTTTCCATTGAGCTTCTTGGTCTCAAAAGAGTGTTCTACAGAGCCACCAGTGTTACTCGTGCCCTGAGAGGTGTCCTCTGGTGCCTCAGCCCAAGGGTGACCGCTGGGCTCATGGCCTGGGCCATTGCTGGGATTTATGGCAGAAGTCCCTTCTTTAAAAGCGTCCTTGCCGTGGCATTCGGGGGGCAGGTCCTGGTTCCTCTGGGCCATGGCCATGTTTAGACAGGCTTCCTTACTGGAAGAAGGGGCTGGGTTGTCCTTGTGGCTGGTTCCTGCTCTCCCTTCATCTGCCTCCCCAGACACAAGCGAGCTCTCTCCCTCTTTGTTATTTGAGTAGGAGATATAGGAGTAGCGGAGCCACTTGTAAGCTTTATAAATCTTGCGCTCAACTGACTCTATGTCGGAAGTTGGCGATGCTCGGCTTGGCTGAATCTCCAGAGTGGACGTGTTCCGCTCAGGAGAGGAGGTGGGGGAAGAAGAGAGGTCATCTACTTTGATCTGGGGGTAATCATAGTTGTCTTCTCCAATGCAGGTGTCGGTGGGCTTGGTCGGGGCACCAGGCCTCTCCTCTCGAGGCATCTTCTGCCGGCGCCGCATGGCGTTCCGCTGCCGGGTGGACGCTCGCCGTTCATTCAGCTCCTCCTCGTCCTCGGAGCTGCTGGGGCTGCCGGAGCTGCTGGACTCGTCTTCAGGGCTGGGAGACCGTGGCCGGGGGAAGAGATCTGTGTCCAGTTCAACCTCGCAGGCGTTCTCTTCTGAATCGGACTCGTTGGAAAGGGCCAGGAGGCGCTTGTCCTGGTAGCGCCGCAGGGCAGACAGGCGCTGCTGGCGAGCGGTGGCATCCTCGCACGTGGGCGGTGGCGGAGTTGAAGCCACCACATTTGTGGCAGTGACCCGCAGGGGCCCCAGGTGGAAGGCGCTGTCAGCAGACTCATCCACTGTGGGCGGAGGCGAGCGCGGCAGCGAGGCCGAGGACTCGGAGTCGGTGTAGCCCGAACGCTCGCTGACCCCTGCGTGCAGCTGGAGGATGGTGCTTTCGCTGAGGTCGCTGTCTGAGTCGGAGCTCCAGCCCTCGATCTCGCGACGCACCAGGGAGTCAAAGAAGGCCATCATCCGAGGGTCTTCCTGCACAGACTGGTTGGCGTAGTCGTGGGACAGGCCACTCCCACTGTTCAGCACAAGGCTGATGTACTCTTCGTGGGTATAGAGACAGCGAGAATCATCCTCAATCCGACCGTCCAGATCTCCGGTACATCCTGGCTGCTTGTATGGGCTCCAGATCTGCACAGAAGGCGAAAACGAAACCAATGAGGGTGGATCAGAATGTATTCTATTCTAAAGCTGTCGGCCATAAAGAACACTAAGGCAGAGCTTCCCCAGACCCTCCCCGTCACTGAGCCAGGACTTGCTAACCAACTTTAAAAATACAATCCAGACTGGATTATGTGGGCCACATATGAAAATGGAAGCTTCCAGATTCAAATGTGGGACAAAGCACAGTCTAGGACACAGCATTAGCCTAGTTTCAGGAGACCCAAGTCCTGTCTCTAGGCCCAGGATAAACACACACCCTGTCTGCTACTACCCCTCTTCCCTTTAGCTTCCTCTATTAGTAGCCTGGAAATTACAATAACCCCCTTCATAATCTCAGAGGACAGAGGATGACTTGAAGATTAGCCAATGTGTTCAAAACTCTCAGAAGACTGGAGAGGTACCACTTTTCCAAAGTGAAAAAAGACCCAGCAGTCAGTCCTCTGCGACAGTTAATATTTCAGCCTATAACTCTACTTCTCCCCAACTGCAACATTTCTATTTTTAACTAATGGGAATTGCTTACTGGAGCTTGATAAGAATAGCCAGCTGCCTACACTGCAGTTCCCTCTTGGACATGCAGGCATCAGTTACCCAGAAATCTGGGTTCTCTTAACCAGGGAGCTGCTGGCTTGCTCCCCAACTCTTCTGTTAGCTGCAGGAATAGGTAGGACACACCTTCCAAGACCACAGACCCATCCCTTAATACCCTTCCACTCCATGGTCAGAGACATGGGCGCATGGCCAAAAGGTGGCAGAACTAGGATTCAAACTAAGGTCTGTCTGAACGCAAAAGCCCAACTTTACAAGTTGAATAAGTTATGCAAAAACGATGTTCAAGGTAATTAAGCTGTCACTGCAAATGAGAACGATGAGCTTCACCTGACTGCCAGACTGGTCCAGAGCAGCACAGAGAAGCTCAGTTACATCAGCTGGTAGTCATGGCAACTCAGATGAAATTCCAGATGATTTTCTTGCCCTGACAGGCTGGTGTCTATCTTTAGATGGCACCCAACCCAGAAAACAGTGGCTCCTCATTCCCTATCCTCTATCAAGACAATGGCTTTGTTTCGGCAAAGCTGTCCAAGGACAAATTTGCCTTCTTGTAAGCCCTATTCCTGAGGCCCTTTCCCTCCGTGCTTTACTTTGATCTCCTGGGAGACAGTGCTTCTTTGGAGGATCCCCAGTTCAACAGGGGCTGAAGAAACCTTCTAGGCTAAGTGTCTTCACCAGTTCCCAACTCAGATTCATTCCTCCTTCAACTTTGTTCCCTGCCCGCAACTCCTCAGGTGTTCTCCCATCTCCAACTTCATAATCTTACCCAGGGGAGTTTTAAGGCAGTGGTTCTCAAACTTTGGCATGCACGTGAATTACCTGAAGAATAATTAAGATGCGGACTCCTGGGACTTGCCTGGTGGCTCAGTGGTTAAGAATCCGCCTGCCAATGCAGGGGACACGGGGTTCGATCCCTGGTCTGGGAAGATCCCACATACCATGGAGCAACTAAGCCCGTGTGCCACAAGTACTGAGCCTGTGCTCTAGAGCCTGCGATCCACAACTACTGAAGCCCGCGCGCCTAGAGCCCGTGCTCCACAACAAAGAGAAGCCACCACAATGAGAAGCCCAAGCACTACAACGAAGAGTAGCCCCTGTTCGCCGCAACTAGAGAAAGCCTGCACGAGCAACGAAGACCCAACGCAGCCAAAAACTAATTAATTAATTAATTTTTTAAAAAATCAAGGTGTTTATCTTAAAAAAAAAAAAAATGCTGACTCCCGAGCCCCACCCTTAGAGATTCTGATTCAGTAAGTCATGGGTAGGTTACCAGGGCTCTGCACTTTTAATTAGCACTCAAGGGGTGAGTAAGTGGGGGTACCAACTTTTAAGAAACACTGGAATATAGTTAGCATAAAATAAGTAGCAGAAAATAAAGGCTTAGTCTGAAGCAATTCTCAAATTCTTTGTGAGACTCAATTTTCGGGAAACATTTAGACCTGGCCTTCAGCAACGGCCCAAGCTGTAAATGACTATCTCTGCAAACAGGTGTCTCTGGGAATAAAAGTTTGGTGGCTTACAAAAAAACTGAGGTGGGTACTTCCCTGGTGGTCCAGTGGCTAAAACTCCACGCTCCCAACGCAGGGGGCCCGGGTTTGATCCCCGGTCAGGGACCTAGATCCCACATGCTGCAACTAAGAGTTCGCATGCCGCAACTAAAGATCCCGCCTGTGGCAACAAAGATCCTGCCTGCTGCAACTAAGACTCAGCACAGCCAAATAAATAAATAAATAAATTAATTAATTAATTAATTTAAAAAGAGAGAGACTGAGGGGTCCAATAGGCAAAGCCTTTAGGGTGTTTTGGGGTCTTAGTCTATATTCTGGGCTAAATTTCTCACTCCCCCAGTTTAAAAATGGAAAATGTTACTAACCATGTTGCATAATATGAAATCTATATGTACTTCCCAGAAACTCAGAATTTAACAGAATTACAAAATATTAATGGTGAGATGCTTGCTGGCCCAACTATCCAACAAGCCTAGATTTTAATCTACTACCCAGCCTCCTATATCTTCAGTTCAGCAATGAAAATCAAAATACTGAAAGTTGGCATTTATATGCGCTCTGGAATGTATTAAGCTGAGGTAGACTTTCATTCCTGAAGCTTGAAGTAATGGAACAAAACGCTGGATCAGGAGGCAAGAGTCTTGAATGTGGGTTCCCACACAGCTCTAGTTCGCTGGTAACCGTGGGTGAAGCTCAGTTTCCTTATCTAAACAGTGAAATTAGATGGGTCTCATGCAATCCTAAGATTCAGAGAAAAACAAAAACCCTATCCCAGACGGCCAGTCTTCAGTCCTCAAGGGACTTGCAGCACAGAGCTGTGGGAGCTAGCAGAACAGGTAGGAACCCGAGCCTCACCACTTCACGTGGCCCAGAGCAAATGACTTCATCCTTGAAACCTCTTTTCTCAACTGTAGAAATGAGAATGATAAAATGATATAACGTATACCAAAGCACCAATAACTGTGGTGCTTCCTCCTTCGTTTGGCAACTGAATACCTCAACTAGAAGGTCTTAGACTCATCCTCAAAGAGACTTTTGAACAGCAGAAGCACTGACCACCCCGATTATGTCAGTCCTTCCTCATCCCTAAAATATCAATTTCAAATATTTGTGAAATTGTTTGTCATTTTTCCTACACTGAAAGTCAACAACTCAGAAGTGAACCAATGAAAACACAACTCCCTGTTGCATGTTAAAAGTTTAGCACAAGAGGCTGCTGAGGAAAAGGATGCAGTTCAATTCTTATTCAAAACATCATCGAAATGGAAAGCAATTTAAGTAACAAGTGTTCTGATCTACACAGGTGACCATGACATGCTTGATGTAGCATCTCTAAGCCCTCTTCTCTCTTTGCGCTATTACACTAAATTTAGACATTTGCCCACCTACCAAGAAAAACTACACAGATAGAGACTTAAGCTGTTATCCAGGGATGCTCCACACTCTCTAATCCGATTCCAAGACTTCCTGGGCCCACCTCTGGCCTACTTTCCCAGCCTTACATCTTAGCCCTCCCTTTCTGTGCTCTTTACTTCGGCCAAATGATCATTTTCTAAACTGGTCCTACACTTTGCTGCTTCTGAGCATTTATTCATGAACACACTGCCTGGAATGCAGTAGGTGATCAATAAATATTTATTGATTCAGTGAAATAATTAAATGTCCATTCTCTCTCCTTAGAATGGTCTTCCCATCTTACTCCTTTCTTTTCTTTTGCAGTCTTTTTCCTTTAAAATCTAGCTCAAGTATTACCTACACTGAGATTACCCCAGATGGGGAAAAAAATTTCTCCCTCCCCACACAGCACTGTTTCTATCTCTTATGTACTTATTGCGTTTTTCGTTACTTTTATTTCTTGTCTCTCCTACTGGGTCACCAATTCCTATGGGGACCTGCATTACCTTTCTTTCTTTGTGTTCCTCACAGGGCCTAGCACAAATTGCACACAGTAGGTATGGTTCACAAATACAGGGCGAGTAAATGAATATTGGTCTTTGAGGAAAAAAATGCCAGCATTTGCTCCATCTTGCTCTCTCTTATGTTTAACTACAAAATGAACCCCCTTTTTTGCTAAGTGTGGGCATTCAAGGGGATAGAAGACCTGCTATGGGTGAGAAGAGGCTGGCCCTGACAACAGTGACTCTTCTCCTCCAGGCCATAAAGGCATCAGTGAAGGACAAGTCAGGGGGAAGGTGGAGTGAGTAGAGAGAGAGGTGGAGAGAGACAAGCAGGCTGCACTAGAATATGGTGGAATGATGCTCTTTGAGCCACTGATCCTCTCAGAAACAGCAAATAAGAAAGTGACTTTTATTAAAATAGTCAGAAATTGTCAAGCACAGGTAACTTACAAGGCACTCTTAGGTGTCAAGTCACTGTTAGCGTCCTCACTTGACAGATGGGAGACAGACTCGAAGGGCTGCCCAAGGGTACTGACTGTACTGACTTAAGGTTTCAGATGGCTAAACATGCCTCCTGGTGAGGCAATGTTCAGACCTCACTGGAACCTGGAAGCAGTGAGCTCCATAGTTTAGTCTGAATATTTTCACAGAGAAAATATTTTCTTCTCCTTCTTCTCTGAGAACTTGGCTAGTTTCCAACCTATGACCTTTCGGGTAAGGACTCCAGTTGACTAAACAATAATTGGGGAGACTTAGCACAGAAGCATCCCAGAGTGTACAGCCAAGCAAGAATCTCTGTTCTAAAGGAGATGCTCAAGCAGAGCTCCCTGAGAGAATGATGTCAACGGGCCCAGAGGGGACATGCTACTGTGCCAACCCATGAGTCACAGGCTAAAGGAGAAGGGAAAACAATGCAAGGGACGGGCAATTCAATGACTGCCCAAGTGCAGGACTACTGAGATGATCAAACCCAGCAGGGGCATCAGGCTGCCCGCTGCCTTCCCACTAGCATGGTAAATGTGGCAGCATACTGGGAAGAACAAAGAACCGGGCTCTATGCTAGCCTTACCACTAATTAGCTGTATAATTAACCCCAGACAGTAAATTTATAATTTAAACCTCATCATCTACAAAAGGAAGTCAGTAAAAATGATCTAGAAGTCCTGTTCTAGCCCTGTTTATTTATGGGTAAATAAATGTATGCAATCATGAAAGTCAGCCCTGATCCACAGGACCAATAAAACTAAATAAAGGAAGTTGGAATAAGGACAAATAAAAATATTGACCCATACTCCAACATTACATTTTTGATAGCTTCCTCTGCCTCAGACACAAGTTGTATAGTTTTTTTAAAGAATGAAAGAAAATGAAAACTATCAATTTGTTACAAATCAATTTTTACTTTTCCCCTGAAACCTCTGTCAGGTTTTCAATGTCATTTTGGGGGAAAAAAAGAGGAGTTTTATGTTTTGCTGGGGAGGGGGGGATATCATCTATCCTTATTTAATAGTCAAGTTATCACAGGGTCCTCAAGAATTCATCATTTGTCCTGAACCCTCATTTTCTCAGATGTGGAAAAGGGTTACTAGCGACTGGAATGTGAGTGATGGGCAGCGGGCCATCCTTCCGTGGACGCAGGCCAGGCTGGGTCTCTCAGTTGCAAGCTCTAAAAATATTCCTTGGCAGGGTTAAGTTCATTCAGTCAATGTGCAGTTGATGCAAGTGTTTAGCCTCAATCACAACCACATGCAGTGGTTGATATGCATGTGGTTGTGATATTTTGATATGTCCTGAGACAAGTTAGCTATGGTTCCAGTAGTCACTTAGTTATGAGGACAGCAATTAAGGAAAAGTGCACACAGAGTAACTTTGGGGATGACAGCTTTTTTACCTCCGGATGGGGTTTGGAAAGCAGAATTCATCAGACTCCAGATCAGAGGCCATGGAAATGTAGTGGCATACAGGTAGTATCTGGTTTCAAAGCCTAGTGATTATTTTTTAAAATGGCCCTGAAAGGAGGGTTTTAAAACCACCCTCTTTAACATCAATTTTTCCATATTTTGTAATATGTCAAAATAATTGAGAATTCTGATAGACCTTCAGTATGTTTAGCTATGAGGTCCTACATACATTGTTTTAGTTTCTTCCATTTACGAATTGCAATAATTTCTCTAAAAGGACAAAAGGGGAAGGTGCCTCACCTTGATGATCTTTTCTACACCAGAAGAGCAGATCATGTAGGTGTGGGGGTTAAATCGGACCTGGTTCACAATAGACCGATGCCCTTTCAGCACCATGAAGGCTCCGTTGACCACCCTACCAATGCCACCTGGGAAGACAGAAGGAAACAAAAATCAAATGACGAAACAGATGGAAGTAAACAGGTTCCAGTAATGGCAAACAAACAGCTCTGAACCAGAGCCGAGATATTTTATTAACTATACCAGCAGAATGCTTAATCTTACAGATAAAGTTGCTATGGAAAGAAGGAAGATGAAATATCTCTCAGCATATGTGCTCTTACCAAGAGCCTTTATTTAGTCTTTAAGCATTGCCCACGCCCACCCACTACAATTCCATTGTCAATGAAGCCACAGCCACTTAAAACATTTCTCAAGGTTTTGATCCCCAAGATAGAATCCAAGTGTTACCTTAAAAAAGGCCAGTCATAAGCAAAATGAGACTGAACTGCTTGAGAACAGTTGGCAGCTGAGCCAGGGACATGCAGAACCAGAAGCATGTAATTACTTAAACGTGCAAAAAAATCTCTGATCCAGTTGCCCTCAATTTCTATAATGAAAATAGCAAACAAAACAAACAAACAAAAACCTCTGGGAAAATAATGGAGAAAATCCCTTCTTCACTCTGATAGCAGGGAGAACTAAGCATAAAGAAAGGAGATATGGGTCACTTTCATAATAAGCAGAGCCCAGGTATTGCGAATTAGAGAGTGTGGGCCTTAAATACACCATGTATGGAGGCCACTGATAGAAAGCTGTATCTTAAGGACCATCCTGTAGGCTTTCTTCTTCAATGATGGCGAAAAGTACCAGAGGCCTAGAACTTATAGATGAAAATGTCATCATTCATGAACTCGGGACAATCTCAAAGGTTCAACTTCACTGGTAAGGGCATCACACTCACACAGAACAGATGCACCCAAGTTCTCATTAAGGTCACTTCTGAGCAGCCATCAACAGCTCAGTACACACCAACTGGCAAAAATGTGATGCATACAGACACAAACAAATGACTGTTCATTTATTTAAGCAATGAGTGCCTTCTTAGACCCTACCAGGAGCATGACACCACTAGGGCACAAAGTACCATCACGCACTATCTCAGCTCCACACGCCTCCATCCCAGTCCCTACTCTATCTTGTTCAAACATTTATTCCAAACGTTTCTCATCTCAGTATCTGGAGGGAAAATGGCCAGAACAACATCCCTTTTCCAGAAATAATCTGGTTCTGCAGAAGGTGTCTTCTGCTTTTGGCCTCCTGACACAGTTCCTCCTTCACCTCTTCTGCCTCATGAAAGATATCCCTCTTTATTGACATGTACATATCTTTTTTATGACAGCAAGAGGTTTCAGACTGTACTGATTTGCTCCTTGGTGGTGCCACCTTGGCTAGCACCAGGTGCTTACTCTACATTGTGAGTGACAAAAATATCCTTTGCCTAAATTTTCCCCCATGTTTGACATTATTAATATTTGAATTATTCAGGATGGATAATGTATTTAGACCCGTTCATATTTCAGCCCAACATCATCATGTTTGCTAATAAGCTGTAAAGGAGAAGAAAGTAACTAGGACATATGTGTGTTTTTATGGAGACAAAGGATCAGGAAAGGTTTAAGCGCCAAAGGTAGGCTGCCTTGATGGGAACCCCGAGGCAGCCTGCGCACACTAGGTTCCTAGGGTGGAGTGGGAGGAGGGGAAGGTAACCTGAGCCTAGTCAAAATAAAAAGAAACTTGAGAGAATTAAGGAAAAGGGATCCATGGGAATCTAAAACAGTTGTCTCAATACAGTGATCTCACCACCCCAACGAGTTCCTTTGGGTGAGTTTCTTTTCTACGTATGGTTGATTCAACAAGTAGCAGTCCTGCTCATGGATCTCTTCTGAATTCTACATTTCCAACATCCTACTCCTATTCATACCCCCGCTGGGGTGGTCACTAGCAAAGAAACTTACGGTTGAACCTAGTACCAATCTCTTGTTTAATCCTTCTGCCTCTAAGAAAAAGAATTTAAGTGACTCAGAGAATTTCAGTGACTTCTTCCAAGTAGCTAGTAAATGGCAGAGCCAGTATTTGAACCAGAGTCTGTTTGGTTATAATGCCTAATATCGTTCCCTCTGTAACAGTGGCGTTTAAGAGATGAAAAGGTTTGAATAGGGGTGGAGTCAAAAGGTCATAACTGATTTCTAAATCCTTCTGGCAGTCATTATACAAGTTGATTTTCTTTTTAAGTCCTAAATTTAAAAGAGGGGAAGAAGAAGATTCTATCCAATGGTATCGTGAGTGCAAGCTCTACAGTATCAGCACAGGACATTTCATCACATTGCCAACACTGAATAGTCTATGAGAGTAGAACTGGATCTCTTGCACACCTAGAACCTGGGGTGCAATGCCTGAACTAAAGCAGGAACTTAGTAAAACTAAAGCAGGGGGATTCCCTGGTGGCGCAGTGGTTGAGAATCTGCCTGCCAATGCAGGGGACACGGGTTCAAGCGCTGGTTTGAGAAGATCCCACATGCCGCGGAGCAACTAGGCCCGTGAGCCACAATTACTGAGCCTGCGCGTCTGGAGGCTGTGCTCCGCAACAAGAGAGGCTGCAATAGTGAGAGGCCTGCGCCCCGCGATGAAGAGCGGCCCCCACTTGCCGCAACTAGAGAAAGCCCTCGCACAGAAACGAAGACCCAACACAGCCATAAATAAATAAATAAATAAAAATTTTAAAAAACCAAAAAACTAAAGCAGGTATCCATTGTTAAATGGATAGTGTTTCAGGAGAGGGCAATTCTAGAATAAGTACCACCAAAGGAGGACAGATAGAAGGTCTCATGTCTTAAGAATCAGCTACTAGAGAACTAAAGTTTATCAACTTTCTGTCAAAGATGACTTAGAATACAATTATGATAACTTTCAGATCTAAGGAATAACTGAAGGGTATCAATGCTTGAAAATTCAGACCATGGAAAAACTGTTTCTATTGCTCTTTCAAGCACTGTAACTTCATCTGGTTTCTCTTCTTGGCAGCAATTTTTTTTTTTTTAAATAAATCTATTTATTTTATTTGTTTTTGGCTGTGTTGGGTCTCCGTTGTTGCATGCGGGCTTCCTCTAGTTGTGACGAGCGGGGCTACTCTTCATTGCGGTGCGCGGGCTTCTCATTGTGGTGGCTACTCCTGTTGTGGAGCATGGGTTCTAGACACGCAGGCTTTAGTAGTTGCGGCACACGGGCTCAGTAGTTGTGGCTCGTGGGCTCTAGAGCGCAGGGTCAGTAGTTGTGGCGCACGGACTTAGTTGCTCTGCGGCATGTGGGATCTTCCCAGACCAGGACTCGAACCCGTGTTCCCTGCACTGGCAGGCGGATTCTTAACCACTGAGCCACCAGGAAAGTCCCTTGGCAACAGTTTTAATAAGAGATTATTTCTCCTTCTTCCTACCCAAATGTGTACCCAGAAAATCTGAAAATGAAGAGGAAGTCAACAGAGCCAAGAGACAGAAGATGAAAACAGGTACAGGAAGAATTATTGCTGTCATCTGTATAAGGTAACCCAGGCTGCGTACACAGAATCATAACAATGAATGGGCTTCAGAGAGGTTCTCTATAGCCCCTCTCCTGGTTTCCAGGTTTCAAGTAATTGAATACAGCTGCTACTGTACAGCTTACATACAATGATTGTTAGAGAATAGATTTTTTTATCAGTTCTGGAGATTTGTATATATCAGATAAATTTCTTTAGTCTGAAATGGCTAATGTCAAGATGCCAATACCAGTAAGACCCTGGGGCCTCCTCTCCTCCATTATCTAACCAGAGCCTGCTCATCAACAGCAGAATTGAGTTGGAAAAAGTTAGGTGGGGAATATTTTTGCCAAGAACTATATAACCTACATAATCTCCCTTCGGGGTCATTCCTCATCTGTGGGTGAGGGGCCTGGTGAGGATCAACCTCACCCATGGTTACTGAGCTGAGTCACAACCTAATCAGTAATAATGGTACCAATGAATAAAATAGTACATATCCAAGAATAAGCACCTTACTCATCCTTGAGCTGTCATTTGTTTATACAGTTCTGTACAAACCAATGGTCATTTCTCTGGACAACTGCTCTGGCTGGCTCAGCCAAACATGTTGGCATCACTTTGTAGGTTTCTTTTCTCAGTCGAGGTCAAAGTTCCCATGTTTCCATCTTTCCTTTGATTCAGAAGGGATGCTAGGGAGGTGGTGAAATGTTATATCTTATCTGTTCTACTGCAAGACCTCAGAAAAGAAAATGAGTGGGTCATCTCATAAGATTCCAGCATCAGTAACTCACTCACTATCTTGGGATCCCAGGAAACACAAGAGACCCAGAAAAAACACCTTGCTCAGAACCCTGATAAAGACCTTTCTAAAATGCCACAGCCAAATGTTCCCCCAGAGAAGACAAAGCGCTAAGCCTACAAGTCCTCATTCCCCTCTTTTCTTAACTATGCTCCTCTTTTCATAACATTCAGCCAGAGATCTGTCTGCTGAAGCCTCTCAAGAGGGTCAGGACACCACTCCCATTTCTTGCCAACTTCAGTTACTTCTGTTTCTTGTCAATTTCATTCATTTTAACAAAGTCCTCCAAGAATGAGGATGTTTTCAACTCAAAAGCTAAAAGCAACCTGGTCAGGATTTCTAGATGCCTTGGTTTAACAGGCATCAATCATGCCTGGGAAGTGATCCTCAGTGGCACTTGGGACTATAGAACAGGACATTTAAATACTTTTTTTCTGAAATAAACCCCAAATCAACCTGGATAAAATGGCAGTATTGATTCTCTTGTCAGAGTCTTTGGATTTCTACCCCTTCCCTAATAATCCATTAATTAACAGGTAGGACAAACACCTTTGTGAGAATGCGAAGGAGAAACAACAAATAACACAGAGATTAAGGAGGGGGAAGTCTGAAAGCAGTAGTGAGGAACCAGAAACAGGGACTATACGACTGGAAGGGTCTGCTGGAAGATACGAAATTCTGACGGCAGGAGATAAATTTGTGTTTCCAAGAAATAGAGCACTGGCCCTCATGAAGAGGGTAAATATCCCTGATCTTTCAAGATTTATATGCTGATACATCCAAGATAATAAGAAAAGAGTTGGGCATACAAGGACTTAACAAATGATTGTTAAATTGAAATTAGTGGAGAACACTGTTAAGAGTGGTATTTTAAAAAACTCAGTACTCAGGTAAAAAGACAGATATTGGTATAGGAAATGCTGGAAGCATGGGAAAACTTCATCTGGTAGCTCTAGACTCGAGTAGCAAACAAAAGCCTGCAGAACACACTGATAGGGCAAGATGGGAAGCAAGGACATAAAGGAGTGGTACTACTTTGCAGGGAAAGAAGTCAAAAAATCAGGTAACAATGGTTATTGCAATGATGCAATGAACTTCAAATCTCTGTAATTACCTAGTCCTTCCCTAAGCAATAAGACTTGGGCTTGGTGATATTCACCAAAGAATCCAATGGTTAATTCAGTTCCCATTCTACTCGTCTTATTTGACTTATTAGCAAGATTCAACAGAATTGCCTCCCCTTTGACACACTTTTTTCACTGCCTTCCTAGGATCACCCTCTTTTGGTTTTCCTGCTACCTCACTGGTGACTCCTTGTTGATTTCCTTTTTTGGCTCTTCTCCCTGGCTTTTTTTTGGGGGGCTACTCAGCACAGCATGCAGGATCTTAGTTCCTCGACCAGGGATTGAACCCATGTCCCCTGCAGTGGAAGTGCAGAGTCTCAACCACTGGACCGCCAGGGAAGTCCCCGCCCTGGCTTCTTAACATGAGAATGCCTTAGGGCTCAGTTTTTGGTCCTCTTCTCTTAAACTAGCTATACTTAATTCACTCACTGCTGATCTCAGTCACTGGTGTTCTCATCCAGTCTGTGGCTTTAGATACTACCTATATGATACCAAAAACATTTTTATCTCTAGTCCAGGTCTTTCTTGAACTCCAGACCTCCATACCTCTACAACCAAACTGTTTATTCAACAACTCTACCTGGTTGTTTAAGAGACATCTCAAACTCTACCTGCTCTCCCTTTCTCCCCAATCTAATCTATCAGGAAATCCTGATAGCTTTACTTTTTTAAAAAAATATTTATTTATTTAGGCTGTGCCAGGTTTTAGTTGCGGCACGTGGGATCTTCGCTGTGGCATGCGGGCTTCTTAGTTGCGGCATGCATGCGGCATCTAGTTCCCCGACCAGGGATTGAACCCGGGCCCCTTGCATTGGGAGTGTGGAGTCTTAGCCACTGGACCACCAGGGAAGTACCCCCCGCCCCCCTTTTTGGCTTTACTTTCAAAATATATCTAGACTTCAACCCCTATTACCTTGGTTCAAGCCACCACCACAGCTCACCTGTATGAGAGAATCCTACTAGTACTCCTCATTTCTACCCTTGGCAGCCCCACTCCCACTATCTACCCTCAACTCAGTAGTCAGAGTGATGCTGTTAAAATAAGTCAGATCATGTCACTCCTCTGCTCAAAATTCTCTAATGGCTCCCCACGTCACTCACAATAAGAGCCTACATGATTGGACACCCCTATACCCCACTTACCTCTATGACTAAGCCCTACTATTCTCCCCTCAGGCACATTCTCACTTCAAAACCTTCATACTGGCTCTACCTGAAATGCGCTTATCCCAGATTTCTGCAAGGCTCTCTCACCACTTTGAGGTTTTGTTCAAATGTGACCTTCTCAATGAGGACTAGACTGAATATCCTACCTAAAATTACATTTCCCTGACTCTGTCCCCATACCACTTCCTAGCCCCCTTATTCTGCTCTACTTTTTCTTTTTCCAAAGCACTTCTAACCTTTTAAACATACTATATAATTTACTGTATCTATTGTTAATTGTCTGTTTCCCCTGCTAGAATGTAAGCTCCATGATGGCAGAGCTCTTTTGTTTTTCTGCTGTATCCTAAGCCTCTAGAACAGTGTCTACCTAGCACACGGTAAATTTTCAACAAGTATCTGATGAATGAATGAAAAGGTGTGAGTGTATTAGACTGTGGAATATAAGCATGCAGGAAAGAACCCAATCTCCATTAGTGGGCTTCACCATCCAACATGTGGATTATCCAAGTGTCTCTCTCCATCTTCCTGCTGTCAATTTTGTATGTTTCTTTTATAGTGTTTTGACTATAGTTAAGAGCAGAGAAATAAAGTAGCTAAGATCCTACTTATCCTTCCCGGTCCTCTGAAATGCTAATTCCATGAAAACTTTACTGATCCCCAAAATCTCTTCAAGCCCTCCTTAGTTATCTTTTTTTATAGGCTTTGGAATCCATTTTTAAATTTAGTGTGCACATACACACATACCCTTTTCTCATCCCTCTTAGATTGGAAGTTCTTGGAAGGCAAGAAAGTATTTATTTTTCAATCACCCATAGGATTGGCATAATGTTTTATCTAAGGATACTCAGTAAGTGAACAAATTAAAGTAAATCTCATTATTTCCTCTGGAACAAGGCTTGAAGCAGAAGGCTAAAGCTGTTATCTACTAAAATGAGGTTTGGTAAGTACCTGTCCAGGCAATTAATCTATTTCATTCCTGACTCCACTGGTAGAATTAATGAGGAGCCATGAGGGGCAAGGGACTCTTTCTTTTCCTCACATATCTAAAAGAGTTGTCCAAACAACCTCTTAGTAATTCAAAAAGGCCCGAGTGAACACTCCCAGGGCTCCAAGTTTCAAACCATAAAGAGAAATACAATCAGGGTACTGACAATACAGAGAGAGCAGTGGCTGCCTCCTGGGGATCCTGTAACCACTTAAGAGTTAAGAAAAGCCAGATGGGGACAGCCAGTGTTGTCAGTAAAGCTCAAAGAGCTCCACAGACAGCAATGCTTAATTGTACAAAAAAAGTCAATTACACTAAGTTCTTCTTTCATCTGTACTTCACATGTGTTTGCAACCAACTACTTGTGGCCAATTAAAAACAGTTGTTCTTCCTATTACATGGGAGGAAAAAGCAGATGCCCAGGCCTAACTCACTGAGAGTAAATGCATGTCTAGAAAAAGGAGGAGAGACAGAGTAGGCACACATATGCAGGCCCATGGAAATGCATTTACAGCTGTTTCCAGCCGACTTCATCAGCCTACGGGCAGTGGGGGGTGGCTGCAGAGACCTGGCAGTGAAGCTGCATGTTTTCCCCTCTATTCAGGGAAAAGTCTGTCGTATAACTTCCCCCCTCTTAAACTACCGATGAGTCAAGAGCAGCCTTCATGCAAGAAAAACTCAACTGACCATTCAGGAGGGCACCAGATGAGCACCATGGCTTGGTCTCTAAGGAGTTTTTCAGAGGAAAGTTAAAAGGGAGAACGCTTTTAAAATGAGGAATAGCAACATTTAGTAGCTACTGAGCACCCTCACAGTATCCCTAATAAAGTAGATATTACTACTGTTGTTATTGTTTGCATTGTTAATATTCTTATTTTACAGATGAAGAAAGTTTGGCAAGATTAAACAATTTTTCCAAAGCCTCCAACTAAGAGACGAATGCATCAGGAATTTAAACCCAGGCCTACCAACTCTATTACATTATGCTTCTTTCCATAAATAGTAAGGTCTTAGTGTAGAGGCATATCTCAGGGGAAGCAACTCTATCAGCGAAAACCCTAATGAAGTCCTTTCCAACAAGAATTAGGGGAAAGGGAAGGAGAAGGCCATATGAATATTTTCCAGAGACACCAACCTCTACCAAATGTAAATCCATTACTTCTATTACCTAGGTTACTAGGGAGCAATGCTCTGGAAATTATGGATTTATGGGCATTGATCTTACACACAGCAGTAACAATGTCTTACATTTGAAAGCACCTAGTTTTCAGAAAGCCTCCAAGGCTGTTAAATCATCCACGATATGAGGTGGTAGGGTGGGGGGTGGAGGTAGCAATTTTACAGAAGAAACTGAGACTCAAGACAACTGCTGTTATATAACCTGCCTAGAATCACTCAATCACTTGGTTACTGGAAGTACTGGACTTGAATCCAGGTATGATCTTAAGCCTAATGCTCCTTCCCATACACCATACTGGCTCTATACATAACGGCCAGCCTGTTTATTTTATCTTCAGAATTTTCACATAGAAACAGATGCTCTTCCTACATACTTCATAGGTGTAAAACATATTCTGATGGGCTTTTTCTTTGCTACAGCAAAATCCCCAGTTCCTTCCTCTGATTTTTAAAGAGGTTTTGAGAAATGAGTTATTCTTTGACATCAACTAAAAAAAATTGATCCTAATCTTCCAGGTAGGAAGTTTTACAGTGGGTATTAGGTCTTACATCTTGAAATGATTTCCTCCGCCCGCTAAGAAGCCCTATGTGAATTACTTAGCCAACTGGCTAATTCTGTGTTGTTTATATAATAAATAAACTTCATCTCTTTGGAGTTTGTGTAGCAAAAAAATTTCTCCAGTGATTGTCAGTCTTTCTGAACAGGAGAGTCGAGAAGAAAAAGATGCTCTTGCTTTTGGCTCACACTGAGAAGCACACAGCAGGTATTCAATAAATGCAGACTGTGTGTCATCTGATTATGCCATTAAGGCATATAACAACAAGCCAGATTCCTCCCATAGCCTGCCTCAGTATCTTACTTTCAACTGGCATGAACAGAGAGAGCGAGCTCAGCCTTATTCCAGATTTGTTTAAGTCAAAATGGCAGTAGATTAGATGAGGAATTTCCTGACAGACTTTTCGTTATCTAAGCATTCAAAGCTAGAACTCAAGGCCACATTTAGCCCTTTTATGTTATGCTTGGCTTGTTGAACCTTTCTAAATGTTTTTAAAAACTATGAATTGCCAACATTTAAAAATAGAGAGCTTACATATAAGAACTTTCTAATCACTGGAGTTGCCCTGGGGCAACAAGCACCCTATCATGGGGGGCAACCTAGCAGAGGGTTTAAGTTATTCCTAAATAAAAGTGTACTTTAATATATGTAAGTTATAACTAAAAAAAAAATTATTGTGGGGATATGTATGTGAACAGAAAATTCTACAGACCACTGATCTGGGCTAAATACGTGCAGTATGTGAATGCCTCTGCTGGGATATCATGTTTTCATTTTTATTCATTTAAGAAATTTTATTTCATCAATGTTTATTCACTAATTTTTTTTTCTTTTTTCATCAAGGGGTATAAAAAGGATACAGAAAACAGCATAAAAAGTATAGCTTAATGAAGTTTTTTAAGGTGAACACCTGTATAACCAACACCCAGGTCTCAAGAAATGGAATTTTTCCTGGCCATTCAGAGGCCTCTATGTGCTTCATTCCTATTATAACCCCTTCCCTCCCCTAAAGAAATCATTATCCTGACTTGTACATTAATCACTTCCCTGCTTTTTAAAATAATTTTATTCATCCAAGTATGCATTCCTAAATACTTTATTTATTCTTGGGTCACGCCGTGCAGCTTGTGGGATCTTAGTTACCTGACCAGGGATCGAACCTGGGCCTTCGGCAGTGAAAACTCGGAGTCCTAACCACTGGACTGCCAGGGAATTCCCTTCTAAATACTTTAGTTTTGCCTGTTTTTTGTTTTAATATCTTTTGGGTTTCTTATACAATAGATTTTCTCCTGTCCATCCTTCCTTTTCTCATCAAAATGTAAATACTTGTTGAAGAACACAGATCATTTGACCTATAGTTTCCGACAGTCTGGACTTCATGGATTGTATCCTCACAACGTAGTACAGGACACTCCTCTGTCCTCTGTGCTACCTGCAAACTGAAAGCTGGATCCTGAGGTCTGATTAGATTCAGGGTTGTTTTATTTTGCAAGACCCTAGGCACCATCGTGTTTCTTCATCAGGAGACTCTTAATGTCTAGTTGCCTTTCTTTTTGTGATGTGAACAGCTATAGATGCTCAATGTTTAGAGGCATTAATTCACTGAGGGCTGCTAAGTGATTATATTAAAATTCTATAATTTCTTTTTTCTAAAATGTCTTTTATTTTACCTATATTTTTGAAAGATATTTTCCCTGGATTCTAGGTTCCCTAGAATTCTAGGTTGGCAGGTTTTAATTCTTTAAGCACTTTAGAGATATCATTCTATTATATTCTGGCTTCCATAATTTGACCATCAATCTTATTGTTGCTTATTTACAGGTAATTTGTCCATTTTCTCAGACTGTTTTTGGGCTTTTTCTCATTATCTTTCATTTTCAATAGTTTGACATGATACGCCTAGGTGTGTTGTATTTATTCTACTTGTGGTTACTGAGTTTCTTGAATCTGAGAATTGGCATATTTCATTTGTTCTGGAAACTTTCAGCCATTATCTCTTCATATATTGCTCTGCTTCACTTTCTCTCTCTTATTCTTCTGGGATTTCAATTTCATATATGTTAGATCACCTGTGTCCCACTTGTCTCTTACACTCTGTTTTGCTTTTTCCATTCTCCATTCTCATCGTCCTTCAGTTTGAATGTCTTTTACTGACCTGTCTTCTATTCACCAAGCCTGTCCTTTCAAGGTTAAAGAAATCCAAAAAATTCTTGGTTTCAGACATATTTTTCAGTTCTACATGATTTTTTTTTCTAGGCAGATTCCAATTCTCTGTTGAAATTCTCCATCTTTTTATCCATTTTGTCCATCCCTCATTTCTACTGTATCACATTTACAATATTTCAAGTTCCTGACTGTTTGACTTCAATATTTAGATAATATTGTGGGTTGGCTTCTTTTGATTACTGACCACATTTTCATGTCTCATAATTTTTTATTGTATGCTGGACATTGAGGATAAAGAACCATGGAGATTGCTATGGACTGAACTGTGTCTCTTGCAAATTCATATGTTGAAGCCCCAACCCCCAATGTGACTATTTGGAGAGAGGGGCTTTAAGGAGATAATTAAGGTTAAACAAAGTCATAAGGGAAGGACTCTAATCCAATAAGACTGATGTCCTCATAAGAAGAGGAAGGGACACCAGCGATGTGTGTACACAGAGAAAAGGCCATGTGAGAACACAATGAGGAGGCAGTCATCTGCAAGCCAAAGGAGAGAGGCCTCAGGAGAAATCAAACTTGTCAGAACCTTGATCTTGGACATCTAGCCTCCAGAACTGTGAGAAAATATGTTTCTGGTGTTTACAGTCTGTGGGATTTTGTTATGGGAGCCCTAGCAAACTAATACAGAGACGAAGGCCGTTTCCTCCATATGGCATTTACCCATTCCACTCTTGAGAAAAGAAGGGGCTGATCACCCTCAATCAAATCAGAAGGAACCAGGTCAGCGCTGGGTTGAATAAGTCTACTTCTTCTTTTTTAAAAAATATTTATTTGAAAAAAAAAAAGTTTGTTTATTTGGCTGCATTGGTTCTTAGCTGCGGCATGCGCGATCTTCGTTGCGGCATGCGGGATCTTTCATTGTGGCGCAAGGGCTTCTCTCTAGTTGTGGCACGGTGGCTCTTTAGTTGTGGCGCGTGGGCTTAGTTGCCCCGCGGCATGTGGGATCTTAGTTCCCTGACCAGGGACTGAACCCGCGTCCCCTGCATTGGAAGGCGGATTCTCAACCACTGGACCACCAGGGAAGTCCCAAGTCTCCTTCTGGTTTCAAATGTCTCAAAGGCAAGACCTGTAGGGTGCTTGTTGCAGATCTCTTCCACTAATGGAAGTTCGTGTCCTACTTACGTACCAGGAGATTGTAGGATATTACACTTGGCCTTTCTGGCCCAGCTCCATCCTCAAGTGTAGCCCTTTTGGGCTTTTGATGGAGAGCCTGTCAAACCTCTGTTCTCTGCTCTGAACATTCTGTTCTCTGGAGGTTTTAATCTTACCTCTTTATCATCCTTTCCCAAGTAGGTTCAAAATGCCCTGTGGAGCAGGACCCTCCCACTAGGGGAACTTTGTCTCCTAAGCACTGTATACTGTGGGCATTTCATTCTGCTTTCCAGCCTAGCCCCCTAGCTCCTAGGGCAACCCCAGCACCCAGCAAATGTCCTATAGGGAAGACTGGTCATGTGTTTGAGGTTCCTCTAGAATCCAGCCTATCCTATCAACGCATGTGGCCATCAAAAACTCTGATTTCTTTTGACCCTGGTAGAGTCTGTCCATGGCAGCCCAAACTACAGCCTGGGCACAGATGCCCTCAGGAAAGACGGCCAGCACCTTCTGCTCAGTTAGGAAGGGCTCTTCCTTCTTCTGAACTTCAGTTCTCCTCACACACTTTGTAACCACAGCTCTCTGACATCTTTAAAAATATGGCTTTTGTAATTTGACTTTTGTACTTATTGCAATGGGAGCTACCTGCTGCATCCGACGTGGAATCTGACATCTAACAATTTATTTTTTAATAGAAATTTTACATCATTCCTTTTTCCTCCTTGAAATAATATTTCTACTTTACCTACCTCCCCCCAGATTTCAACCTAATATATTTTAATGAAAATCTATCATAGTTTCACCAATAAAAATATAATTACAAGTTTAAAATTTTCTTTATTTACTGTGACTGTAAGGCTCTAAGTGTTAACATTTTTGTATTGGATTTGAGTTACCATTACAATACTTACTGGAACACAACTGATCAAAACAGATATACTTTTAATGTTTTATAAAAACCAATTATTATAAAAAGGAGAAATTTATTGTAAGTGCATAAGAAGATAAGGTAGAAGATGGTGGAGGGTTGGGTTATAGTCCTATGATTAAAGGATACTTCAGCTTTTTTGGCACCTTAGAGGTTTTTACATCTTAAGGGCAATGCACCATGCCAAGGTTCAAGTGGCCAGAAATTTCTGGAGTACTTCCGATTTTCTGGTGTTTTTTGTTTGTCTGCTTGTTTGTTTGTTTTTCTGTAAAGTGGGGGAAGGACAAAGGGAAAAGGGGAGGTGGGAAAGGACAATACATATGGAAGTTGAGAATCTAGAAATGGATTCCTTTAAACCAGCCGTGCCTATACAATCCTTGGAAGGTCCAGGCACCTATTTCCCAGTTTTGATACTGGAATCCTAAATCAGCTATGAGGGTCCCTGCCAACCCAGAGATTGCATACCCATCTACACATAAAGACAGCCTAACAGTGGCCCGTACCCTAAGTCAGCACAGAAATCAGCAGGAGGTGAAAAAAATCTATAATACTACTGTTAATTCTTCCCCCTTCTCTCAATACAAACATGAAAAAGATTCCAGAGAACAGTCCTGGGGGAGGGGATGATCCACTTTCTGTTTTAAAAGCCACATTGACTTAATAATGAAAAGCTTTTCAAGATCAGGTAAAAGATACAATTAAGCCCAAAGATTATTTCTCAGCTAATCAATCTAGGACTTACGGGGGTGGGAGACTTAATACAGAACTAACCCTAGTGCTGGAACATCACTTTTTGTTCAGATAGACTGTTGCTGTCCCATCTGGTTGTGCTTCAAAGGTAAGATGCTTCACTCATGCTTTCCAAATTCCAGAAGGGGAAAAAGACCTTTTGCAACTTGTTTAGTAACCAGACCACAGCAACAGGATAGTTTCCAAAAGTAAGCCTCAACAAGTTTTGAAAGGCAGATGTTAGGTAACAATATTGTGAATTCAGCAATAGGCAAGCCAACAACTTTCCTAAACTCTGAGCACTAGACACATTTTGTGTAATATAATCAGCACAGTCCTCTATTACTTTCCTGATGGCCACTTTCCAGTTTGATGCCATGTATCACCTGGAGCAGATGGCTGTATTGAGCTGTCCTGAGAACAAAAAATAGACATTTTTCTACCAGTAGGAAGCAACCAGCGTAACACTCATCTGAGCACGTGAAGACACTATTATCAAGAATGAAGAACGGTCTGTGCTGCCTGAAAGCTCAGATGGCCTAGATCCAAATTTATGGAAAGCAGCAGGCTCTTTTTCAGAATACATCTAGAGCAAAAGCAGAAATATTTCTTCCTAATTTCTCTCATGTCTGGGGTTAGCCAAACTCCAGGGAATACATCTGTCCATCAACAAAGAAAGTTTCCCTTTACCTAACATCACCAGGGAGGCTAAAAGAAAGGCAGAGGCCCTAACAACTGTTTGTAGAGTAATAAGCAGGAATGTGCACATGAATAATAAAGGAAAAGCATGTAAAAAGCAAGGTAATAATACTCCAAGTGTGAAACAGGAGAGAGGGAAATGGACATAAAGGAGATCTATGAAGTCTAAAGAAAAGTTCTTAGGAGGAAAAAAATCTGAGCATGATTATGTCAGATAAGGGTATGCATGAAGGTTATAGCTAAATCTGGCTTCTAATTTTTATTTCAAAATTTACTTTGGTCACTTTCCAAAAAATTTTTTGTATTAAAAGAGAAATATCTTCCTCTACTGCTACAGATCTGCCCTTTCAGGGCACAGCATGCAGGAGGTCAATAGAGCCAATGTTAGCAGCAGGTTCATACTTGGGATACACTCACCTGCTTCTGGATCTGCAGGAATTCTCCACATGTACAGGTTGAAGTCATCAGAGCCTGAAAGGATATACTGTTGGGACAAAAAAAAAAATCTATTTATTACTTATGTATTGATTGATAATCTATCTACCTATCTATCTATACAGAAAAAGGTTTTTAAAAAATAAACAAGATAAATGTACATATATTCACTCGTAAGGCACCACACAGCAAACACTCTCTTAAAAGTATTTGCAAATCAAAAGGCTAATTGGCTAAAACTTGGCAACAACCAACCAACCTGATTTAAAAATGGGCAAAGGACTTGAACAGACATTTCTCCAAAGAAAATATACAAATGGCCAATAATGTGAAAAGATGCTTAACATCACTGATCATTATGGCAATGAAAATGAAAACCACAATGCGGTACCACTTCACACCCATTAGGATGGCGATTACCAAAAGCAAACAAACAGAAAACAAGTGTTGGTGAGGAGGTGGAGAAGTTGGCACCCACTGCGCATTGCTGGTGGGACTGCATAATGGTGCAGCCACTGTGGAACACAGTATGGAGGTTCTTCAAAAAGTTAAACATAGAACTACCATATAACCCAGAAATTCTACTCCTAGGTATATATCAAAGAATTGAAAGCAGGGACTAGAGATATCTGTACACCAATGTTCAGAGAAGAAGGCTCACAACAGCCAAACAACCTAAATGTCCATCAATGGATGAACAGATAAACAAAATGTGGTATATATCCATACAATGGAATACTATTTAGCATTAAAAAGGAAATTCTGACACATGCTACAACATGGGTAAAACTTGAAGACATTATGCTAAGTGAAATAAGCCATATACAAAAAGACAAATGTTATATGATTCAACTTACATGAGGAACCAAGAGTAGTCAAATTCATAGAGACAGAAAGCAGAATGGTAGTTGCTAAGGACTGGGGGGAAGGGAGAAATGGGCAGCTACTGTTCAACGAGTATAGAGTTTCACTTTGGGAAGAAGAAAAAGTTCTGGAGATGGACAGTTGTGATAGTTACACAACAATGTGAATGTACTTAATGCCACGAAGCTGTACACTTTAAAATGGTTTTAGTGGTAAGTTTAATGTTATGTATATTTTACCACAATTGTTCAAAAAAATTCTTTTGAATTTTTGAATTTTATTTTATTTTTTTATACAGCAGGTTCTTATTATTCATTTTATACATATTAGTGTATATATGTCAATCCCAGTCTCCCAATTCACCACACCACCACCCTCGCCCCAGCCTGCCACTTTCTCCCCTTGGTGTCCATATGTTTGTTCTCTACATCTGTGTCTCAATTTCTGCCCTGCAAACCGGTTCAACTGTATCATTTTTCTAGGTTCCA
The DNA here is from genome assembly GCF_028023285.1 of Balaenoptera ricei. Lineage (NCBI taxonomy): Eukaryota > Metazoa > Chordata > Mammalia > Artiodactyla > Balaenopteridae > Balaenoptera > Balaenoptera ricei. Next base: position 155,323,552 of record NC_082640.1, read on the forward strand.
CATATGTGTTAATATACGATATTTGTTTTTCTCTTTCTGACTTACTTCACTCTGTATGACAGTCTCTAGATCCATCCACATCTCTACAAATGACCCAATTTCCTTCCTTTTTATGGCTGAGTAATATTCCACTGTATATATGTACCACAACTTCTTTATCCATTGGTCTGTTGATGGGCATTTAGGTTGCTTCCATGACCTGGCTACTGTAAATAGTGCTGCAATGAACACTGGGGTGTATGTGTCTTTTTGAATTATGGGTTTCTCTGGGTATATGCCCAGTAGTGGGATTGCTAGGTCATATGGTAATTCTATTTTTAGTTTTTTAAGGAACCTCCATACTGTTCTCCATAGTGGCTGTAACAATTTACATTCCTACCAACAGTGGAAGACAGTTCCCTTTTCTCCACACCCTCTCCAGCATTTGTTGTTTGTAGTATTTCTGATGATACCCATTCGAACTGGTGTGAGGTGATACCTCATTGTAGTTTTGATCTCCATTTCTCTAATAATTAGTGATGTTGAACAGCTTTTCTTGTGCTTCTTGGCCATCTGTATGTCTTCTTTGGAGAAATGTCTATTTAGGTCTTCTGCCCATTTTTCGATTGGGTTGTTTGTTTTTCGAATATTGAGCTGCATATATATTTTGGAGATTAATCCTTTGTCCATTGATTCTTTTGCAAATATTTTCTCCCATTCTGAGGGTAGTCTTTTCGTCTTGTTTGTAGTTTCCTTTGCTGTGCAGAAGCTTTTAAGTTTCGTTAGGTCCCATTTGTTTATTTTTGTTTTTATTTCCATTACTCTAGGAGGTGGATCAAAAAAGATCTTGCTGTGATTTATGTCAAAGAGTGTTCTTCCTATGTTTTCCTCTAAGAGTTTTATAGTGTCCGGTCTTATATTTAGGTCTCTAATCCATTTTGAACTTATTTTTGTGTATGGTGTTAGGGAGTGTTCTAATTTCATTCTTTTACATGTAGCTGTCCAGTTTTCCCAGCACCACTTATCGAAGAGACTGTCTTTTCTCCAGTGTATATCCTTGCCTCCTCTGTGATAGATTAGTTGACCACAGGTGCGTGGGTTTATCTCTGGGCTTTCTATCCTGTTCCATTGATCTATATTTCTGTTTTTGTGCCAGTACCATATTGTCTTGATTACTGTAGCTTTGTAGTATAGTCTGAAGTCAGGGAGTCTGATTCCTCCAGCTCCGTTGTTTTCCCTCAAGATTGCTTTGGCCATTCGGGGTCTTTTGTGTCTCCATACAAATTTTAAGATTTTTTGTTCTAGTTCTGTAAAAAATGCCATTGGTAATTAGACAGGGATTGCACTGAATCTGTAGATTGCTATGGGTAGTATTGTCATTTTCACAGTATTGATTCTTCCAATCCAGGAACATGGCATATCTCCCCATCTGTTTGTATCATCTTTAATTTCTTTCATCAGTGTCTTACAGTTTTCTGCATACAGGTCTTTTGTCTCCCTAGGTAGGTTTATTCCTAGGTATTTTATTCTTTTTGTTGCAATGGTAAATGGGAGTGTTTCCTTAATTTCTCTTCCAGATTTTTCATCATTAGTGTATAGGAATGCAAGAGATTTCTGTGCATTAATTTTGTATCCTGCTACTTTACCAAATTCATTGATTAGCTCTAGTAGTTTTCTGGTGGCATCTTTAGGATTCTCTATGTATAGTACCACATCATCTGCCAACACTGACAGTTTTACTTCTTCTTTTCCAATTTGTATTCCTTTTATTTCTTTTTCTTCTCTGATTGCCGTGGCTAGGACTTCCAAAACTATGCTGAATAATAGTGGTGAGAGTGGACATCCTTGTCTTGTTCCTGATCTTAGAGGAAATGCTTTCAGTTTTTCACCATTGAGAATGATGTTTGCTGCAGGTTTGTCATATATGGCCTTTATTATGTTGAGGGAGGTTCCCTCTATGCCCACTTTCTGGAGAGTTTTTATCATAACTGGGTGTTGAATTTTGTCAAATGCTTTTTCTGCATCTATTGAGATGATCATATGGTTTTCCTTCTTCAATTTGTTAATATGGTGCATCACTTTGGTTGATTTGCATATGTTGAAGAATCCTTGCATCCCTGGGATAAATAAATCCCACTTGATCATGGTGTATGATCCTTTTAATGTGTTGTTGGATTCTGTTTGCTGAGGATTGTTGCGTCTATATTCATCAGTGATATTGGTCTGTAATTATCTTTTTCTGTAGTATCTTTGTCTGGTTTTGGTATCAGGGTGATGGTGGCCTCATAGAATGAGTTTGGGAGTGTTCCTTCCTCTGCAATGTTTTGGAAGAGTTTGAGAAGGATGGGTGTCAGCTCTTCTCTAAATGCTTGACAGAATTCACCTGTGAAGCCATCTGGTCCTGGACTTTTGTTTGTTGGAAGATTTTTAATCACAGTTTCAATTTCATTACTTGTGATTGATCTGTTCGTATTTTCTATTTCTTCCTGGTTCAGTCTTGGAAGGTTATACCTTTCTAAGAATTTGTCCATTTCTTCCAGATTGTCCATTTTATTGGCATAGAGTTGCTTGCAGTAGTCTCTTAGGATGCTTTGTATTTCTGCGGTGTCTGTTGTAACTTCTCCTTTTTCATTTCTAACTTTATTGATTTGAGTACTCTCCCTCTTTTTCTTGATGAGTCTGGCTAATGGTTTATCAATTTTGTTTATCTTCTCAAAGAACCAGCTTTTAGTTTTATTGATCTTTGCTACTGTTTTCTTTGTTTCTATTTCATTTATTTCTGCTCTGATCTTTATGATTTCTTTCCTTCTGCTAACTTTGGGTTTTGTTTGTTCTTCTTTCTCTAGTTCCTTTAGGTGTAAGGTTAGATTGTTTGAGATTTTTCTTGTTTCTTGAGGCTTGTATTGCTATAAACTTCCCTCTTAGAACTGCTTTTGCTGCATCCCATAGGTTTTGGATCATCTTGTTTTCATTGTCATTTGTCTCTAGGTATTTTTTGATTTCCTCTTTGATTTCTTCAGTGATCTCTTGGTTATTTAGTAACGTGCTGTTTAGCCTCCATGTGTTTGTGTTTTGTACATTATTTTTCCCTGTAATTGATTTCTAATCTCATAGCGTGGTCAGAAAAAATGCTTGATATGATTTCAATTTTGTTAAATTTACTGAGGCTTGATTTGTGACCCAAGATGTGATCTATCCTGGAGAATGTTCCGTGCGTGCTTGAGAAGAAATGTAATCTGCTGTTTATGGATGGAATGTGCTATAAATATCAATTAAATCTATCTGGTCTATTGTATCATTTAAAGCTTGTGTTTCCTTATTAATTTTCTGTTTGCACGATCTGTCCATTGGTTTAAGTAAGGTGTTAAAGTCCCCCACTATTATTGTGTTACTGTCAATTTCCTCTTTTACAGCTGTTAGCAGTTGCCTTATGTATTGAGGTGCTCCTATGTTGGATACATACAGATTTATAATTGTTATATCTTCTTCTTGGATTGATCCCTTGATCATTATGTAGTGTCCTTCCTTGTCTCTTGTAACAGTCTTTATTTTAAAGTCTGTTTTATCTGATATGAGTATTGCTACTCCAGCTTTCTTTTCATTTCCATTTGCATGGAATATCTTTTTCCATCTCCTCACTTTCAGTCTATATGTGTTCCTAGGTCTGAAGTGGGTCTCTTGTGGATAGCATATATATGGGTCTTGTTTTTGTATCCATTCAGCGAGCCTGTCTTTTGGTTGGAGCATTTAATCCATTCACGTTTAAGTTAATTATCGATATTATGTTCCTATTACCGTTTTCTTAATTGTTATGGGTTGGTTTTTGTAGGTCCTTTTCTTCTCTTGTGTTTCCCACTTAGAGAAGTTCCTTTAGCATTTGTTGTAGAGCTGGTTTGGTGGTGCTGGATTCTCTTAGCTTTTGCTTGCCTGTGAAGCTTTTGATTTCTCCATTGAATCTGAATGAGATCCTTGCCGGGTAGAGTAATCTTGGTTGTAGGTTCTTCCCTTTCATCAGCTTAAATATGCCATGCCACTCCCTTCTGGGTTGTAGAGTTTCTGCTGAGAAATCAGCTGTTAACCTTATGAGAGTTCCCTTGTATGTTATTTGTCGTTTTTCCCTTGTTGCTTTCAATAATTTTTCTTTGTCTTTAACTTTTGCCAATTTGATTACTATGTGTCTCGGTGTGTTTCTCCTTGGGTTTACCCTGCCTGGGAGTCTCTGCGTTTCCTGGACTTGGGTGGCTATTTCCTTTCCTATGTTAGGGAAGTTTTCTACTATAATCTCTTCAAATATTTTCTCGGGTCCTTTCTCTCTCTCTTCTCCTTCTGGGACCCCTATAATGTGAATGTTGTTGCGTTTAATGTTGTCCCAGAAGTCTCTTAGGCTGTCTTCATTTCTTTTCATTCTTTTTTCTTTATTCTGTTTCGCAGCAGTGAATTCCACCATTCTGTCTTCCAGGTCACTTATCCGTTCTTCTGCCTCAGTTATTCTGCTATTGATTCCTTCTAGTGTAGTTTTCATTTCAGTTATTGTATTGTTCATCTCTGTTTGTTTGTTCTTTAATTCTTCTAGGTGTTTGTTGTTTAATTCTTCTAGGTCTTTGTTAAATATTTCTTGCATCTTCTCAATCTTTGCCTCCATTCTTTTTCCGAGGTCCTGGATCATCTTCACTATCATTATTCTGAATTCTTTTTCTGGAGGGTTGCCTATCTCCACTTCATTTATAATTGTTTTTCTGGGGTTTTATCTTGTTTCTTCATCTGGTACATAGTCCTCTGCCTTTTCATCTTGTCTATCTTTCTGTGGATGTGGTTTTTGTTCCACAGACTGCAGGACTGTAGTTCTTCTTGCTTCTGCTCTCTGCCCTGTGGTGGATGAGGCTATCTAAGAGGCTTGTGCAGGTTTCCTGATGGGAGGGACTGGTGGTGGGTAGAGCTGGCTGTTTCTCTGGTGGACAGAGCTCAGTAAAACTTTAATCCGCTTGTCTGCTGATGGGTGGGGCTGGGTTCCCTCCCTGTTGGTTGTTTGGCCTGAGGCGACCCAACACTGAAGCCTACCTGGGCTCTTTGGTGGGGCTAATGGTGAACTCTGGGAGGGCTCACGCCAAGGAGTACTTCCCAGAACTTCTGCTGCCAGTGTCCCTGTCCTCACAATGAGACACAGCCACACCCCGCCTCTGCAGGAGACCCTCCAACACTAGCAGGCAGGTCTGGTTCAGTCTCCTACGGGGTCACTGCTCCTTCCCCTGGGTCCTGATGCGCACACTACTTTGTGTGTGCCCTCCAAGAGTGGAGTCTCTGTTTCCCCCAGTCCTGTCGAAGTCCTGCAATCAAATCCCGCTAGCCTTCAAAGTCTGATTGTCTAGAAATTCCTCCTCCTGTTGCCGGACCCCCAGGTTGGGAAGCCTGACGTGGGGCTCAGAACCTTCACTCCAGTGGGTGGACTTCTGTGGTATAAGTGTTCTCCAGTTTGTGAGTCACCCACCCGCAGTTATGGGATTTGATTTTATTGTGATTGCGCCCCTCCTACTGTCTCATTGTGGCTTTTCCTTTGTCCTTGGATGTGGGGTATCTTTTCTGGTGAGTTTCAGTGTCTTCTAGTTGATGACTGTTCAGCAGTTATTTGTGATTCTGTTTTTCTCGCAAGAGGGAGTGAGAGCACGTCTTTCTACTCTGCCATCTTGAACCAATCTCTCAAAAATTTTTTTTAAATTTAGGAGCTTCCCAGAGATCTTTTATGCAAGCCCAAGCACCCTGAACTTCCCTGTTGTCATCTACATCTTTGAGCAGGAAGCCATTGCCAACCCAGCTATGAGTTAATGCCAGAGACATAAGCAATCCCCTTTTATAAGGCAGCTTCAAACTGCCTGATCTCAGAAAGAGAGGACACTAAGCCAGATCTGTTTTAATTAGGACTCATAAGAGCACTGTCTAATAGCAACCAGTGAGCAATTCTGAGAGTTCATTTATTTCCAAAGATTAACAAAAGTGCTTTGCTTTAAGTTTAGGTCAGCATTACTTCCTGCCGTTTGGTCCCATCTGCTTATTCCCCTAGAAAAATAAAGGCCTACAGTTTTCTAAAGAAAATTTCTGACTTAAAAATGACACTGCGAACATCCAAAAAGTGTAAGTCCAACATATACACAACCTCATGCCTAATGAATACATTACTAAATACTTCGTAATCATTAAAAATCAATTTACCAGTCTTCAAAACACTAGTAATAACATGAGAAAGGAGGGAAAGAAACTCATGTTCAAAGATGAAGAAAATGCTATCCACAGGGGCTAGGTGATTTGGCTCAGGGCACAGTTGAAAAAGAAGTGGGTTCAGTTTCCTCATCTGGTTGCTCGTTGTTATGGTCTGAATGTTTGTGTCCCCCCAAATTCACATGTTCAAATCCTAATGCCCAATGTGATATTAGGAGGTGGGGCCTTTGGGAGGTGATTGGGCCTTAAGGGTGGAGCCCTCATAAATGGGATTAGCACTCCTGTAAAAGAGACCCGGCAGAGCTCCCTAGGCCCTTCCACCATGTGAGGAAACAGTGAGAAGTCAGCAGGCTGCAACCAGGAAGACGGCCTTCACCAGAACCCAATCAGGTTGGCACCCTGATCTTGGACTTCCAGCCTCCACAACGTGAGAAAGAAATTACTGACATTATAAGCCACCCAGTCCACGGTATTTTGTTGTGGCAGCCATAACAGACTAAGATACCCTCTGAGGCTCATTTAGTTCTAAGATTCTATGATTACTCTGTGAAGGAATGATGGAAGCCAGATCAGAGCTGAAAGTCCCTAAACTGCTGGCTCACGGTTGCTTGACGAGTCACTACATAAGTATGTTGAAAATAAGGAAACTCAAAGTCTAATTATGTTACACTTCAACTTAAAAGTTTCCTCAACAACAGAAACCAAAGACCTCAGGATTTTAAAAATGGGCAAAGTACTTGAACAGACATTTTCCAACGAAGAAATGTATAATGGCCATATACAAATGGCCAACAAGCACACAAAAAGATGCTCAACATCACTAATCATTAGGGAAATTAATATCAAAACCACAAGGAGATACCACCTCACACTCATTAGGATGGTTACTATCAAAAAAACGGAAAATAGTTCCTCAAAAAATTAAAAGTAAAGTCACTATATGATTCATCAATTCCACCTCTGGGTTTATAGCTAAAAGAACTGAATGCAGGATCTCTTAGAGATATTTATATAACAATGTTCATAGCAGCTTTATTCACAACAGCCAAAGAGGGAAGCAACCCAAGTGTCCATCAAGAGATGAATGTATAAACAAAACGTGGTGCATACACACGATGGAATGTTATTCAGATTTTTAAAGGAAGGATATTCTGACACAAGCTACAACATGGATGAATCTTGAACATTATGAGAAGTGAAATAAGCCAGTTACAAAAAGACAAATACTGTATGATTCCACTTATGAGGTTCCTAGAGTAAGTGAGTAGTCAAATTCATAAAGACAAAGTGGAATGGTGGTTACCAAGAGCTGGGGGCAGGGGAGGGAGGGGAGTTAGTGTTTAATGGGTACAGAGTTTCAGTTTTGCAAGATGAAAAACTTTTGGAGATAGATGCTCCTGATGGTTACACAACAATGTTAATGTACTTATCACTACAATATACTTAAATATTTTTCCCTTAAAAATAGAAGAAAAAAAGAAAAGATGAACCCTCATTGTCTTGACTTAGGGTCCATCCAGTAACTCCCTGCAGTTTATGACACTACCTTGTTTGAAGTTAGGAAGTTGGAATTCAGGAGCCCAAAGGCTTTTCTCTCACAGCCTGTTTGGCAAAACTACCTACTATCAATAGTTAGGGGGAAAAATTCATTAATCACACACGAACCGAGCACTTATATGCCAGGCACTCTGGTGTTTACAAAGATATATAAGGTAGTACCTGGGTTCTCAAGGAGCTTAAACCAAGTAGAAAATATACATGTAGGTACACAGCTACCCTGCCATGAAGTCGAGATCACTAGGTGCCATTATGAGAAATAAGGTGCCTGCTGATTCACAAAAGTCAAGGCAAGACAGATTTGAGCCCTGAGCCACCCATAGGTAAAGATGTGGTAGAAAAAGGCAAAGGAAAGAGGAAAGATAAAGCTATGGTGCTCATGTAGTCTACTGTTTTAACAGAAACAGGAAGCACGGTAACTCACTCTTTCATACCCTGCTCATGTCCCTCAGGCCTTACTGCTTAGTGTACCTGATCTCCAACTGCCAGTATCCATATCTCTTTGCCTAAGGGCTTCTCGAAAGCTCAGGAGGCTGCAGGGTACTCTAGGGAATGAACACTCCCTGAGAGCAGGCTCCAGCAATGACTCATATCCCAGCTGCCTAGATCCCAGGTAGAATAACCCTGAAGTGTGTGTTCTATACCCTTTCCCCTCAGAATCAAACTCCAATTGCCCACAGTTGTAGTTGGCTCACTGAATCATCCTTCTTTTCCCTATCTCACTTTTCCACTCCTCTGATATTTACTGCATTTCCAAATAAATTACTTGCACCTGAAACCTGAACCCAAATTAAGACACATGGGGGAGGGAACACAAAAGAACTGTCACTAATAATTTATATATAAAACATATTTATTACTCAACAGCTCCTCATTTCATGCTCTGTGTTTAAAAGAGGCTATAAAACTTCATATAGAGAATTCCTGTTACCCTGTGCACACCCCTCCCCAATATCTTCCCCAAACTAAACAAATGAAAAATAAATATTTAAAAAGAGCGAACCAAGGCTGGGCTTATCAGAGGTTTTACTATTTCATTGCAAAGGATCAGTGCTTTCCCATTTGCTCAACTATTCACCAGGGAAAGCCATGAAAAGGTAAAAGGGGACTCCCAGACAGAAAGCTGACGCACAAGGCTGCCTTAGAAGGAAGAAAACTCCCACAGAGTTGAGGCCTCTTGGATTTAGTATGACAGCTCCAGAAATAGGTGGAAAATGAGTACAATGTACAGGCTTCCTCTCAGGGTCAAGGGCAACTCCTGACCCCTTTCTTCCTCTTGCAGCCACCACAAGGGAACAGCTCAGGATAATTTCCAAGGAGGGGGTCTCGACCCACTGCCGGCTAGTCAGACTGTTTAACTGTTCACACACACCGGAATCACAAAACTGCCCTGAGGAATTCATTTATGGCATTTCTTGGTTGTCTGCTGGGCCCCTTCCAACATTAAAAGTTGGCTGCCTAGGATACCGCTGAGAGAGTGAAATAAAAATGAGTTCATCCATTTATTCATTAAACAAGTATTTACTGAATGTCTACTATGTCTACAGTGTTGGGCACTGTCCCAGGGAAAGGACTGATCAAAAAGACCCTGTCCCTACCTTCATGTGACTTACATTTCATTGGGTGGGGAGAGGAAAAGAATTTTATGCATATATAATGTGAGTGAAGAGTAAGTAGGGGAAAAAAAGTTAAAAAGAATATATGTATGTAATGTGTCCAGTGGTGGTGTTACAGAGAAAAATTAAACAGCAGGTTAGGGCATGTAGGGAGTGCTGGGGGTGGTTGGTTTCATTTTATACAGGGTAGTCACAGAAGGCCTCTCTGATAATATGGCATTTTGAGCATAGCCCTGAAGGAAATGAGGGAGCAAGTTATATGGCTATCTGGGAGAAGAACAGAAGAATATTCTAGGAGAAGGGACAGAGCTCTGGGCTATTTTAAAATACAAGGTAGGGGCGGTCCATTGGTTAAGACTCCGTGCTTCCACTGCAGGGGGCACGGGTTTGATCCCTGGTTGGGGAACTGAGGATCTTGCATGCGCGTGGCAGCAGCAAACAAACAAACAAATAACACCACCAACAAAAAAACCACAAGGTAGCCAAAGGAGCTCTTTTTCTTTTCTTTTTTCTTTTCTCTTTTCCCTCCCTCCATCCCTCCCTTCCTCTCTTTCCTTCTTCCTTTATCTCTCTTTCTTTCTCTCCCTCCTCCCCTCCCTTCCCTTTCTTTCTTTTTAAACCTTTGCAGAAATAAACATCATTTCAAGTGGACTGAGTCCAGAGATACATTTAACATCATCAGGGCAGCTGGAAAGATTCCTCTCCTCCCAGGTTGAAGGAGGCTGAAGCCTCTGACTGAGGGGTGAGTGATAAATTAAAAACTCACTTCAGGGGGCTTCCCTGGCAGTGCAGTGGTTAAGAATCCGCCTGCCAATGCAGGGGACAAGGGTTCGAGCCCTGGTCCAGGAAGATCCCACATGCCGCAAAGCAACGAAGCCCGTGCGCCACAACTACTGAGCCTGCGCTCTAGAGCCCACAAGTCACAACTACTGAAGCCGGCGTGCCTAGAGCCCGTGTTCCTCAACAAGAGAAGCCATCACAATGAGAAGCCCGCGCACCGCCAACGAAGAGTAGCCCCCGCTCGCGCAACCAGAGAAAGCCCACGCGCAGCAACGAAGACCCAACGCAGCCAAAAGTAAAATATAAATAAAATAATTAAAAAAAAACCCAACTCACTTCACATGAGTGTTTCACCTTGTATCCTAACAGAGATAGATAGGGCAGGGCTCCGAATGAGAAAGAATGTTTTAGGGAGTCCATTATCTAGGCAATAGAAGCCCCACGTCCCCAAATGCTTTGAGGTATGGGGGATAGGACGAGGTAGGAGACCCACAGCCTACTTCAGATCAGAGAGTGGAAGACATACTTAATTTTAACTTGGCTTTGTGGGTAAGATGGGTGATACCAATGCAAAAATGAGCATAAGTTGTTGTGTGGATCCACACCATCCACAATCCTTCCCAGTTGGCCACAAAGGTTAAAGGTTGGCTACACTCTAACCCCACCTCTCACTGTTCATTCATTCCGTAGCCCAAGAGGGCAGCCTGTTTACTGATCTTGATGCAGCCCAGTCATCTTAAGTAGAGCTAACCTGCGGCCAGTGCATTTTATCTAATCCACTGTCAGTATGGAGATATTAACTTGTTCAAGCACAGGGACAGAGCAACAACTGCTTCTCTTAATAGATTTCAAGGAACCACCACCATGACCACCACCACCACCAACAACCAAAAAGAAAAAAAACCATATTAGCACCCTGTCACTATCTCATTTGCCCACATGTCCTCTGTCAATCTATTAACCTTTAGAGAAAACAGTCACTCACATAATACTCCCTACTCTGGTAGACTGCTATAATGCCCAGTGTCCCCTCCAAGAACTCCTGAAACCAAAAAAATGCCTCCCACTTCTCAACCACCCAAAATCCACGTTAAAAAGAGGAAAAAGTTCTAGCATGCAGGAGGAACAGGCCATCTACTGATATACTCCAAAAATAACCCAGAATATGTCTTAGGTTCTTTGCTAACAGAGAAATCTCTTTCTGATCAATTTCTCCACTCCACTTCTCTAAGTAAAATATATGTATATGATACGTGTGTGTAAGTGTAACGTGTGTGTATGTGTGTGTGCACAGCAGTTAATATTCCCCAATATCTGCTGATGGAGAAAGAGACATATCAATCAGCTATTATTCACTGAGTACCGATCAATTTACACAGTTCTCTCCAAGGTTCCTCCCATAGTAATTGATTAATTATTCTCCAGTAAATGGCACACCTGTCTAATTAACTGTATTGAATAGGATAGAAAAACCAGATGGCTCTCTAGCCTGGATCAGCAACAGCAGAGAAACTGCTATTTAACATTTAAATCAAACACAGCTCTCATTTCTCCCTGACCTTTGTCAGAAGGGGAAAAAAAATGATTGAACCATTTTGTGATGTGCTCTCTGTAAGATTATTTTCAGTAAAAGGTTTGCCAATTGGTATATAATATACATTTGATCATATCACTTATACCCAGAGCCTGTCACAAATACTATCCAAAGCAAACAGGAAAATTTTTCTTTGGAAATGGCCAAAGCCATAGGTTTATTTGATTTTATTTGTGGTAAGAGAAAATACAATTCCATTGGCTACCAATAAAAGCACACAAATATGCACACCCATAAGATTAACACTATTTTTTGCACGTGAAGTTACATGATTTTTGCTTCTTTGGATCATTTGCCATTTTAGCTCCACTAGGCTCCTGGATTCTTTGGTTTATTAAAATAAATAACTTTTATGGGTTCTGAGTAGGAAAAATTCTATTAATAATAATAAAAAAGTTCCATAAAGACAGCCAATAACTGTTGAATAATCAGTAGGGAAGAAATAAAAAAAAATGCTCTAAATCTCTAACAGCTGCTTGTAACAAAGTAGGCTGCATTACTTAAAGATGAATCTCTGTTTGGCAAAACTCTTTTGGAAACCTGGGCAAGATGAGGGGTCATCAACCAAACGGCCTTCAACAATCAATTTCTCCTCTGTGGGCCTTAGTTTTTATACTTGGGGACTGGGAAGTGGGGAGATGGTATCACTCATTTCAGTCTGCAAATGTGTATTTATATTCTTTATTCAAGCAAAGGTCTCCAGTCTTTCAGAGGAAGGAATATTATTTCCCTTTTCCCTTTTTTTAAGATACCCAAAAAAGAGGTAAAGCTACTTAAACTCTACAAGGAGAATGGGGCAGGTAGAGCAGGTTATACTCTGTTCCCATCATTAATATCTACCAGGGATTTCCTAGTGGAGCCCAAACTCCTAGTCAGGAACTATATATTAAAGGAGCACTGCCATGTTGTATCACCAGATCACATCAATCCCATTTGTTCCTAAGAGGAAATCAGGTCACCTAGTGGTTCTTTTCAGCTTAACAATTAAAAACCAGACTATATCTAGCAGGTCTGCATATACTCCAAAACCTTGTAAGCTTTCTAAGTTCTACATCAGTAAATGAACTAAAAGACGGTTTAATCCTTGAGTAAAATCTTAATCCAGGATTGCTAATACCTGAAGCCCCTAGTTTTCAGGAATTCCATAAACTCCTTAATGTTACATGCAAAACGATGTGCATATGTACATTTTTCTGAAATGGTGTTCAAAGCTTTTAGACTTTCAAAGAGGTTCAGGAGTCAAAAAGATTTACAAATAGCTGATTTAATAAACAAGTTACCTTCATGCTACCTTCTCTTTATAAAGTAAAGAGTCTCCTAAAATATTCACCTAAAAAATACATACAACAAGGAATTCCTCTGCCATAACATTCTGTGTTCAGCTCTTCCTCATCAGCCCATGGAAGAGGCTATCGCCACTTGATCTGAAAACACAGGTGGCAGCAGGCCTACGAGGAAGAGGGTACAATCATAGGCAATGGACTGAGTCTAGTCCTGGTTCAGCTACTGATTAGATTTGCAGTTTCAAACTACTCTAGACCTTAGTTTCACATGGGGATGAAACCTGTTCAACTATACCCAAAGGTTCCTGGGAGGATTAGTATGACATGAAAGTGCTTTAGAAGCTAAAGGGCAAAAAATATATGATATAAAAGAAAGGCAAGGAGAAGAAGAAAAAGTTAGCTTAAAGACACAAAGCAAGTCAAAGGATAGAATCTGAGAGTTGAATCTCCCCTATTAAAAGTGTACCTTTATTTCAGGAGAACATATGGCATGCCAGGCCCCCACGTGAGCTTAATCAGGGCTGCATGGAGTTATTAGAAAAAAAAAAAAAGCGGAGTTATAACTTTCTAGGTTCCTTTACTGGCCTGTAGTGCACTTCCTGGCAAATTCCTACACCTCTATTATACCCGTATAATGTCAACACAGAAAGGTTGAGTGGTGATGTAATGTCTGAGGCCAAGCCATGTATTCAAGGCCGTTTTGTTGGATTCACAGGGTACAAGTCAGCTCTTTTTTCCAGGGGATGAGATATGATGATGTAATTATCATGATTTTAGGGGTCTGCCATCTGTCAAGTTCAAAAGAAAGACCTCTGTAAGTGATCCCAATGTTCAGACACTCCAGGGCTCAGCCCTTTCAAGAAAACTTTATTATTCTTTCTCCTTCCTTCCCTATCCCACTTTCGGCAAGATGTAGGGATTACCAGGCCAGGTGTTAGATGAGACTAACGAAAGAGAAGACTTAAATTACCCCACTGTCCATTTCCAGGCCACACAAACCAGTTAGCCTGAAAGACTTATTTCCCAGAAGCCTGAGGTGCTCTGCTGGACTCTTGCAATCTAGGGCAAGAGCCGTTTAAGGAATTGTGAAAGAAAGGGAACAAAAGCTGGGTGCTGTCTTACAAGGGTGTGCCAGAAAAGCTAGCAGGTGGAAAATTGGCCTTCTTTTTTAACCCTGTTAAGAGATTGGCTCACTAAGTATACAGAGGGGAGTGTGAAGCTTGGGAGACAGAATGTACCTAGTCAGGCTTCAGGGAGAAAATGAAAAACAAAAAAATCCAAGTATGATAAGAAAAGCAAGGAGGAGAACCTTTGGGTTCAGGCAGCCTCCAGAGGAAGGAATGCTGTTTGCTGTTTTACTAAAAGATTCCTCATTATATTGCAAGATTAGAAGGTGGGCTGCCTTTAAAAAAAAAAAAGTTAAGGCTTTATTTGGGGCTAATTGTTCCTGTTGATGCCCAACCAATCTGATGTCACTCATGTCACCTTATCTGATGATAGAAGTTATCGAACTTGAATAAGATTATACTAGCAATAAACAAACCATGTATTTTTAGCCAAAAGTGGGGATGACAGAGTGTATATACAGGGGTTTGAATGAAAATCTCAAAGAGGGTACGAACTGGCAGTCACGTGAATGTGTCTACCACAGCATCTGGCACACAGTAGATGCTCAGTAAATATCTGCTTTCTTATTTTATAAGATGGAGGGGATGAAAAGGCATGAAGTTAGGAAAGGTTCAGTAGGAAACAGGAAAAAGGAATGTGTCTCCACTCACCTATGAATTAGTGACAGACCATGAAACTAAACATGACAGAAAAACATCCTGCTGAAGCACAGAGGTTTGAAACTGGTGGCTCTAGAAAAGAATAGGTGTTATGGTACACAGGTTTGTTTAATTCATACAATGAAGTATGAATTTGCTGCAATACTTAAAAATCAGGAAACTTCACGTAACAAATCTCTACTTCTGGCTTCCCTTGAAAAAACCAAAGGCCCTCCTGGCAACAATGGGCTGAAGCTGAGTCAAAGCTTCACTTATATGGCATTCACTTAGATTTAGGATGGGGTGGGCTCTCCAGCTGGCCACGGTCCCCACTACTCACTGTTGTTTACTTCTAGCCCAACTCACTCATTTTTGCTGCTTGCCTTGCTTAAGGCATTACGTTGTGACCTTTTGTTTAGTGAAAAGGAGTCTCTACTGAGAGCTCAAAAATCTGGGTTCTAGTCCTACTCAAACTTGCACATGTCTTAACTTGTATACCTACCCTCTCTAAGCCTGTTTTCTCATCTGTAAAAGGAGGAATTGTACAAAATGATCTCTAATAGCTCTATAATTAGAATTGATCTACAATGGTGGCAATGAGCATGGGGAAGACACAAAGTAGGCTCAGTCGGTTTTATGCTTTATTCTGATCTTGAAATGTTAGTTTCATTTTGGGGCTAATGAATTACCTAGTGAACCTAGGACAGTCTTATAAGAAGTACAGGCTCTCTGGCATAATGGTTTGATTTGTGTGGACTGAGTAATACTGTAATTAAAAGCCAGAAGACTGTCTCAGATAGATAGGTCGCTTACTGCCTTTCTTGACCATGTTCATTCCTATTATGGAAGTTCGCAGATTCCTCTCTGGGATGGTTACTTACCCAGCCTAGGACTAAATGAAGAGTTCCAGAGCACAGAGCCTCGGGCTGTGGGCGTACTCAAAGCATACAAGAAAAAGATCAAATATAAAGACCGATATAAGGAAAGGGTAGGCTTTGGAATGTGAAAGCAGCTAAAAAGATCCTGTCTGAACCAGCCAAAGAATACACATATCAGTCCTGCAGATCATACTATAACTGTGGCAGCTGCTGCTTTAGCCCTGAGTGTGGAAAGTCAGAGCCCATAAATCACTTCTGAGAGACATGTTTCAGGAATGAGCCAATAATTTTGGCCTCCTGTGCTACACTTAGAAAGTATAAGCTCAGCAGATTAGTTTCACTGAAAATCCATTATTTAATTCATCTTCCTAAAGCTCCTGGAAGTTGAGCAGGAAAACAGGTACTTATCAATCCTGACTTACAGTTATACAAGGCTTAGGCCTGGAAAGCTAAAAACCACACATTGACCAAAGTACTCAAGATTCACTTCAACAAATATTTATTGTGCTCTCAGTGTGCCAGGCATTGGAGACAAGATAATGATGAATTAGCTACATTTCTTAGTCCCTAAGGAGTGAAGAAAACAGCCAAACATAAATCTCTGTACTTCCTATTCCCTAGGTTATATACTTCTGATAATCTATATAGGGAATATAAACAGACTTTAACTCTGAAATGGATTTGAAGTTAGACTCAATGACTTCCCATCCTCCTCTATCCATGGCAAACCACTTATCCCAACCAAAAAGCAGTCTAGTTTGTCAGAAAGAATATATTACCCACAAACTCTTCCCATAGGACAAAAATCATACAGAACAGTCAAATCTGAATAGAGAAAATCAAAAGCCATTCAATGTTTTTATCATTATATATAACCTGAAAGGCCAAAACAACTACATCTTGTCAATGTAGATAACCAGGACCACCACAAAATACCTTGTGTGGCTCTGCCTATGGCAGTATCTGTACCTGTCCCCCTGTATCTCAAAGTGGGTAATTATAACCTAGGTCAAAAGTTCTCAATCAGGGGCAATGTCTGGGGACATTTTTGGTTGTCTGGGTGACAGCTGGGGGAGATGATACTGGCATCTAGTGGGGAGAGGCCAGGGATGCTGCTAATTATCCTACAACGCACAGGACAGCCCCACAAAATAAAGAATTATCTGACCAAGATGTTGACAGTGCCAAGGTGGAGAAACCATGGCCTATGTGTTCTTACATACTGGTTAGAGGCCTTTGTTCTGGGTCTTTTAAGGACTCCACACAGGTAGGTTCTGGCTGCTAACATAGGAACTAAAAGAAAACACAACATCCATTCTCCTTCACCTCTTTCTCCTTTCTCTCAGGGCCTGTGTCTCTGGTAATAAAACCTAATAAACCACTACATTTTTACAATTAGTGCCTGCTCTTTATTGTTCAATGAAATAAAATCACATGCATAAGAGGTCTGATAGAAGACGGAAAATCAACAAAAGCAAGGAAGAAAGGTAGAGAGGGAGGCAGGGGCTTGGTTGTCATTTCCATAGCTAAATGAAATTAAATCAACCATTCTGCAGAGCAAAAAAATTACCTATTCTATTGTGAGTCAGATCATCTCTAGAAACTGCTTCTTTCCACCCAAGAAACAAATTGCCTATAAAAACTAAGTCTATCAGGCATTGTGGCCTCTCCAAGGAGATATTGCTTATATAACTGAGGCCATCTAGTGGTTTTAAGTGTAGATTGCAGCTAAGTAGGCCCTAGGACTCTGACAAATATAAATTCTGAATTTAGATATATGTTCTCTATTTGTAAAAGGGGAAATTCCTAGCCTGGACAACTTAAAAGATATTCTCAGTTTCTTTAACATGCAACTCCATTAAAAAAGCATTTATTGTGCTCCTACTACATATGCTCACCTTTAAGCGATGATATTGGGGAGCCTCTACCTCAGCTAGGGAGAAAAACCCTAGCTACTGCCTTCAAAAAGCAGGGTCTTCACAAGTTCTCAAGGAACTATTTCTTTTATGCCCCTTGCCCACAAATAACTTTAAAGCAGTGGAGTACAGCATGTGAGAATTATATGTCAAAGTTTAACATAGTTGATGGATCCAAAGAGAACACTAAGAATTAGCAAGACTAAGGTTTCTATTTTTCCAATCTAGATGTGAAACGGCAATAAGATTTGTTGTGTTTGAGAAGAAAAAAAAATTTATCCATTTATTTGTTCAATCTTTCTTTATATTTGTCTTTACTCAGCTTGATTACTCAGACCAGTCCAACTGATCCATTCACTGACACCCACTTTAGAACTTCTATGGCCAAGAGAGACAGGTATAGCAAAGGTATAGGTATGTTTTTAAACTGCCAGCTCTAAGTCAACATCAGTATCTCGATTCCCAGTAAGACTGTGAAAAGGCTGGAAACTCACAGCTTGGGTTCTCCTTCCCAGTTGTGATGCTGGCAATAAAAAGGAAAAACGTCAGCATCTGGCTTCCTCTCAAACAAAGCTGCTCAGCCCATTTCATCCAAGAAAAAGGTGCCATTCAAAGGGGCTATTCAGGATGTATGTCTCTTGGAGGGTACTTACAGTGTTTCATTCATCATTGTGTTTCACTGATACAAAAAAAAAGGTGTCTTTTTTTGGCAGGCTAATTGTCCATGGACTTCCTCCTTTCTTGTGAAATGACACACTCTTAGAATCTTAAAATCTGTTCACAAACTTGGCAGAGCTAGGTTGCTCAGAACCATACTGTGGTTTATGGTGTGTGTCTCATATTACCCAAAGGCAGCTCTGATGGAAAAACTCACTATTAAGCCAGAATGTCTCCAGACACTTACTGTTTCCCCTCAACTGTTTCTACCTGACATGGCTAAAGAGAAATAAAGACCAGTACAGAAAGAAAAATCTGAGAGGAAAGCATGAGTGTGGGATGCAGGCGGCAGAAGGCACTTACCTGGTCACGATCTCCTGCAAAACAGCAGCTTTTCATGGTACATGAGTTGAAGTAACCCTGATTGTCAAACTGGAACACAGGCAGGCGGGAGTGGATGTCATAGAGTACAGGGGGCAGACGTCGTCTCAGGGCCAGGAGCTGGGTCCCGTTGCTGTTGAATCGCACACTCATGGCACTTTGGAGGGATAGGTTGCCCCCATAGCGCAGGAGAGAACTGGAAGGCAGAAAGCACAGGGATCAGGCATGAGGCAGGCTGGACAAGAGTCTGCAAAAAACACTGCATTTTGTACCAGGACCTCCTGTCAGGCTTGCACATCTGAATTTTGGCAGAAAGTTAGTTTTATGCAGTGGGCTAGAAGGTAATAAAGAGGACAGGGATGACTCCTTGATTACATTAA
Source organism: Balaenoptera ricei (assembly GCF_028023285.1). Taxonomy (NCBI): domain Eukaryota; kingdom Metazoa; phylum Chordata; class Mammalia; order Artiodactyla; family Balaenopteridae; genus Balaenoptera; species Balaenoptera ricei. The sequence goes on from NC_082640.1 coordinate 155,342,549, forward strand.
AGCAAGTTATTTAAACTGGTGGTTCCCCTCTTCAATCTCCGAAAGGCAAATTACCAGTAAATTTATAGGAAAAGGATAATACAAGCATCTTGAAAGAAGAGACATATTAAAATGATTAGTTCTTTTATCTACCTGAGCTACATAAGCAAATAGATACTTGTCAAGACTCTGGGAAGTCAGTGGTGTCCACACTAACTGGCTAATCATGGATGGTATTTAAGGAATATATTTGTCCTTTGAATTAGCGACACAAGAACCATCAGCCAAGAAAAGATACTCTAGTTTATTCTGGATTTTTTTTTAATAATAATCACTCTATTGCTTACACATTTATTTTTGAATTTTCAATCTGTTTACAGAGAATTTTTATATTTCATATGGCACAACTCAAGAATAAATATTAAAGAAAAAATTTAAATTAAACACAGAGCAAGCAGTTACAACAATTAGAAAAGCAAGATGACTTGTTTCCCTTTACAATTCCCAAAGAGTTTATATTTAGCTTTAAAATATACTTTGGCTAATATATATAATTCCATTTATCCAGCTTCTACTAGAGAGTGGTATGATCTGGTTCACCCAGTATTCTTCTGTAGTTTCATAATGTTCATAACATTTTTAAAAAGTCACACAGTATGGTTCCAAATAATTTACTTTGATGACTCAGAAGATACTTACAATGTGCTAACTAGGATGGCAGTGAACATTAACAATTATACAGTACTAAGTAACAAAGGGTGTGTGTTTTAACTTTCTAGTAGTCAGTCTCCTTGATTATGATTACCCGGACACTATTTTATTATAGAGGGATGACTGTTCATTGTCCATGTCAACCAACTTTTCTTTCTTTAATTCTTGGAACACCAAATTACTGGTAAGAAAGTGAGATTAACTGTATGCACTGGAGGGACTTCCCTGGTGGTGCAGTGGTTAAGAATCTGCCTGCCAATGCAGGGGACACAGGTTCGAGCCCTGGTCCAGGAAGATCCCACATGCCATGGAGCAACTAAGCCTGTGCACCACAACTACTGAGCCTGTGCTCTAGAGCCTACAAGCCACAATTACTGAGCCTGCACGCCACAACTACTGAAGCCCGTGTGCCTAGAGCCCGTGCTCTGCAACAAGAGAAGCCACTGCAATGAGAAGCCCACGCACCGCAATGAAGAGTAGCCCCCGCTCGCTGCAACTAGAGGAAGCCTGCATGCAGCAGCGAAGACCCAACGTAGCCAAAAATAAATAAATAAATTTACTAAAAAAAAAAAAGTATATGCATTGGAGAATGCTATAGAAATGAGGGCCACATCAGTGCTATTAACTCACTCTGCTTCACAAGACACTGTGGTCATGTAAAGAGATTCTAGTAGTTTAAGAAAAAAAGGTTATAAATTTAGGGAATCAGAGCTGGAAAGGGCCTTGAGATACATAAATTAGAGCCTGCCAGACTTATCTGAAACATTTTTAAGGAAGAAGTTTTAATAGCATTTTACCAAGTGAAAACTTAAAGAGCTGTATGTTACCAGAAGAGATTTAACACTGAATGAATATAACACATTTTCTTTTATTTCTTTTCTGGCAAGAGAGTGATGGAGAAGTTTAAGGGGACAAGAAAGGAGATATCTCAAAAACAAAACTAAACTGAACTAAAAAAAAAAAACAAAACACCTGCAAACAACCAAAAGAGAAAAAAAAAAGGTTTATAAATGTGAAAAAAAAAAGGAATTAAAAGTAATTTACAATTATAATAGTGTCTATAGGTTTTATAGAGAATAAATTACTCCTGCTATTAGTGTTAGCTTGTTTGACCATTTGACATAATTGAATTCACAACTTTAGTTTTTTCAACATGCTGTTGTATTAAACATAAATCCAAGAAGTCATCTTTTCTCTGAAACTCTGATATTAATTTTGGTTCTGAAGACTCTTTAATATATTCTTTATATACAGTTAAATTTATATCATTATACAGATATAATGAAATGATATGTGGTGTAAATCTTTGTAACTGGCAGAGCGCTATACAAATTAAAGAGATTATTACTATAATGTTTTTTAAAAAAGAAAGCAGATATCCCATGGGAAAACGAGGCCCTGGACCACAGTGCAAAGGAAGCTGCCAACCTGGCCTAATCATAAAAACATTCTGCACCACCACTAGCCACAGTGAGTCCTGTGTCCCCCAAAGCAGTCTTCTCACCAGAGGGAAGAACGCTCTAGTACCGCAGGTATGTATGGAAACAAGGCTTAGGCAAAACAGACTTTAATCCTCTTATGTTCGGAAGGGAAGTAAAGAGAGAAGTGACTTAGAAAACGGTCTCTAGAACTCTAAACATCAAGGAGAAGCCTGGTACTCCTGCAGGCCCCAAGTAATAACCCCTGCAGAGCAATGTTCTTATAATGTCCTAAACACAGGCCACAGTCATTCACATACAGGGAATGAATGATGGGGCTGTTAGAGCCCAGGCATTTCCTTTACAGGGTGTCCTAGCTGCCACAGGCATGTGGTGTTATCTAAACATTGATCTCAAAAACAATGAAAGCCTTTCAATTCAAGATCAGCATGGAGTGTGCAAATAAACCAGTATCTGTAGGACTGAAGAGGAGTTGGGGGTGGGAACAAGACTCAACAAAAAGAAACTTGGTCAGCCACAGCAGCAGGGGATTGCATCAGCTCAGGCATCCCTGACAGGAAAGCTGGGGCCTCTGGCAACACCCTTTCCATTTGTTAACAGGAACTTCCTCTGCAGATTCTAGTCAGGCCTGCAGGAGTCTGCCCAGGACAGGCATCTGGGCCCATCCCATTCCCACCCAAGCTCCTATGTCGGCAATCTGGCCACTCTACAGGGGTCTGTTTGTGGGCTCCATGAGAGTCACTAACTTTTCTCTTAGTTTCTGGGCAGGGAACTCCTATCTCTCACACAGGGAGGGTAGGTACATAGGAATCTTGCTCCTAGAGTCTTTAGGGGTGCAGCTAACAAAAAACTGTAGCAGCAGCTACTAAAACTGAATACTTCATGTTTGGGTGCAAAAATCCTTTCAGAGGGATAGACTGACACCTGAAACTGAGAAAGTGAGCTACATTAACTGTAATTTCTCAGCAGGGGTTCTGCAGCTGGCTCCTCCTGTTGAGAATGGTAAGAATGATCTAGTTCATCAGGAAGAAAAGGCTTAGAAGCAGTTTCCCCTCACAGTCAAGATATAAAGATAATGTCAAAGATCCTGTTGTTTATGATTCCATGGGTAAGATGCATGATAAATCATCTGGGACTTTTAAAAAAGGCAGATTGGGACTTCCCTGGCGGTCCAGTCATTAAGACTCCACACTTCCACGGTAGGGGGCATGGTTCAATCCCTGGTCGGGGAAACTAAGACCCCACAAGCCACATGGGCAAAAAAAACCAAGGCAGATTCTCAGGATCCATCCCCAGATATTCTAATTCAGTCTGAGAAGTGGGCCCAGGAATCTGAATTTAACAAGCAACCTTAATTAATTATGATGCATGTGACTTTCAAACCACACTTTGAAAAATATGGTTCCATTTTGGAATTTGGGGCGGCGGGTGTATGGGGGAAAATAAGGTGGAGAGAAAGCAGATTACTAGAGGCTCAGCGAAAAACCAACCACACAATATGGCACTTTTTACAGCCCCATGTCTAACAGCAGAAAGGACTCTAATTCCTTTTAAGATCAGAGTTCCACTCTACCAACAATGCCTGACATGTTTTTTTTCCTGCCCTCAACACATTCCCTGAAGGAGAAGTTTCTTACTTCCTCTTGGAGAACTGATGGTACCTGTACACAAGAATGCCTCAATCTTGACAGCAGAGGTGCCACCATCTCCACTCCTCCAGAGAAATGGCCACCATTACACACCCAAATGAGACGAGCAGTATCTTGAAAGGACTAGCAACAAGTTAAAATGAGTTCAAATCAAAATATCCCTAGTGGGAAGCAGCTGCATAGCACAGGGAGATCAGCTTGGTGCTTTGTGACCACCTAGAGGAGTGGGATAGGGAGGGTGGGAGGGAGACACAAGAGGGAGGGGATATGGGGGGATATGTATACATATAGCTGATTCACTTTGTTATACAGCAGAAACTAACACAACATTGTAAAGCAATTATACTCCAATAAAGATGTTAAAAAATAAAAAAATAAATAAGATAAAAGCAAGTAAAATAAAATGATTGTTACTAGATTTAAAAAGAAAAACAAAATATCCTTATAAGAAAAATAAAAGCAATAAATCTATTCCCAGCCTATCTTCAACCAAGAATTTGTCATAAAATGCAACAAGAATGGGGTAGGAGGTGATCCAAGGGTCAGCATGCAAAAGACGCAGGACAAAAAGCAAGAGAACCTCAGAACATCAGGAAACTATTCCTCACTAGTGTGTTCCCCTGGTTTTTTGCTTTTTGGTTTTTGGCCCCTCAAAAATATTCAATTGGACTTCTTTATTGCTTTGGTGGGATAAAAAGAAAAATTTAAAAAGTCTTTGGCCAAGGCTAAAGTCTTGGAACAGAAGAGAAACAAGCCAAGGCTGTTTCCAGAAAAAGTGACTAGGAGTATCAAGTCCTGCACAAGATAGAGCATTGGTAAACGTTCCAAGATCTGGCTTCATGAACCTAGATTTCCATAAATCCATGATTAAGTAATTCATCGATGGTGCCAACAAGATTTTCCAAAGCCCACTGGCATGAATTTCCTCAGAGCTTCTATGTGAAAGTTTCCTAACACCTGTGAAACACTTGGAGTCAAGGCACTGCTACTCCAAATCACAGGCATCAGACCTGGTTTCAGACAACCAGAGAGGCAAATTCAATGTCTCACGGGTAGGGGAAAATCTCTCCCCTCCAGTTTCTGCTTTAGGACAGGATGGCCTATAAGGAATACAGGGGCATTCTGTACTTCCTATAACACAACCCAGAGAACATGACAAATCCTAGAAGATACTAGAATTAAGTAAAAATGAAAAAGTTCAAAAAGTCACAGCCCACATCTTCAAGTGTGTTCAAGATCTTGGTGATCGCTTAACCTTTTTCTTTCTTTTTTTTTTTTAATTGAAATATAGTTGATTTACAACATTGTGTAAGTTTCTGGTGTACAGCAAAGTGATTCAGTTTTATATATATATATATATATTTTTTTTTTTTCTTTTCATATTCTTTTCCATTATGGTTTATGACAGGATATTGAATATAGTCCCCTGTGCTATACAGTAGGACCTTGTTGTTTATCTATTGTATATATAGTAGTTTGTATCTGCTAATCCCAAACTCCTAATTTATCACTCCTCCACCCCCTTTCTCCTTTGGTAACCGTAAGTTTGTTTTCTATGTCTGTGAGTGTGTTTCTGTTTTATAAATAAGTTCATTTGTATCATATTTTAGATTCCACATGTAAGTGATATCAATATGGTATGTCTTTCTCTTTCTGACTTACTTCGCTTAGTATGACAATCTGTAGGTCCATCCATGTTGCTGCAAATGACATTATTTCATTCTTTTTTATGGCTATGTAGTATTCCATTGCATATATATACCACATCTTCCTTTTGTTTTTTCAAATGGTTGTGCCCTGCGTGCACTTGTGGGATTTTACTTCCCCGACCAGGGACTGAACCCGTGGCCACGGCAGTGAAAGCGCCGACTCCTAACCATGGGACCACCAGGGAAGTCCCTGCCACATTTTCCTTAACCATTTCTTTTATGTGAGTTGGAAGGAGAAGAACCTGGGCTTTCTCTTTTGTTTTTTCTAACACAGTCCTCAGTTTCAAGACTGAGACTTCTCTAGAGGAAACCAGAACTATTGGACAATAAGCCCGAGAAAGACACACTGTCATCTGTGACTAAACAAACTTATTTTCTTCAGAACATGATCCACTGCCAAGCCTCTCTGGGTTGAAATATAGATACAGGTTCAGTGTCCATGGTAAAATTTCCTTCCCTTTTTGAACATCCAGAAATTTAAGTTTGAATGAGGTCAGCAGAAGTGCTAGACTAAATTTCTGATAAAAAGATCTTCAGGTAATCAAATGCATATCTAGTCCCTCCATGAAGCAAACACGGATGGTAGGTATTGCAGTGCCTCTAATCATCACCTTCCAGAACAGGGACATACCCAGAGTTGAAGTGACATACAGTCCACGTTTTTGCCTTTGGCTCAGAGGATCCCAAAAGCCACATAAAACCAACCAAGATCTCAACCCTATGCAAGATCTCAAAATGAATTAAGAGGCAGTGCCATAACAGTTTTGTTCTAGGACACTCATGACTTTTCTACAGAATTAGGGACTCAGCATTTAGTCATCTCAGTTCATCAGATGACCTGCTTATTCAAAACCCCACTTTAAGCTGTGAAAAATAGAGAGGGGTTTTGTAAGCAGCCATTTAATCTTTATCTTAAGCTATTCTTGGCCCTACCGTCTGACAGATGTTACATAGCATCAGCCCTGACCTCACAGTGTAGAAAACTGGAGAGGAAGAGTTTAATGAATACTGGTTGGCAGGGGGAAGAAAAAAGCCAGGGGAAGGGGGAGACTGAGATGGCAGTTGCTACAGCAACAGTAACAGTGCAGAAGGAGTGGGTGGGAATACAGGCAGATAAACAGGCAGTCCCTGATGGCAGGAGGAGAAACTGGGTGCGTGTGCTGACTGTCAGGGTACAAGGCCACAAAGCTAGAGGAATGTTAAAGGGGAAAGAGGCAAAGTCTAGAAAAAATCCTAAGCAGAAGAGGGTCTGAAAACAAAAATTACAATTTGGTATCTTCTACAAGAGCACTTATGCAAACAGCTGAAAACAAGAGAAGAGAGGAATGCAAAGGAAAGGGGAGAGAAGGCCAAAGTGCTGACCGATGAGACACGATTATAGGAAGATGGCTTATTTCATACAGGAGCCACTTACTGAGAATGTGTCCAAAAACCAGTCACCTCTAGTTGGCAATAATATAAATGTCTCAGGATAATGGCTTTCAAACTTGTTTATAGTAAACCTTTGTAGTAAGTACATCTTATACTGCATTCCAGTACACTCACATTTATTTAGCATAAATTCATTAAACAACTTACTGTCTGCTGTGTGCAATACACTGATTTTCTATTTTCCATTTTCTATCTAATAAATACTTGTGACCATCTAAATTAATTTCATGGCTCAATGGATTATTGAAAGAGCTTCCTATCTTATCTCCTTGCTTCCACTCTTGGCCCATGCTCCATTTCATCCTGAACAAGACAGCCAGAGGCATGCTGATCCATGAGTCAAGATCACATCATTCCTTTGCTGAAAATCTGCCAGCGGCTTCCCATTTCAACCAGATTAAAACCCAAATTCTTTTTTTTCTTTTTAAGGTTTTAAATTTTATTTATTTATTTATTTATTTACTTACTTACTTACTTACTCACTTACTTACTTACTCATTTAACTTTCTGGCCGCGCCACGTGCCATGTGGCATCTTAGTTCCCCGACCAGGGATGGAACCCGCACCCCCTGCATTGGAAGCACGGAGTCTTAACCACTGGACCGCCAGGAAGTCCCCCAAACCCAAATTCTTTATAATGCCAACAATGCCCTAGATAGCCCCTCAATCCCTATGTCTCTGACTCTGCCCCCTAGCACTCTTCTTACCTTACTCTGCTTCAACCACATGATGCCTCCTTCCTGCTCCTAGAATACGTCAGACATGTTTCTGCTTTAGGGCTTTTGCACTTGCAAATCCTGAGGGAACATTCCTCCCCAGATATGAGCATGGTTCGTTCACTTACCTCTTTATTCAAATATCCTTCTCAATTAGCCTTTCCTGATATACCCTATGCAAAAATGCAACTTCCCCAATGCTCCCTCTCTCCCTTGCCTGCTTAGTTTTCTCTACTACATGAATCACCATCTTACATACCATATATTTTTAAGTACTTATTTTGTTTCTTATTTGTCCTTTTCCACTAGAGTATTACCTTTTATGTCTTTTCCTGTGCATCCCAAGTGCTTAAACAGTGCCAGACACATAATAGGCATTCAATAAGTAGATGCTGCATGATCTAGTGGATCATGAGTAGCAATCTGAAAAACCTGACTTAGAACATTAAACAAAACAGGCTCCACAAAGGTTCACCTGGCTCCTGACATTTGTCTGCTCACGAAATCTAATCTTGAGAGGCAAGCAGAAGAGCAACATAAAATTCAGAGAAATAGCAGGAGGCTTGGAGATCATCTGAGTCAAAGTTTTCTTTCACAGGCAAAGGACTGTGGCCCAGAAAGTAAAATGATTTGCCAATGACCACTTAGGTCTTCTCCTCCTCACTGACACCACCACACGTCCTTCAAATGAGTTAAATTTATCTACCTGCTAATAAGCAGCCAACAAGAAGGAAGACTTTAACAGGTAAACAGGTATCATGATTATATCTTGTATTTTAAAGCAAGTTTCTGATATTTGCAAAATAAAAGTTCAAAAGGAAAATTAATAGTTAAACTTTAGGAATTCAATTACAAGCTAAAAAAAGAAAATTTATCAGGTTTCAGAAGGTGGACAGTGAATTCTATAGGCTTTGAATACATGCCCTATCCAATTATATCTAAGAATAGATAGTGATAAACATTTGGATTGATGGATGTACTGAGACCAACAAGAAGGTACGTTAATTAGACTATAGCATTTAGGTAATTTTTTTTACACCTTTCATTTTATTTTCCAAGTTTTCCTACAATGAACATGAACTTCTGTAATCAGAAGAAAATACATCATTCTAAAATGTCATCTCAAACATACTCCCTCTTTAATTAAGGGACCACAGAAGACAGATTTGAGAAAAGTATGACAGTGGGGAATTTAAAGAGCTTCTTAACTGAAACTTCAAATAATATGCTGCCCCACAGGATTCTGATGTAGATGCAAATCTGAAATTAAATCATTGTTTTAAATTCATATAATGATAGTTAAACAAAAATTTTCAAAGGACTCTGAAAATTTCAGTGTCCCTCACCATCTTTCTCAATGAAGGCAAATAATATCCCTCCTTTGAAAGGTTTTAAAGTACTAAACAGGCCTCCCTTGGTTAGCACTGGACATAGTACCAGGTTAGATCTGAAACTACACCTAGTTTGATTTCCTTCTGCAGATCCACCATTCCACTTCCCAAGTACCCATAAATAAATGGCAAAGTTGTATTACTGTAATAAAAAACTGATTCAAAACACAAAGTTTTTAATGTAGAATTCAGAAACATTAGCAATGTTCTTAGAAAGTCTTCCATACGTAGGCAAATTCATGGATAAATGAAGCCAAGATTATTAAGAGTGTATGAAGACATCCCCATCTAAAACACGTGACTCACACCAGATAAAATACAAGGGGTCAAACCTAAGGTCACAAAATAAAAAGTTCAAACTATGAAGAATTCATGAAGGAATCAAATCACAATAGATACCCCTGAAGAAGCAACAAGTTCTATTAAATTTAATTTCCAAATATTACTCAGCCATAAAATGGAACGAAATTGAGTTACTTGCAGTGAGGTGGATGGACCTAGAGTGTCATACAGAGTGAAGTAAGTAAGAAACAGAAAAACAAATACCGTATGCTAAACGCATATATATGGAATCTAGAAAAATGGTACTGATGAACCTAGTGGTAGGGCAGGAATAAATGCAGACGTTGAGAACAGACTTGAGGGGGATGGGGAGGCTGGGACGAAGTGAGAAAGTAGCATTGACATATATACACTGCCAAATGTAAAACAGATAGCTAGTGGGAAGCTGCTGCATAGCACAGGGAGATCAGCTCAGTGCTTTGTGACCACCTAGAGGGGTGAGATAGGGAGGGTGGGAGGGAGACGCAAGAGGGAGGGGATATGGGGATATATGTATACATATAGCTGGATTCACTTTGTTATACAGCAGAAACGAACACAACATTGTAAAGCAATTATACTTCAATAAAGATGTATAGGGACTTCCCTGGTGGCGCAGCGGATAAGAATCTGCCTGCCAATGCAGGGGACACGGGTTTGAGCCCTGGTCCGGGAAGATTCCACATGCCACAGAGCAACTAAGCCTGTGTGCCACAACTATTGAGCCTGCACTCTAGAGCCCGCAAGCCACAAGTACTGAAGCCCAAATGCCTAGAGCCTGTGCTCCACAACAAGAGAAGCCACTGCAATGAGAAGCCCGCACACCACAACGAAGAGTAGCCCGTGCTCGCCGCAACTAGAGAAAGCCCGTGCGCAGCAACGAAGACCCAATGCAGCCAAAAATAAATAAATTAATTAATTTAAAAAAAAAAGATGTATAAAAAAATTAATTTCCAAGATGTCTGTGTGTAAATTGTATCACCTAATCCTTACATTAACCCTATAAGGTGGACAGTGAAGGTAACATTATTCTCATCTCAAATTGGAGGAGACCTAGGTCCTGAATGCTTATGTGACTTGGCTTTAACCATACAACAAATAAGCAGCAGAAATAGGGCCAACAAGTTGTTTTCTGCTTCTTGGTTCAACAAGATTTCACAGAATACACTGTGGAGATGCATTATTTCACCCAGCAAAAAAAAAATAGCATCATATAACAATGCATCAGGGCCAGAAGGATTCATCTAAGTAATTCACTTCATACCCTTCCCTGTAGTTCAGTAACTCATATATTCATGCATGCCTTTACTGAATAAACATTTATTGAATACCTGCTAACTATTCTAGACAATATGCTAGGCACACGAGTTTAAAGATGAAATAAGATGAAAAGACACTTTCAAGAACTAATCAGGGACAAGAAAACCAACAGTTTCCTTCTATAACATGAATAGTGTTCTAATAAGGGGAATATGTGCTATGAGAGACATAGGAAGAATATCTACCCTCCACTAGGTACACAGGAGGGGGAGCAGTCACAAAAGACTTCATAGAAGAAAAATCTAAGCTGACTCTTAACAGAGAGAGTCAGAGAGTTGACTCAAGTTCTTAACTGGCAAAAGAAACGAGATAAATCTGGATATGTTAATATATAGATAAATCCCCAACATACACTGATGGGTGAAATAGTCAAGTTGTAGAATAACTGCATAGTAGTACATCATTTGTGTGAAAAGCATACATGCGTATAGAAAACAAAAATCATATATTTTCTATGGGTACATGTATAAGCATATAAAAGCAAAGAAAAAGTTCTGGAAGCATATACTACAAACTCCTAACACTCATTACCCCCAGAGGAGGGGGCAGGGGACCAGGACTGGAAGAGATAGTCAGAAGGAACTTTAGCCTTACTGACAGTTTTAAAAGGAGAATGTTATTATGTGTTACTTGCATTTAACTTTTTATTTTGAAATAATTATAGATTCAGAGGAATTCGCAAATAAATTTTCTTGTAAAAAGAATTTGCAAAGAATAAAAATCATATGATCATCTCAACAGAGATGCAGAAAAAGCTTTTGACAAAATTCAACATCCATTTATGATAAAAACTCTCCAGAAAGTGGGCATAGAGGGAACATATCTCAACATAAAAATATGATAAAGCCCCAGCTAACATCATACTCAACAGTGAAAAGCTGGAAGTGTTTCCTCTAAGATCAGGGACAAGACAAGGATGCCCGGTCTTGCCACTTTTATTCAACATAGTTTTGAAGTCCTAGCCACAGCAATCAGAGAAGAAAAAGAAATAAAAGGAACCCAAATTGGAAAGGAAAAAGTAAAACAGTCATTGTTTGCTGATGATGTGATACTATACATAGAAAATTAAGAAGGTTCTTTGAACCCTTTACCCAGACTCTCCCAATGTTACCACCTTGCATAACTACAGTATGATATCAAAACAAGGAAATTTACATTGGTACAATCTATAGAGCTTACTCAGATTTTGTCAGTTATACATGCACTCATTTGTGTGTGTGTGTGTGTGTGTGTGTGTGTGTGTGTGTGTGTGTAGCTCTGTGCAATTCTATCACTTGTATAACTTCATGTAACCACAATACTTATCTGTACCATCACCACAAGACTTCCTTGTGCTACCCTTTTATAGTCACATCCACCCCCTCTACCTCTAACCCTAACACCTGGCAATGACTAAATTGTTCTCCATCTCTATAATTATATTATCCCATGAATGTTATATAAATGGAATCAGGCAGTATGTATCGTTTTGAGATCGGCTTTTTCACGTAGCGTAATTCACTTAAGGTTTATCCAAATTGTTGCATGTATCAATAGTTCACTATTTTTTATTGCTGAGTAGTACTCTATGGTATAAATGTACTACAGTTTTTTTTTGTTTTTAAACTATTCACCCATTGAAAAACATATGGGTAGTTTCCAGCTTTTGGCTATTATGAATAAAGCAGCTATGAACGTTCATGTTCAAGTTTCTGTATGAAAGTAAGTTTTCCTCTCTCTTGGATAAATGCCCAAGATTGCAACTGCTGGGTCAGATAATAAGTTCATTTTTAATTTATAAAGGAACTACCAAAATATTTTCTAAAGTGGTTGTACTATTTTACATTCCCACCAGCAATGTATGAGTGATCCAGTTTCTCCACATCTTCACCAGCATTACTTGTATTTTATTTATTTATTTATTTAAATTTATTTTTATTTATTTTTGGCTGCACTGGGTCTTTGTTGCTGCGTGCGGGCTTTCTCTAGTTGCGGCGAGTGGGGGCTACTCTTCTTTGCGGTGTGCAGGCTTCTCATTGCGGTGTCTTCTCTTGTTGCGGAGCACGGGCTCTAGGCACGCGGGCTTCAGTAGTTGCAGCACGCAAGCTCAGTAGTTATGGCTCATGGGCTCTAGAGTGCAGGCTCAGTAGTTGTGGCACAAGGGCTTAGTTGCTCTGCGGCATGTGGGATCTTCCCCGACCGAACCCGTGTCCCCCGCATTGGCAGGAGGATTCTTTAACCACCGCGCCACCAGGGAAGTCCCATTACTTGTATTTTAAAAAGCTAAGCTAAGAAGTCAGTCAATGGGGACTTCCCTGGTGGTTCAGTGGCTAAGACTCCACGCTCTCAGAGCAGGAGGCCTGGGTTCGATCCCTGGTCAGAAAACTAGATCGCACATGCCCCAACTAAGAGTTCGCATGCCGCAACTAAAGATCCCGTGTGCTGCCAACTAAAAGATCCTGCATGGCACAACCAAAAGATCCCTCATGCCACAACTAAAGATCCCACACACCGCAACTAAGACCCGGCACAGCCAAATAATAAGTCAGTCAATGTATTTTATTTTATTTATTTATTTTTGGGCTGCATTGGGTCTTCGTTGCTGCACGCGGGCTTTCTCCAGCTGCGGCGAGCAGTGGCTACACTTCATTGCGGTGCCTGGGCTTCTCACTGCAGTGGCTTCTCTTTGTTGCAGAGCACAGGCTCTAGGTGTGTGGGCTTCAGTAGTTGCAGCACACAGGCTCAGCAGTTGCGGCACGTGGGCCCTAGAACGTGTGGGCTTCAGTAGTTATAGCGTGCGGGCTCTAGGGCGTGCAGGCTTCAGGTAGTTGTGGCATGTGGGCTCAGGAGTTGTGGCTCACAGGCTCTAGAGCCCAGGCTCAGTAGTTGTGGTGCACGGGCTTAATTAGTTGCTCTGCGGCATGTGGGATCTTCCTGGACCAGGGATCAAACCTGTGTACCCTGCACTGGCAGGCGGATTCTTAACCACTGCGCCACCAGGGAAGTCCAGTCAATGTATTTTAAAACGAAAGACAAAACCAGATATTTTTGGCTTCCTTATGGATATACACAACACCATCTATGAAACATTTTCGTAACCAAAAAAAAAAAATCAAACCTGAATCTGTTTGAGCCCCTAGATCTAATACCAATTTATGGAAAAAACTGGGATAAGAGGCAACATGCTAAATGATGGTATAAAAATGCAATCAGTACAGTTGTCCCTTGGTATCCATGGGGGATTGGTTCCAGGACCCCCCCATAGATACCAAAATCCGTAGATACAGATCCCGAGGATACAAAGGGCCGACTGTATAACCTAAAATGTGAGAAATTCCATAAAGCAAATAATCCAGTTTCTTTAACAAGTAAATTACAAGAGAAAAAATGAAAGGTAGGAGTATCTATAGATTAAAAAAGACTTATAAGCCATGTCAACTAATTGCTTTGTACGGACCTTATTTAAATCCTCATTCATAAAAACCAACTGTAACATTCATGAGGCAGTTAAGGAAATGTAAACACTAAATATGCAGTGGTATTAAGGAATTATTGTTAATTTTTTAGGTATGATAATAATATTGATTATGTTTTTTAAAAGAGTTATCTTTTTAAAAATAAATTTATTATTTATTTATTTTTATTTTTGGCTGCGTTGGGATCGGGCTTTCTCTAGTTGCGGCGAGCCCGGGCTATTCTTTGTTGCGGTGCGCAGGCTTCTCACTGTGGTGGCTTCTCTTGTTGCGGAGCACAGGCTCTAGGCACGCGGGTTTCAGTAGTTGTGGCATGAGAGCTTAGTAGTTGTGACTCGCAGGCTCTAGAGCACAGGCTCAGTAGTTGTGGCACACAGGCTTAGTTTCTCCACGGCATGTGGGATCTTCCCGGACCAGAGCTCAAACCCGTGTCCCCCGCATTGGCAGGCGGATTCTTAACCACTGTGCCACCAGGGAAGCCCAAGAATTATCTTTTCATGGAAAGTAATCTGGCAGTTCCTCAAAAAGTTTAACACAGGATTACCATATGATCCAGCAATTCCACTCAAGTATAGACCCAAAAGAACAGAAAACAGGTACTCAAACAAGTACTTATTCATGAATCTTAAGAGCAGCACTATTCATAATAGCCAAAAGGTGGAAACAACTCAAATGTCCATCAATGGGTGGATAAACAAAATGTGGTATATATATCCATACAATAGAAAATTATTCAGCCATAAAAAGGAATGAAGTTCTGTACTGATACATGCTACAATGTGGGTGAATCTCAAAAACATTATTCTAAGTAAAAGGCCAGACAAAAGGTTATATGATATATGAAATATCTGTAACAGGTAAATCCATAGATACAGAAAGCAGATTGGTGGTAGCCAGAAACTAGGGGAGAAGTATTCTGGGGGAGTAATTGCTTAATGGGTATAGGTTTTATTTTGGAATGATAAAAATGCTTTGGAACTAGACAGAGGTGGTAGTTGCACGACACTGTGAATGTATTAAATGCCACTGAAGTTTTCACTTTAAAATAGTTAATTTTATGTTATGTAAATTTTATCTCAATTTTTTAAAAAGAATATCTTTCAGAGATACATACTAAAGTATTTACAGAAGAAATGATATAATGCTACATGGAAATGGATCCAAAATAATTGGGAAGGGAGGTCACAGAGGAAGAATAAATGAAATAAGATTGTCAATGGGTTAATTGAAGCTGGGTGCTAGGTATAATGGAGTTTATTTTACAATTCTACATATATATATATGTGTATGTGAATTTTTTAATATAAAAAGCTTTTTAAAAAGAAAAAAAAGTCAAGATTTGATTTTAAAATAAAGTGTACTTGATTTAGGAAATTGATATCACCTCCTCCTAAATAACAAGAGTTGGGGAGAATTAAAGGGAGGATATGAACTGGAACATGCTTCCACAACTCCCATCCATTCACCAGGCCTTCCCCAGATGCTCTGGTCTGAAGCTAAGTCTCTTGCTATAAAAAGGCACACTGGTGAGAATGAATGGACACAGGGAAGCTCTGGCCTGAAGCCCAAAGACCCTGGGTCCAAATGAACACAGCAGCAAATTCAGCAGACCTCTGAATAATCACAGCTTCCACCTTGAAGGATAAGCAAAGTTGCCAGATCACCTGGGGTATGTATTAAAAAATGGCAGATTCACAGGTTCTGCCCCAGATCAACAGTTCAATCTCTGGGTCTGTGCTTCAGGAAGCAGCATGTTAACAACCTCCCCAGGTGATTCTGATGCCCTCTAAAGTTTGAGGATCACTGGGTTAGCATACTGGGGCCCTGGTATCTTCTAGTGGACAAAGCTGATTCTAGAGCTCCACCTTGTGGCCCAAAAGCCAGAAAGCAAGTTTGCCAGAATCCTTGACTTCCATACATCACTAGTTGACAGGTGTCGAAAGCCCCAGAAGAACCCTTACAACCTCCTCTAAGGACTTACTCCCTGCAGATGACATTTTGATCCATGCCATCACACTCAGGGAGTTAATGAAAACATTACAGAAAGCTAGCTTTGAGAATACGTACTATTTTGGGATGAGTGTAACACTGTACTCACTCAATATTTACTGAGGGTCCGTAACATTCTAAGCACTGTGCTAGGCAATAGAGATTAAAAATAAATAAAACATGGCTCTGTCCTTAAAAATCCACAGAAAAACATAAGAATTAATAGTACAGATTAGGACAAGTGCTTCCTTCCTGAGAAGTAATTCCTGAGCACTGGAAGGAAATAACAGACATAATACTGGTCTGTCTGGAGATAAAACATAGTTACAGTAAAGATAATCAATGATGGCAAAAGCGGTGACTGAGACATGCAACATGAATGCCACAGGCCATAAGCATTATACTTTACAGAGGCTCTGGAGAGAGCGATCCCTTCTGCTAGAAGTGAGGGAAAGCTTCATTCATTCAGCATGTACTCTGTGCCAAAACTGGGCTAGATGCTGGGGACACAGCGAGAAAAGTAAGCTTTAAGAGTATGTAACAGGGAGACACAGCAAGGACGTCTGCACTGATGGGCTTCCATTTGATCTTGGACCTTGAAGGGTAACTAGGATTTGAATAGGAAAAGAAAAATCAAGAAAAAGGGAGAAATTCTCCTCTATGTGTGTTTGTATGTAGAGGAGGAGTTACAAGGGGAGAAGGGACACTGGTACCAGTGAAGGGGTTGACTGCTTGCGTAACGAGTTTTTACTTCATCCAGTAAACTAGGTCATACATTCATTCCAAAAAAAACCATTTTCTTGGAGCATCCCGCATAATTGGTTCTGGGGATATGGCCATGAACAAAGATAAAAAGCAGCCACTAAAGCTCCTGGGTAGGGGAATGGCAAAAGTGATGTTTAAGGACATGTGCTATGTGCCAGAAACAAGAGGCAGGTTAAGAAGCCAGTGTAGTCAACACCTTATGGAAACAGTGATATGGACCTGAAATAGGGCAGGGGCTTTAAGAACTGAAAATAGTGGCCAGGCACTAACACAGAGCAAGGCTGGTCATGGCAGAGGGAGGGAGAAACAGAAGAGTCAAATGAGACTCTAGGATTTTAGCCAGGATGAGTACAAGAGTGATGGCGACATTAATAAAAATACAGAACTTAAAGGTATACAGTTTTAGGGGAAAAAAAACAAGCTTTTATTACAGTCGTCAATAGATGGGACATTTGCCTGAGTATTGGATATATACATATAAACAGTAAAGGTGGGTGAGTGGGAGAGGAGAGTGAGAAAGCAGAGTATAAATGCCTTTTCGGGCCTTTGAAGTTGAACACTTGGGCTCTATTTTCCCATAATAGTATGAGCAGCCTGCAAATGCAATGTGGCAGAGTTTGCCTAGCTGTTCAGAAGGCAAGGAGTTACACTTAATTTGGTCTCTACAGAAGTAGGATTGGCACAGGCCGAGAGAACATTTAGGCCCCAAAGCCAGGTGAGTTACTAAGAGCAATTCCTTTCTGATAGCAGGAATTTGAACTCATTACCCATTATCAAATGTGTCATTTACACAACACGTAAAAGCACCAGCTTATAAGGTAAGTCTTTACAGGAATTACTGGCTTGCCCTAGTTTTATTATTGAGTGGGAAAGAACCACTCTCTTTATTATCCTTGTCAAAGCAAGACATTGTTACCTGTCACAGAACTAACGGTTCCTGACAAAAACTGACAAACTAAAGATACGAGAAGGGAGAGAGGTGGTGAGTGAGCAGACAGCTAAAACAGGCAACGAAAACGGTGAGACAAGGAGAGTAACAGCAGGGAAAACTTCACTTTCCCTGAACACTTTGGATGTTCAAGGAGTTCAGTTTTGAAAACTGTTCAGAGGCCACTGCAATAGTCCAAGCAAGACATCATAACTGGGATGTTGGCAGTGATAGAGGAGAGGATGGTTGTGAAAAGACATCGGCAGAAATAATCTAAATGAAATAAACCAAACCTCGCCCAAACTTGCAATGTATACTTGTATATGTGAAGTTTTCTCTTATCCAGTCACTTATACTCAAGTTCCCCAGCTACGGCCCCCTCATTTCCACTAAAATCCCCAAAGCAGACCCTCAAACTCCAATGACTACATGACCAGGGAAGTAACATAAATGAGAGAAGCACACCTGGATTAAGACATCAAGGAGTGGTGGAACCTGTAACACATCCCAAAGGTTTAAAGAGGAACCCATGACTCAACTTCGGCTGACTGTTGCCATGTGAGAATAAAGGTCCAATGACATCAGATTTTTTGACTTTTTCAAGAGATGTTAGAAACTGTGATTTTTTCTGTGTAATTTTCTAAACACTATTACATCATGTAGGCCAAGCAAAATATCTCCGTGGGTTGAATATGACCTATGCGCAACTAGTTTACAACCTCTGTTCTAAAGCTTTACAAAAGAAAAATTAAGAGCATGTGTAGGTTTCCAGGGTTAGGAGAGCAAGAAACATGGGAAGTCAGCATGAAGACTGGGGCTGGGCCAGAAGACAGTGAAAAGGGAGGCAGAAACTCTAAAGGCCTCAGACTCTAGAGTTGGACAGGCCTGTATTAAAAAAATTTGAGAGGAATTCTGACAAAGTTTTATTTCAAGGAGGCATAGATGAAAGAAAACTAGAACATACAGGGGAGGATATAATACACATATATGCATGTTATTTCACCTCTGTACCTTGACTTCCTTATCATTAAAATAGGAATAATAGAATCTATTTCATAAGGTTGTCATAGGATTAAATAAGGAATTATTCATATAACTGTCATTATCCCCAGTATGTAATGCTTAATAAATGTTGGCTATTATTTATTATTATGAGGCACCGAGAGGTGAAGTAACATGCTCAAGATCACATGGCTATTAAGGTATACTGCCTGGCTCCGTACCCAGGATGTACTTCACATCCTACACTCTAAACCTTCAAGCTCTTCTGCCTCCCTTTACAATCTGTACAATAGGAAGTCAGATCAGATGATAACTGAAGTCCCTTCTAGAGCTGACACTTTATTCTACCAGCCAGCCCTCTAGTCAGCTTACTTCAGGGCAGTAGTAGGACAAATATGAACCTGTTCACACTCCTATGGGCTACCTGCTAAAGTGGAGGGACACAGCTTAGGCTTGGGGTAGGGCAGGGAAACCATTCCAGCATGGAACCACCCATAAGGTAAGCTAGGAAGGAAAAGATATTCAATGTGAGCCCCCCTTATTGTTCCACGGAGATATATTTGTTTCTAGGGAGCCACTGGGTCACTTAAATAGGCCCAGAATTCACACATGTGCCCAAGCTACTACAAGCTGGAAGTTACTTAGAAGCCTGCTAAGGAACCACAACAGGCTCTAAATCAAGAATCTTTAGAACACTGAGTGACTCATCCTCTTGGGGTTCAAGGGTCTCTATAAGAACCTGGTAAAAGCTCTCCTTGTCCCTAGAAAAAAATGCCACGTGTGCTCGCTCAGATACACAAGCACACATGATTTTACCTGCAATTACAAGGGGTTCACAAATTCCCTAAAATCTTTCCCTAGACTTTAAGTATACCTGAAATAGATCATCTCTCCTGTTCCAGGCTTGTCCTCCCAGGCAATTCAGAATTGTCCCAAGATCTGGGTTGGGGTTTCTAGGCAGCTGTGTTTAGGAGACAAATCATCCATTGCAACTCAGCATAATTAATCCTGCATGGAAAAGACAAGGGCTGTCTCTTTCTCCCCACGCCAACTTGCACTGAGAAAATTCAAACAGAAAAGATCTGCAGTTTAATCCCCAAACACTAGTGGATGTGAAGAACAGGACCTCAAGAATATTTCATACCCTTTTTCTGTCTCATATCCACAAAACCTTAGAAAAGTTGAAAGAAACAGGTAAAAACATCCTAGTCTCCACAGCACTGTGCTCCTCCTTTTATTCCAAAAAAGGAATCAGTCAAGATTGCCAATTAGCTCTACTAGATGACTTTTCTCCCACATGGGCTTAGAAAACTATAGGTTACCAAAGAAACCACATAACCTCACCCATAAATGAAGAAGTAATCAAAACAAGAAGATATTTTTCCCCCATAAGACTTGCAACAGTTTAAGTGTTCATGACGGTCAGGAGATGCATGTAGTCTCATGCACAGTTGGTAAGTTTGTAAATCAGTGCAGCCTTTTGTGGTCGTGGGAAAATTTGACAATTTTTATAAAAAATGTAAAAACATACACTCTTTGTTTGATGCAGCAATTACCTAGACATTTTTGCAAAGGTAGGCCAAGATAGTTGTGTGACCAGGGTCAGTGAAGCATAGTTTATAATGGCCCAAACAGGAAACAAGAAGTCTGGTTGTTGGGTACATGATATGAATGGAATACCATGTAGCCATTAACAGAATGTGCTAGATTTGCAAGTGCTTATATGAAAAAAGCTCCAAGACATATTATTAATTGAAAAAAGAAGCTGAGCACAGTGGTATTATTATGTGGTTCCTTTAGTCTAAATTCTTTTAAGGATATATATTCTTTACACGAGTTACACGCATTAAGTTATGTTCTGGACAGATACATAAGAAACTGTTCACTGTAGTTACCTTTGGAGATAGTGACTAGAGACCAGGAAAGAGAAGTACTGTATTGATGTAAAACATTTAAAAAACATACAAGCAACAGAGATAATCTTGAGATGGGATTTTCTTTTTCTATCTTTTTTTTCTTTTCATTACACTTTTCTGGATATAGACCTTAAATCTAATAAATGTTACTATAAAAGTAAAGCAGAAATCTCACTTAGAATTTTTTAAAAAGAAAGAAGCCATGTTTAGTGACGAGACAAGTAGAAAGGGGAGGAGGGTCCAAATATAATGCACAGTAGGAAGCTGGTAGAGGAAAATCGGGAGAAGCGTAAACGTTCAACCCCCCTCTTCTCTCAAGACACTGCTGACATCATGAACTACTCAAGCTTTCCACTGGCGATGAACAGCTCAGGGCTCACTCCAGTTGCCAGCTATTCATTCTCAGTATGGGAGACAGCAGGTTGGGAGAAAGCTGGCATCTTTAGTCCAAATTCTGCCTTTTGTGATAAGGACAAGGCAGAACAGTTGTTCCTGAAGAGCCCAAAGTGGCAGAGGAGGCTACAGCCGAACACAGGAGATTGTCTTCCTGGCAGAGAACAAGCCTCCCTCAGCACACAGCGTGAAGGCACAGCAGGGGTCCTGCTACTACACGCATTTCAGCCACATGGAAAAGGAAGAGCCAGGTGCATAGGCAACAGAGAGCAGGAGAAATCTCTGCTGCCCTATGGAGCCTCAGGGAGCCCTGCTCAACACCAGGGATCCCCTTCTGGGCTACACAGATCTGCCATAGATCCAAACTCATCAGACTGCCCCATGGAGAGAATTAGCTAGAACAAAAAATCACCAAGGAAGATAATCCTCTGTACTCAATTGCCCCTTTCATCCGAGGCCCATGAAATAAGTCATAACCTCGCTTACTTTCCATGATACTCTTCTGCAATAGTACCTTAAAGTGGGAAGTTACCTCCATGTAGAATTTTCAGAGGAGCTAGCAATGCATGCAAATCTTTCATAAAGCAAGGTTTGGCTTCATGTACAGATGCCATAAAAGGTCATCTCTCCCCCATGGGATTTAAGGAACATGAAAGAGGCTCCTACTTGCTCCATCCACATACTTCTCTTAATGATGTCTGAAATTCCCCCATGAGTGATTCGGACCATCAGCTCAGAATTGTCCTAAGTGTACTCTTTAATAATGCAAACAGAAGGGGAACACATTAGGTCCCTAACACTGTAGTGCAGTGGCTCTTAACCTTTATTGTTGTAGTCACTCGTCCTTTTGTGAAAGTGAAAAAAGCTAAACTCCCTTCTCAGAAAAACATACTTAGATGAATACACAATATAATTTCCATGCAGTTTGGGGGTTCACAGTCTTCCTGAAGCTCACATCCCCTTCAGCCCAGGGTTAAGAATCCCCAGTTCAGGGGCAATGCATTTAACAAATCACCATCACTCCCCCAGAAGGCCTCCCATGCATTTGGGGAACCCTGGATCTAAAGTTAGAAGGTAGTGCTGAAGAGAGCTCTGCCATTGCAAAGTTTGCCTAGAACTGATGCTGTCTAGAGTCCAGATTATAATTTATGATTCCTCCTTAGCAAGGAGTGTGGGTATCTCACACTGCCTGCCCCTTGGAAATAGGGTCTCCCTGGCTTCAGAGACACTGGGATATGTTGGGAGATGTCCAACTGAGATCAACTGCCAATCAGGTTCTCAAGACTGTTGCTGACTGATGACATTACCTGCGAGTTGAGTCAGGGGAAAGTTTTAACAACTTCTGAGTAAAGGGGGCTCACCTCTGAGGTTTTCGAATATCCCAGAGTCCCACTCCTTCCTTTGAATTGGCTGTGGCCAATAACCTGGGCTCCACAGGGTTGAACATGACACTGTGAAAGGCTGATGGGTAGTTGGCCAGGCAGAAGGGCTCTGTGAAGAGAGAAATTCTGATCAGTCCACTTCAGGCACTCCTGGGCCTGTGGCAGGCAGACAAGCAGGAATGTGAAAGCAAGAGGAGCACAGTCATTAACAATCACCCCAGTGGGCTGGAAGCCAGTGTAGTACATCATTCCAGTAGCCACGCTTATTCACAAGGTCCCCACAAGTCCTGGCACACATCTTCTGCACAAGAAAGTCTGCAAACAGCAACTTAAACACATATACACAAATTTTAAGCTATAATGCCGAGAAATAAACAATAGTACCTATTCAGATCCTGTAACAAAACAGAAATGGTCACTGTAAATGGGAAGTTAAGCTGTTTTACAGTAAGTAAAACTGAATTCCTCATGAGTTAAAAAAATTCACAGTCAATTACTGGTAGGATTATTATACCTGAATCCAAATGTACTAGCTTTAGAAGTTGAAAGTTTTAAAACTACACAAAGATTTAATGAAGACAAAATAAAACAATAGTGCAGTTTTTCCTTCTGGTAATATTGCTCCCTAAATTGAAAAGAAAATAGCCTCAGTCTAGAATTTTAAGATTTCATTTCCAATGTTGGAATACTTAAAAAAAAAAATAAAGGCATCTAGTACTTGAACTTCTCTTGCATCCAGCCAGTTTCTAATCAACTTCACCTAGAAACCCTGCAGCCTCTTGCATATACTAGCTGGCTCCAGGTGAGGAAGGAATCACTTTGCTGCCTGTGGGGGACATACTCCTATGGAAGTTGTTTAGAAGCAATAGACAGAAAGCACTCCTCAGTCTATGATTTCCATATGTGATACTTCACAGGCCTCTGGGCACAGGGAGTGCTCAATAATCTCAGCCACGAGGCAGTTCAGACAAAGGAGAAGTCCACGTACCAAGCAAACCATTTCACTCAACCATAGCTGCTGCTTTTGGCTACCATGCCTGCCTGACTCTGAGAACAAACTTCTCTTATAGCCTGAACCTCAATAATGAGCACAGACCAGCATATTAAATGCTCAGAATATAGAAGAATAAAAAGACTCAGAGTCTGCCAGACAAGGTAGGCAAGATAGTAACTCTATGTACATAGGTATGGTCATGACAAAGCTGCACCAAGAGTGGGGCTGGGGGTGGCATTGAGGGTATGCTGGAGGAAAGAGCCTTTGAAGGTAGAGTGACAGAAGTCTCTCTGCAGGAAATGAGCTGAAAAGATGCATTTCCTGAAGAACTTCAGAGAAATTCAACAAGACAAATTCTTAATTTTACATTTCAGAGACCCAAAGAACACATTTGGAAGAGGAACTCACCCAGACAATCCCCCTTAAACAGAGGGTATCTGCTATCATTTTAAGTTCCTACGCACAGTGAAGGTGAGGTTCTGTGGTTCTTTCAGCAAAATAACAACCCTGGATCTAGGATGTAACGAAGTGCACAACACCCCCATTCTCTGTAAATAACCAAGAATATGTGCATGTCAGCACCATGCACAAAGCTGGCGCTTGGTGGCTACTCTCCACAAATGAGGCACCACATGTTCTGTTCCTTGGGGCTACTACACGGCAAGATACTGTGGTGTTTACTCCAAGTGCAAAGGTCTGTGGAGATTCACAAGTGATTGGAGGAGGATTGGCAAAGGTGCCTCACTTCTGACTACTCAGGGGTAAGGTGGGACCTCCAGAGATACATTTATGTCCCTATGTGAGTTTCCTCTCCCTTTATAGCACTTCTACCCAGGCTACTCAAGTCATAGACTGGATCTGCTATGAACTTGACATCAAACTCTTCAACACAGTCCAACCACCTTTTGCACAGTGACCCTACCTCCATGGGGAGATTCCCGGATGTCCCAGATGAGAACCCGGCCATCATCTGAGGAGCTGGCAAAAATGTTGTCATTCACTGGGCTCACTGACAAGCCATACACCGCATCTTCATGAGCAAACACATCTAAGGTCTCACTGCTGAGAGACAGAGAGCAGAGAGAGGCACACAGGCACACACATACACACAAAAGTAGTGCAGAGTTAAAGCCCTCTAGTTCCTAGAATGGAGTTCTCTTTCATTTCCAGGAGAAAGTCAACCTAGCTAAACCCAAAGGATATTACATTTACTAAAAAGTAGGTATTCAACTTCCAGGCTAAAAAAAAAATTATTACTAAAGAGATAAGACTTCATGACAAGTTTGTTTTTTGCACTAAATAAGCATATTTAAAAGTGACTCAAGGCAATTCCCTGGAGGTCCAGTGGTTAGGACTCAGCGCTTTTCACTGCTGGAGCCCGGGTTCAATCCCTGTTCAGGGAACTAACATCCCCACCCCCAAAAAAGTGACTCAACTGATGAGTTTCATGTTTTCACTTACTACAGAATGCATCTGCTTGTGTACAGTCTTGGGGGTGGTGCTGGATTTCCAAAAAGTGAGGGAAAGCTTTAAAGCAGCCCTGATGCCAGCAGGGGTAGAAGAGGGATCCCTGGCAGTCTGGCATGGTGAGTAAAAGCATGGCTCCAAAGCCAGGCTGCCTACGTTCAGATCCTAACATCACTTGACCTTAAGTTACCTAATATCTCTATGCCTCAGTTTCCTAATTGAGATCATAATAGTATTGCCTCATAAAATTATTGTGAGGGTTAAATATTATGTTTCCTTCCCTTCCAACCTCTCCCTTTAAATTTTTACCTGAAAACTATAATTTTATATCAACTTTGTAAATCTTTTTTAAATCAAAATTTTATTTCAAAACTATTACAGAAATCTTTTTCAGCAAAGGACAGTTGATTTCATGTTATTTTCTTCAAAAAACAAGAACTATTTCGGTCTAAAGACATACCTGCCTTTCTTCATACGAAAGATGGAGTTAATTACCTTCATAAACCAACAATCTATTTACCTTTCAACATCATGGAGGATAACCTGCTCATCATTTCCTGCAAGGGAAAAAGCAGACATTTGGTAATTCCTGCAAAGTGATCCTGTTCATATTACAATTCAGTATTTTAAAGATTTCAGGGAAAACAAATGAACAAAGTCAATGTTAATATTTACAAATTAGGAGGGTTAATTAGAAAAAGGTTTATAAAAATAATGAAGAAGGATAGGATATTCTTATAGAGAATTTGAAAAAGCATAATAGCATGTAGATATAACATAATAACAGTTTCCAAAATGCATTATCCAGTGGATGATTAAAAAAACAAAAAACTGTAGCTATTCAGGAAAAGAATAAATGATCATGGGCAAATCAATCCATTCATCCAAGCTAGCTTTTTTTTTTTTTTTTTTTTAAACAAAACATTCATTAACTGTGAGACCTGGAAAAATATCTGTAACTTTTTTATGTCTCAGTAAAATAGGAATAACAATTGTATCTACTTCATAGAGTTATCGTGAAGACAAGAATATAAAAGCATTTGGAGTAGGACTAAGCCCCCAACAAACGTTTGCTACTATTCATACCCTGATCATCTTTTATAGCATTAAAATCTAATGATAGTGTGATCCTAAATAATGGGAAAGTTTTTATCCACAATTTTTTTCTCTTGCATTTCTCAAGGAATCTAAAAATACTGCATCCATGATATGTGTAGTCCTGCCTTCAAATGGTTTATATAGCCAAAAAATAAAAATCCCAAAATGAAGACAGTAAAAAAATTTCCCACTCTATGCTAAAAGCATAAGCAGTAGAGATGTGGCCAGGTCATCTTAAAGTCCTCACTGTAACTCTATTGTGGGTTCATACCAAGTAAATCAAACCCATACTAATGCCTTTTAGGTAACAGGCACAGTGTGAGGTGCTGAGGATACGAGAGGAATGAATAAGATTGAGGAATTCACAGTCCACCTGCACAAACAACTAATAGTTGACAAGATGGGTTACCTTATTGTAGCGATATGCTCTACAATGGAGACACAAATAAAGGAGCAATTGTGTCCTTTATGAGCAGGGTGAAAGTACATGGCACAAAGTGGGAATATTTTTATGGGGAAGGAGACACTTGAATAGAAACTCAAATAACTCAAAACTCTTACCGATGGAAGACTTATGGGAATTGGTGGGGTCTGGACAATTAATCATGGCCTATGGAGGAACAGTATGGGCAAAAGGCACAGGGCACTTAAGATGACAAGTGATTTAGTGAACTAGAGCACAAGATGCAGGGGAGGAAGATGAGGCCCGATAGGTAGACTGGATTTAGGCTTTATCCTGTGGATGGACATGTAGGGTCAAAGGTTCACATGGTTGAAGAAAACTCGTATAAGCAATGAATAAGGAGAGTTAGATATCGGTAGCAGAAATCACAGCAGGACACTGCAGTAGTCCAGGCCAAAGATGAGGACCTGAATCAGAGCAGTGGGTATAGCAAGAGAGCAGAAACTAAAGGATGGATATGAGGCTTTCAAAATAGATCTGACAGTGTAGTTGGTGACTTACAAGATGTGAAAATCAAAGAAAGGCAGGTCTGAGGCTGACTTTGAGATTTCTATTAGACTGAACCACATGAAATTGTCATTTTTGTAAGCTGAAAATGCTCCAATGTCAGCAGTTTCTTAAAAGTTAAACCTAACAACTTACATAATTAGTTGAATGGTGATAATAACCGAGAAAGGGAAACCAGGAAACAAGAGGAAATATTTGTGCAGGGGAGAAGGACTAATAATCTTAGTTTTAGATCTGCTGGATTTAAATTACTTTTGGAAAACAAAGGTAAATATTTGGTGGGGAAATCTGCAGTGCATAAGAGAGGTCAGGGCTAGAAACGTAGTGGTCAGAAAGGAGTGTGATTGATGGACGCCATCATCAAGAGGCTGGCTTGAGCAAAAGCCATTCCAATTATACCCCAACACAACGTTTTTTCAAACAGGAGCCACCCATGGGTCATACACCAATTTGAGTCACAACCTTTAAAATCTTTAAAAACAAAACAGAATAGAATAGAAAAAAAAAAAATCAGAGTGTACCACACATACTAAGGTTAAGTACTCTTTCTAACATGTTTCTGTGTACCAGACTGCAATGTGAAAAGTTTTCTACCAAAAAAGAAAGAGAGAAAGAACAAGAGCAAAGGAGAGAAAGAACAGACAGACATTAGTCTAATACATGTGTCTAAACTGCTGTAATGCAGAGAAGACAAGCTATGGGAAACCAGTAATTCCACAACTCAGTGAGATAAAGGAAGGAAAATTAAGGAATAATTTTAGCACTCCTTTATCTGAAATCCCAGCCACAGTTTCCCAAGGGGAAATCTCCTTCTTCTCACCTCCAGAGAATACTTTGGTGTTCCCACTGTTGAAAGCCAGGCAAAAAATGTTGGAATGATGCTCTCCTTTCAGCTGTATGGGCTTAACTCTGGAGTGGATAGCTTGTTCCATGTGCCATAGTAGAACCCGGCGATCATCTCCTCCTTGAGAGGCAAGTAAGAATCTAGAGTTAAAAGAGCTGACATTTCAAGGCTGACATTTGGTTTTGCCAGCCTGAATCCCATACTTTCCAAAACTGCATCTCCTCAACTCTGTGAGATTCTGATGGGACACATAAACCCAGAACTCTACCCCCTTAACCGTCAGTAGACACATGGCCTCTAAGCCACTCACTTTTCCCCAGAAATTACATCTTGAACAGATACAGAGAAATTTCTGAATTTCCAGAGACCCAGTTGTTTAAATATTTCTTCATTTGCTACCTAAAATCCTTCCACTAATGTCCCCCCACCTTTTTTTTGTCTAACAGAACCTCAGTTGGTTTCTACTGCTTGCAATCAAAGAACTCTAAATATGCTAGTATTTATAGCATAAAAGTTTCCAAAGCACTCTCCTTGATGTGATCTCGCTGACTATGGGACACCAGACAAATGACAACTGAGGAGGAATTGCCTGTCACAGTAGCAGGATCAAGACAGAACTTGGCTCTCATGAAGCTCAGTCCAGCTCTTTCCTCTGCATAATTCTCAATAGTCTGAGTTGAATGAGCAATATTATACTGCATGAGCCAGGTCCTGGAGAATGAGAAGATACATGTTCTACATATTCTTTACATTTGCAAATGCATTATACACATCTGGAAGGATGAACAATGGACTGTAAACAGTGGTTACTACTTCCAGGGAACAGGATTAAAAGAGAGGTAGAGGACAGATTAAGAGGGTTTTTACTTTTACTTTATAGATTTGGCACTGCTTGACTCTTTACAACAAACCTATATTATATTCCGAATAAAAATTTAACTTACAACAGGAGCAAACATGGGCAGCAAGCCATCGTAAGCTCTATACCTCTGCCTCCCCTCCTCCATTCAATATAATAGCCACAAATTATATCACATCCATAACAAGGGCACGCCATGCAACCACTCAATCAGTAGATCTGTAAGAACTAACTCAGAAAGATGACCAAAGGTCTTTATTAGGGAAAAAAACGAGGTGTAAAACAGTATGCATACCAACATCCATTTGTGTAAAACAAATTTTTAAAAAGCTCCAATACAGCAGGAACCTTGTCAGTTTTGTTCACTGCAGAATTCCCAGCACCTAAATGAATGCCCCAAAGAGTAGACATTGAATGAATATGCTTATGCTTGCATATCTATGCTTGTACTTGCATATCTAGATGGCTACAAAAGAGGTTTTTAGTGGACACCACCTCTAGGCTAGAATTGTTTGGAGACTTTACATTGTAGTAAAACATATATAGCAGAAAATGCACCATTTTAACCATTTATAAGCATACAATTCAGTGGCGTTAAGTATATTTGCAGTGTTGTACAACCATCACCATTATCCATCTCCAGAACTTTTACATCATCCCAAACTGAAACTCTGTACCCAATAAACAATAACTCTCCCCAGTGCTCAGTAACCACCATTCTACTTTCTGCCTCTATGAATTTGATTACTCTAGGTACTCCCATATAAGTGGCATCATACATTTGTCCTTCTGTGTCTGCTTATTTACTTAGCGTAATGTCTTCAAGGTTCATCCATATTGTAGCACGTATCAGAATTTCATTCTTTGTAAGGCTGAGTAATATTTCATTACATACATACTGTTATTTTTTTGAGTCCATTCATCCATCTATGGACATTTAGGTTGTTTCCATCTTTTGGCTATTGTGAATAACGTTGCTAAGAGCATATGGATGTACAAATATCTGTTCAAGTCCCTACTTTCAGTTCCTTTGGGTATACACCATTGGAAAATTTTATGTTTTAATTTTTACTTTATACCTTCCTTTACTACTTGACATTTTGCCATAAACATATTTCCTCTTTTAGTAGAAAAAAAAAATCAGTAGAAAACATAGTAGCCAAATCATACTTATTCTCCCTCTCCTAGAAAGAAGTTGCCTTCATTCCTTGAGTTCCTTTGTTTCTTGAGATCCTTCTTCCTTCCATTGTCCGTCAAAATCAAGTTCTGTGTCCTCCTCCAAAGTATTTCACTGTCTACCCTTAAGGGAATGATCCCTTAAGTATGGCCCACAATGTTCTGTGTTTATGATTTGCCTAATTCAACTATGAGTTCTCTGGCCTGGGATGGTTATTTAAATTCTATGTCTCTTATAAGTTAAGGTCATGAAAATAAGCTTTGGGTTTTTGTTGTTTTATTTTAATGAAAAATGGCATAAAGGGGTTTTCCTCCCTATTAATAGATTTAGACAGGTCACAGGCACTTTAGTTCTACATAGTCTCTACTCTTACTGTTTTTTCCCCAACACTTGAGACCACAGGTCAGGGACTTGGCACTGTTTTTGCTACTTTGTATCTTATATTTAGAGAAATATTTCTCTGTGCCCATGTCTCTATCAAAAGTGAAAAATTAAAAGATAAAGAGGCCCACATGTTTCTTCAACTTACTCATGTTTCTAATCTAATCTCCCTGAGCCTGAGTTTCATCAAATACAAAACTGGGATCATAACAGCTCTACTCTCATGGGTTTTATAGATTATAAAGTCAAGTACAAGAGAGTTAAGTAATCTGCCAAGGTCACAACAGTAAGTAAAGTGGTTGAGCCAAGATTCAAAAGCAAGCAGTTAAGACTCCCCACTCTCTTAACCACTACTCTGGATTGCTTGCCTTATAGAATGAAAAATAAACCATAACAGACAAAGCAAATTCACCTGATGGACAACTGAAGGGATTCTCTGCCTTGGTAGCACAACTCAAAAATGAGTAGGTAAGAATAAAACAAAGGACCACAGGACTAAAAACAGAAACCAACTTAACTGGAGTAAACGGAGGGAGCAGGGACAGGGACCAGGAAAGGCTTGCCTGAAATTATAAAGATTCTAGCAATGCACAAAACCGATAACGGCTTATTATAAAGAACATACAAAGAATTCCTACAAATCAACTTTGAAAACAACTAGGAAAAGAGGCAAATATGACAACTCACAGAAGAGGAAAACCAAATGGCCAACAGAGATTATAGAGGATCTCAACTTCTGTAGTAATCAGGGAAATGTAAATTATAATTTAGATACCTTCTTACAAAATGGCACAAAGAAATGTACAAAAGAATGTTCACTGCCTCATTGTTCATAATAGCAAAAAAAAAGGTAGATAACATAAATATCCATCAATATATAAACTGATAAAACCGATTGGAATACAAACATGAATGAAATCTAAGCACAATGGAACACTATACAGCATTTAAAATGAGCTACAGATACGTGTACTGAAATGAATACATCTTGAAAACCTAGTATTAAGTAATAAAAACAAGTTTCAGAAGGATATGTAAAGGAAAACATTAAGTATATAGTTTTAAATATGCAAAACAATACCATGTTATTTATGAATAAACACACAAATAACAAAAGGGGATTACAAATGTACCTGTAAAGTTTTATTTCTTTTTAAAAAAACAACAGATTGGAAGAAAATTTAACAAACTGTCAACACTTTGTCAAATCTGATTGATACTTCTCTTCTTTATGTTTAAATATTTCATGACATTATTACATCTATGAGATATAGTACAGTATTGTGGTCATGTTAAAAAAGAAAAAAGTTCTTATCAGTTAGGGATGCATTCTGAAGTGGGTGAAATGGCGAACATCTGTAATTTCCTTTAAAATATTCCAAAAAAAAAAAGTAGGGGGATAAGTGATTAATAAAATGTTGATAATTGTTGTAGATGGGTACACTACATTTTTGTATATGCTTGCACATTTCCATAAAATAAAAAAATATATATATTTTTAATGTTCATGATAGAAAAAGAAAATAAGACTCTCCAGGATGTGCTGGGATACCCATAGCAAAGAAATATAACTGAGGGCACCTCTGTGTTTGTTCATTAAGACCTATGCAGGCAGTACAACCTCTCTTGAACTGCAGCAGCTTAAAAAAAAAAAAAAAAATTCAATAAAAAAGAAAACAGAATATCTATACCTATGCACTTAAAGTCATAACCATTCTCAGCCAAAGGATCTTCCCCTATCATCCAGACAGCATTATCTTTAATACTCACTCTAGATTTAATTTTGCCAAATAAATTCTTTATGATTTTAAATGAATGGTTATTTGTAGAGTGCCTTGGGATCATTTAAAATGTGTCCTGGGGCTTCCCTGGTGGCGCAATGGTTAAGAATCCACCTGCTAATGCAGGGGACACAGGTTCGAGCCCTGCTCCGGGAAGATCCCACATGCCCCGGAGAAACTAAGCCCGTGCGCCACAACTACTGAAGCCTGTGTGCCACAACTACTGAAGCCCGCGCACCTGGAGCCCGTGCTCCGCAACAAGAGAAGCCACCACAATGAGAAGCCCGCGCACCACAACAAAGAGTAGCCCCTGCTCTCAGCAGCTAGAGAAAGCCCGTGTGCAGCAGCAAAGACCCAATGCAGCCAAAAATTAAATAAATGAATAAATTAATTAATTTAAAAAAATAAAATAAAATGATGTGTCCTTAGTACCTAAAATGATGATGACAGCCCAAGTCCACAGAAGATTGGAATCACTGAGGCAGAAACTATAGTTATGGCAGGGCCTGCTTCCTCTGCTTTGCCCTCAAGGTCAGTGTCAGAAGATGTAAGGTGCACATGCTCCTCCCACCCCTATTTCCTTAGGCAAGGTATTAAGAGCCCTGTGTAAAGATGACACTTTTCAACCATGTGTTGTCAAAAAACACAAACGGTGGAAACTGAGGCATAATCTGAAATTGCTGGGCTGCTTTTAAGCCAGTAGAGAGAGCAGAACAGCTGTGCCCAAAACTCTGACCCCACAAAGCAAAGGAGGGCTGGTGAAGCAAGGATAAATCAGTTTAGAACATGAAAAAAGCTCTACAGTTCTGTCTCTGTGAGTCACGCGGTCAGTTCAAAAAACCAAAGATGTATTGTAGAGTCCCACAGAGAGAGACTGTCTGACCTGCAAACAATCCAAGTGAAGAGTATGATCCTTTAAGCCAGCTCCGTGAGTCTGGCAGCAGTTGGGTGCTTGTGGGGTTGGCCCCAGCCTCTCAGACACTTCAGGGGGAGCACCAGGACCTCTTAGGAAGGCAAGGCCTTTCTGCTTCGTGCCAGTGCCAGGCAAGGGACAAGGAGAGGCCACGCCTTCTAAGCCTGGTTTCCTCACAAACCACTGCTTAGCTTCAACCCAGTTGAGAATCCCAAGAGAATACAACTACTTATGCTGGTCATCTTGGGTTGATTTAATTCTGTATCAAACTCACCAATTCATCCTAAAATGTACTATAATCACATTGTGGCAGCAGCTCTGTAGTTACAGAAAGACTTTATATTTAAATATTTCTCTTTTCCAGTGGGTTGTGAGCTATAAGCAGAAAGTCTGCAAGCTCTCACACCGTGCTGTTAACAAAAGAAATTATTTGGGCTTCCCTGGTGGCACAGTGGTTGGGAATCCGCCTGCCAATGCAGGGGACACGGGTTTGAGCCCTGGTCTGGGAGGATCCCACATGCCGCGGAGCGGCTGGGCCCGTGAGCCACAACTGCTGAGCCTGCACTCTGGAGTCCATGAGCCACAACTGCTGAGCCCACGTGTCACAACTACTGAAGTCCGCGCGCAGCAGCGAAGACCCAACACAGCCAAAAATAAATAAATAAATTAATTAAAAAAAAAAAAAAAAAAGAAATTATTTAACATTCTTGTTAAAATAAGAGAAGTCCAGAAAAGCTGAGGCACAGAAGGAAAGAATTTGCTTTGGGTTTCCTCAAAGTCAGCCAAGCACAGGACAGATCTGAGAGAGCACTCTGAAACTCGGGATCAAATGCTCCTGCAGCACAACACTGTTTGCAGAGCAAAAGACGTTTACATGTCCATCAAACTAAGTCTCATTAAATAGTGTTCAGTGAAATAAGCCAAACACAAAAGGACAAAAACTGCATGATTCCACTTATATGAAGCACCTAGAGTAGTCAAATTCATAGAGACATAAAGTAGAAATGGTGGTGGCCAGGGGCTGGCGGAGGAACAATGGAGAACTGTTGTTTAATGGGTACAGAGTTTCAGTTCTGCAAAATGAAAAAGTTCTGGAGATGGATGGTGGTGATGGTTGTACAACAATGTCAATGTACTTAATGCTACTGAACAGTACACTTAAAAATGGCTAAAATGGTAAATTTAAAAAAAAAAAAAAAAAAAAGGAGTTCCGTGGTGGCCTAGTGGTGAGGATTCAGGGTGGCCCGGGTTCAATCCCTGGTTGGGGAACTGAGATCACACAAGCTGCGTGGCAGGGCCAAAAAATAAAAAATAAAATAAAATGGTAAATTTTGTATTATATATATTTTACCACAATTTTAAAAATGCAAAAAGTTTACTGTTCATATATATACTATGTATTATGCAGGCAAAAAAAAAGCATGAGGAGCTCTGTCTCTTCTGATATGGCATAATCACTAAGATGCAGTGTTAGTGACTGTGTTAACTATTCAAAACATTTTCTTTTAAAAAATGACACAGTGGGATTACATTCAGGGTTTAGGGTTCCATCTTTGTAGGCAGCAAAGGTGGTACAGGAAGTGCAAGCTTTCGAATGAAAGTGTCTGGATTCAAATCCTGGTTTCACCACCCATGTGTCCTGGGTGAGTTATTCTACTACTCTAGCTTCAATTTTATGACTGTAAAATGAAGAAAATGCCAACTATCTCCCAGGGTTGTTATGTTTGGGTGAGATAATAAATATAAAAGCACTTAGCCCAGTGTGTCATTTATTAGGTATATACACTCCTTAAAACATCCTACTTTCTCTTAAGTATCATCCATGAATTTGTCCCAATCTTCCAAACTCTTGTTTTAGGTGGCATAAGAGTATGAACAGCATGATGTATTTTAATAAAACAAAAGAATACACAAATTTGTACATGGAAGGGCAAATGTAAAATGGTTAACAGAAGTTACTCTTGGGGATAGCAATTTTACTTAATGCCCTTTTATACTGCTGCAGTTTTGTTTATTTTTTTAACCTGCAAAGATTTAAAGGAAATCACGCAGCCTGGTTTTCTTCTCAGCCTATTTATTCCTTCTTCTCCATGTGTGTAATCGCCACTCTGCGGAGCCAAACCTCTTTTTGTGACAACCATACCTCTCCTTGAGCTCTAAGAGGAAGCATGGAGATATAGAGGTGCAGCCTATGTGCCATACAGCCCAGCTACATCAGTGTATGAGAAATAAGTCTTTTGTTATTTCCCCAAAGTTGAAAATAATTAACTTTTGTATAAAAGTTTATTCACATATATCTTCACTTGCGAGGTAAGGATTATATAACCCTTTTTCCAGATGAGGATCAGAGAGACAAAATGACTTGCTAACAATCTAAGAAGCTAGGCCTTGAGCCTAAAACCAAGGTGTATCCTTTCTACCAAAGTGCAAGAGGCCAGGACACTACTTACAATTCCAAGTGAGGATGTTTCACAGCTTTACGCAGGGAAGAAAAGCACCATCCATCCAGAACTTTTCATCTTCCCAAACTGAAATTCCATATCCATTAAATATCAGCTGTTCATTCCTGCCTCCCCACTCCCCTGGCAACCACCATTCAACCTCTAGAGACACCATTTCTGTCTCTATGAATTTGACTACTCTAGGTACCTCATATGAATGGACTCATACACTATTTGTTCTTTTATGACTGGCTTATTTCATTTAGCATAATGTCTTCAAGGTTTATCCATGTTGTTGCATGTACCAGAATTTCATTCCTTTTTTTTTTTTAAAAAGACTGGATTTTGGGCTTCCCTGGTGGCGCAGTGGTTGAGAGTCTGCCCGCCGGTGCAGGGGACATGGGTTCGAGCCCTGGTCTGGGAGGATCCCACATGCCGCAGAGCAGCTGGGCCCGTGAGCCACAATTACCGAGCCTGCGCATCTGGAGGCTGTGTTCCGCAACAAGAGAGGCCGTGATAGTGAGAGGCCCGCGCACCGCGATGAGGAGTGGCCCCCGCTTGCCGCAACTAGAGAAAGCCCTCACGCAGAAACGAAGACCCAACACAGCCATAAATAAATTTAAAAAAAAAAAAAAAAGACTGGATTTTTTTTTTTAATTAATTAATTTATTTGGCTGCACAGGGTCTTAGTTGCAGCACGCAGGATCTTTGTTGTGGTGCATGGGCTTCTCTCTAGTTGTGGCATGTGGGCTCTAGAGCGCGCTGCTTAGCTGCCCCGCGGCATGTGGGATCTTAGTTCCTTGACCAGGGATCAAACCCACGTCCCCTGCATTGGAAGGCAGATTCTTAACCATTGGACCACCAGGGAAGTCCCGAATTTCATTCCTTTTTAAGGCTGAATAATACTCTTTTGGATGTATATTCCACATTTTATCAATTAATCTGTTGACAGACATTCAGATTGCTCCCACTTTTTTGGCAATTGTGAGTAGTGCTATTATGAACATGGCTGTACAGATACCTGTTCAAGTTCCTGCTTTCAATTCTTTTGGGTATATACCCAAAAATGAAATTCCTGTATGGTAATATTCTATGTATAATTTTCTGAGGAACTGCCATACTGTTTTCCACAGCAGCTGTATCATTTTACATTCCCACCAGCAATGCACAGGGTTCCAATTTTCCACGTCTCATCAACACTTGTTATTTTCTGTTTTTGATTTTTTGGTTTTTTGATAATAGCTATCCTAATGGATATGAAATATTTGTTGGCCATTTCTACCTTCAAGTAATAGACTAAAATGATTCTCAAGTCCTTACTGAATATCTTGGGGCACATCGTTCTACAAGTAGTCTGTTACTTTTCTTTATGTATTGTTTTATACTTACCTACCCTGAAATTCAGTTACCACTCTTCTGCTCACTCATTCCACCCAAAGAGTTGCCTGCAGTTTATTTCCATTGGTTTGGCATTCCACTACTTGAAGGAACTAATGTCATATATAAATTGGGGCTATTTATATGCATTCTCTCCTCAAATCACTTACAAAAACATTAAGAGCACTAATTTCTGTTTACCCAAGCATGCCAATTCTGCAATTAAACCTACTTTAGAGATGGATGTAGTGTGAAGCAGCACAGCATAGCATTCAAAACCACAGGCTTAGCTTTGCTCTACAGTAGAAACTAACACAACATTATAAAGCAAGTATACTCCAATAAAAATTAATTTAAAATAAGTTAATTTAAAAAAACATAGGTTCAACTGTCAGTGTTGCTACCCACTTACTAGCTATGTACCTTTAGACAGGTTACTTAACCTCTCTAAATTGTACCCTCTCATCTGCAAAACTGAAAAAATAACTCTCTATTCTATAGTGTTATGTTAGGATTAATGATAGATCTGTGTGAAGGGCTTGGCCCACTGCCTGATACACAATACAAGCTAGATAAATGTTAGCTAATTATTATGCTATTTGAACTCCAACAATAGTTAAAATTTACTCTGGGTCAGGGACTGTCCTAAGGGTTTTACATGCAGTGGCTCTTCAAATCCTCTTAACAGCCCTATGAAGCAGGTAGTGTTATCCTTATTATCCAGATGAAACTACAGAAAAACTAAATAACCTGAAGGTGCACAGCTACCAAGAATGGAAGTTGGGATCTGAATCCAGGTAATCTGTCTCCAGAGACAGTGCTCCTTACCACAATACAATCCAGCCTCTCAAGTACAACAGGGGCCAGGTAGCAAAGCAAATGAGTGAAACCTGCCAGATTAAACAGCAGACTAGAGATTACACAACCCTTTTTAAAGGAAAGCCACTACTCAGCTCCAGCCAGTTACTGCCACAGCAGAGTGCAGGCTTAAGTCAGCCAGATCTTCCAATTTTTTAAGAGAAGATAGCAACCTGATTTTTGCAGGCTGAATGCAGGCCTCAGTGCAGGCTGCAATTAGCCCATGGATAAGTTAAAATTGGATGATTTGCCCAAGGTCACAAAACTGGGGTCCAACGGTACTTTCTAAATCAGGACGAAAAAAAAAAATCAAATGGCAAGTGCAGGCAGGTATGGAGAGATAAGGAGAGGTGGTATCACACAAGTTTTGCTCTTCACTAAAGAAGTAGCCACAGGAGTGATACTTCTGCTAATACTCTGCTCTTACCTAGTACCTTTTTCCTGAAAACTGATTCTACTCATCTACCTATTATCTCATTTTTCCACATGTCCAATTAGGTAAGTAAGGCAGAAACATTATCCCCATTTTAAGGATGTGAAGAGTGAGGCACTGGTGTGCCTCAATGATGGAAGCCTTGACTCCTAGCTTGAAACACCTGACATTAAATGAGAAGCAGAAATTAAAGTAGCAGCAACACCCTAAAGAGATAGCTAGAACCCTAGGAAATAAAATAGTTTCTCGGAAATTAGATGACTAGTAGCAGTGGGGTTTAACAGAGCTAGGGTTTTTAAATCCTAAGCCAGCACACCAATCCCTAGACAATGTCTCTAATTCCTAAGCAGAAATAGAGAAAGGAATACACATCAGAATCACAGAGTAGAGTTGGAAGACACCTAACAGATCATCTTCTCCAACATCCCTTTCTGCCAATGAAGAAACTAAGGCACAAAGAGGTAAACTCGCCTATCCAAGAGCACACCATCAGTTAGAGGCAAAGTGAGATTCAAATCCAAGATGTCTGATTCCAAAGCACCTGTTCTTCCTAAAGTGTAGTAAGCAGAAACCACTGAATGATTTCAGAAAGTACAATGATTTTAACAATCATGTATTTTAATGTGTATTAGGAAAAAGAAACCTAGCACATTGAACCCATGGTTTCATAGACATTATAATAATATAAAGTTTCCTTTCAAATATTGTTTTAAAGAGTCAATTTAGAAAAAAAATGTTAAATAGCACAGATGATACCCCTTAAATGTGACAAAAGTCAAAAGGGTGGGGCTGAAACTTCTGAAATTTAGAGAATAGTTTACCAGGCACCTCTACTACCTACCTCCTTAAGAGGGGGACTCTAAACCTGAGGTTGTGATTTGATACACACTCAAACACAAACAGAGTAACCAGGGATTAATCTCTAAAGGTAATAGGAGAATGTGACCATTTTAACAAAGAAAGCTGCAATCTTATCAGTTACACTGTAATCAGCCTAAAGGAAGACTACAAAATGGCTAAAACTTAAGACAAAAATATTCAGCCTCACTAATAATCAAGTCCAGTTATATGAGAACTTCAGTAATAATAAAAATGTTTAAGTAATACCATCTTCACATATTGACTGAATTGCAAAGATTAAATGATGCCCAACAATAGCCATGATGCAGTCTAAAAATACAGTGGTACAAATAAATTAATTCAACCATCTCAGAGGACAAATATATATCAAATGTATTTTATAAATTATAAAAAAACTTTGATCCAGAATCCCATTTCTAAGATTTTATTCTCAGGCAAAAAAAAGGTTTTTGCAAAGGTTTAGTTACAAGAATTGTGATAAAAGCAAAAAAATAGAATAAGAGGAAACTGGTTAAATTCTGATGTAGACCCTTGACAGGATACAGTGCTGCCATAATATATCATACCTTAGAACAGTTCTCAAAGTATGTTCCACGAACCCCAGGAGGCCTGCTAAGTCAAAACTACTTTCACAATAACACTAAAATGTTATTTGTCTTTTTCACTGAAGCCAAAGAGTTTGAGAATTTTTGCTTTAGAATTGTGGTTCTCAACCAGGGTGACTTTGCCCACCCCAGGGAGCATTTAGCAATTTCTGGAGACATTTTTGGTTGTCACAACTGGGGAGCTGCCACTGGCATACACATATAGTCTTAGGCCAGGGATGCTGCAAAATGTCCTACAATGCCCAGGACAGTCCCCTATAACAAAGAACTATCCGGCCCAAAATGTCAATAGTGTTGAGGTTGAGAAACTCTGCTTTTAAAAATACTCAATGACATACGAAAAAAAATGTCAATATTAAGAAAAAAACATAAAACAGCAGAGATGGCCTAATTCCAATTTTATTTTTAAAATATGTACATTTAAATACAAAAAAGTCTAAATAAAACATGTCCCAGGTGTCCAAAATGGTCATCCTGAGTAGGTGGGATACTTCTTTCTTTAAATATCTATTTTCGAAATTTCCCATAATTAATACATGACATTTTAAAAACTTATGAATAAGTGGGAAGTCTGTCTTTTAAGTGCCATATTCTGATAACTTGTATGATTCAACAGGAAATTCTCAATAGTAAAGTATGGAATTCGTGAAATACCAAAGAACAAAAGATCCTCAAATAGAGCTAGGGCTAAAAACAGATCCTCAACAACAGTAAGGATTTACAGGGAAGTTATGATAGCGGACGATGCATTTATTTTGAGGTACTCCCAGACCACAGACTGTCTTCATGTCCAGTCTCACTTCTTCTGCCATAGAGAACTAACCTGCACAATACACTCTCCTCATTAAAGCAGATGCTCTTCATTCAATCTGAGAAGTTTCTGATTTTTAAGTTTTCCTTTTTTTAAATAAGAAGATTGCCTGCATAACTTCTGCAAAATTTCTTGCATAAGCAACAGTAACAACATAATAAAGCTTTCTTTTCTCTTCTTGGGCAATTTCTAAAAATTGAACCAAAGCAGGCACCAATGCTTAGTCCTTCCAGGAAGGTACACAATAACCACCCAAGAGTAGGTATGAACAGAAAGGTCAACTCTGAGACTAAAATCAAGGGCTGCTTGAACCTGGTTGCCAAACATGCCAATTTCAGTTGTTTCTTGCCAGTATGTCTAAGGCAAAACATGCTTCAGCCACCTATGGCAGCAAGCGATAAGATATCTGTACTAGGCCATCAAACATGGTTAAGACACCTATAAAGAAAGAAACAACAATCCTCAGAGACTCCAATTAGTCACTTGGCTTTAAGGAGTAACATGAAAGATACAACCGGAATTTAGATACAAGACTTGAATGGAAATTCAGAATGAGGAAAGTTGTGTAATAAGATTCTGACGGGTATCTGGATTTGCAAAAAATTCCTTCTTCTGAGTAATGTTTTTGGAAAACTTTTTAAAGTAAGGAAGTATAGGCAGGCTAAGAATTAAAACTGGAGAGTCAGCCACAGTGACAGTCTGCCTCCACCCCGGAAAATCTCTACTACTCATCTGCAAAATAATGAGGCACCACCAACTTAATCAAAACAATCATGTTCAGAGACAATAAAACTGCAGACAGAATGTACTGGTGAAGTAAGCCACTTACTTGAGTAAGTCCTTTATAAATGCAGAACCTCATAATTTTCCCTACTGAGGGACCAGGTCAGAAGACCCAGATTTTATTCTTGCTTGTACTACTTACTAGCTGTGAGCTACTGGGCTAATCACTTTACCTCTTTGCTCCTTTATGCCCTTATATGTAAAATTAAAGGTTTCAATTAGATGATCATTAGTCCTTTCCAGCAATAAAACTGTATGATTCCACAGAGGGAGAACATCAGCAGCCTAAGATCACAAGAAGGGTGAAATCAGGACTCTAGCCCAGATCTCTTAAACTTCTTTAATGATGACATTACACAACACAAAAGATATTCTACAGCCAACTGCCCACATATCTGAAAAACTACAATCCCTGAAAACTCTTCGCAGGGCCAACCTATACACTTGAGGGGGCCAAATTTTATTCCAAATGTATATGGTGCTAGATAGATACTCCACAAAACTAAGCCTTTAGCATGGTTTTAATATTATATCACTTTGGGTTAAAAACACCTTAGGAAAAAAACTCCAACTCAGTGGAGAATCATTTGTCAAAACATCTTTCCTTAAAATCAACTCTGCAAAAAACATCAACCCACAGGAAGACTTAAAAAGAAAAAAAGAAGGAAAAAAGAATGTACAGCAAGTGAACAGTAGAACAAGAACTATAAGAGGAAGTATACAGAAAGGAAGGGGTAACTTACTAGCCTCTGGATCTAGCATTTTCTTAATGGTTTTAGCCTATTTGTTTGTTTGTTTTTCCTTCTAATAAGAGGACAAGGAGGAGACAAATGACTAACCAACCACTCTGCCTCTCAGATTCAATTTAGTACCTTAAAAGTGGCAGTTGAAAGACCTGACGTGGGGAGAATGGGAGCTTGGAAGCTTTTCCAGCAGAGGCATTCAACAGTGAATGGGAGGAGTTAAGAGACTAGGGCTTTGGTTCTACCTGAGTGCCAGACAACTCGGATGATCATGAGCAGGTGGCTATATGACTTACAATGCAAACTAGGACCTTTTTAAGAATGAAAGAAACACTAACAATTGTACTAGGATGTTGGGACGGTCCCAAGTAAACCAGGATATATGGTCATCTTAGTTATAAAGGACCCCAGCAAAGGCAGGGGACCTAAGGAGTTACTTGATCAACCATTTAAGGTAATCTTACCTCACTTTATCAACCGCAGGAGCCCCAGCAGAGGCAAAAGGGAAGATGGAAATCAGCCTTGCTGCCAATATCATCTCTGCTACTTGGATCTATTTATTATAAGCTTGTCAGTTACCTCAGATGCCATTTTCTCATTGATTCCTACATGCCCCAGCCCTCTGGAATATAATTCCTTTAAGACTGGCCCTAACAGGAAAATAGTACTCAAAGCACATAGACCTGATCTCCATTGCATATCAACTCTGTATCCTGAGAGGTACATGATAGAATCTCGGGCATCTAACACTGCAAAGTGCAAGGAGTGAGCAAGGTGGCAAAGGAAGTGCGAACATGCAGGCATGGGAAGAGCAGACAACTAAAGTGACGAACTACTGTTGTCAATTCTTCCCCTAAATCCCTGACCTAGAAAAACTGAGGTGAAGAGCAAGTGGAATCCAAGACCAGAACCTGAAGAGTAACCCTCCTTGTTCATCCAGTCAGTGTGCAACCTTGGAAAGAAAACACCTTCTT
Source organism: Balaenoptera ricei (assembly GCF_028023285.1). NCBI lineage: Eukaryota > Metazoa > Chordata > Mammalia > Artiodactyla > Balaenopteridae > Balaenoptera > Balaenoptera ricei. The sequence goes on from NC_082640.1 coordinate 155,385,412, forward strand.
TTTCACAGAAGCAGAGTGAAGCTGCTGGTGACAGAAGTAAACTTAACCTGCAATAACACTATGCTTCATTTTAGTGTCAAAAGTGCTTCCAAGTGTCAAAAGTGCTTCCAAATGACTTACAGTGCTCTCTGGGCAGATCGCCCCTGTTACATTGTTTAAACCTTCTTCCAAAAGGCACTTTATTCGGAAGCACATTATTTATATGTGCCCCAGGCATAGATATTTTCTCCCCAGGTATAATTATGAGGAAAGATAACTATTTCTGTTGGCTGAAATTCAGCCATACTCAAGCAGCATACTTTCAACAGAAATCAAACTCAAAACCACAGGCTTAGTAAACACATACATATTATTTGTACTTTTAGTTAGATGAATGGAGAAGAGGAACCAACTTGGTAACCAGAGTTTGTATACCCACTCTTAATTAGACTAAAGGAGGTGTGAAGTTAGTCACATGGTTGATGTAAGTAAGCGTAGAACACGCAGTGTTAAGGAAAAATGAGACTTTAGAAGACAGCCAAGATCCACCAGAGGGCAGAAAGCAGAAGCAAGAAGAACTACAATCCTGCAGCCTGTGGAACAAAAACCACATTCACAGAAAGATAGACAAGATGAAAAGGCAGAGGGCTATGTACCAGATGAAGGAACAAGATAAAACCCCAGAAAAACAACTAAATGAAGTGGAGATAGGCAACCCTCCAGAAAAAGAATTCATAATAATGATAGTGAAGATGATCCAGGACCTCGGAAAAAGTATGGAGGCAAAGATTGAGAAGATGCAAGAAATGTTTAACAAAGAACTAGAAGAATTAAACAACAAACAAACAGAAATGAACAACACAATAACTCAAATGAAAACTACACTAGAAGGAATCAATAACAGAATAACTCAGGCAGAAGAACAGATAAGTGACCTGGAAGACAGAATGGTGGAATTCACTGCTACGGATTAGAATAAAGAAAAAAGAATGAAAAGAAATGAAGATAGCCTAAGAGACCTCTGGGACAACATTAAACGCAACAACATTCGCATTATAGGGGTCCCAGAAGGAGAAGAGAGAAAGAAACGACCCAAGAAAATATTTGAAGAGATTAGAGTAGAAAACTTCCCTAACATGGGAAAGGAAATAGCCACCCAAGTCCAGGAAGTACAGAGAGTCCCAGGCAGGATGAACCCAAGGAGGAACACGCCGAGACACACAGTAATCAAACTGACAAAAATTAAACACAAAGAAAAACTATTGAAAGCATCAAGGGAAAAATGACAAATAACATACAAGGGAACTCCCAAAAGGTTAACAGCTGATTTCTCAGCAGAAACTCTACAGGCTAGAAAGGAGTGGCATGATATATTTAAAGTGATGGAAGGGAAGAACCTACAACCAAGATTACTCTACCCCCCAAGGATCTCATTCAGATTTGACAGAGAAATCAAAAGCTTTACAGACAAGCAAAAGCTAAGAGAATTCAGCACCACCAAACCAACTCTACAACAAATGCTAAAGGAACTTCTCTAAGTGGGAAACACAGGAGAAGAAAAGGACCTAATAAACAAACCCATAACAATTAAGAAAATGGTAATAGGAACATACATATCAATAATTACCTTAAACGTGAATGGATTAAATGTTCCAACCAAAAGACACAGGCTGGCTGAATGGATACAAAAACAAGACCCATATATATGTTGTCTACAAGAGACCCACTTCAGACCCAGGGACACATACACACTGAAAGTGAGGGGATGGGAAAAGATATTCCATGCAAATGGAAATCAAAAGAAAGCTGGAGTAGCAATACTCATATCAGATAAAATCGACTTTAAAGAATGTTAAAAGAGACAAGGAAGGACACTACATAATGATCAAGGGATCAATCCAAGAATATATAACAATTATAAATCTATATGCATCCAACACAGGAGCACCTCAATACATAAGGCAACTGCTAACAGCTATAAAAAAGGAAATCGACAGTAACACAATAATAGTGGGGGACTTTAACACCTTACTTAAACCAATGGACAGATCGTGCAAACAGAAAATTAATAAGGAAACACAAGCTTTAAATGACACAATAGACCAGATAGATTTAATTGATACTTATAGCACATTCCATCCAAAAACAGATTACATTTTCTTCTCAAGTGCACATGGAACATTCTCCAGGATAGATCACATCTTGGGTCACAAATCAAGCCTCAGTAAATTTAACAAAATTGAAATCATATCAAGCATCTTTTCTGACCACAATGCTATGATATTAGAAATCAATTACAGGGAAAAATAATGTAAAAAACACAAACACATGGAGGCTAAACAATATGTTACTAAATAACCAACAGATCACTGAAGAAATCAAAGAGGAAATTAAAAAATACCTAGAGACAAATGACAATGAAAACACGACCATCCAAACCTATGGGCTGCAACAAAAGCAGTTCTAAGAAGGAAGTTTATAGCAATACAAGCCTACCTCAAGAAACAAGAAAAATCTCAAATAAACAATCTAACCTTACACCTAAAGGAACTAGAGAAAGAAGAACAAACAAAACCCAAAGTTAGAAGGAAAGAAATCATAAAGATCAGAGCAGAAATAAATGAAACAGAAACAAAGAAAATGGCAAAGATCAATAAAACTGTAAGCTGGTTCTCTGAGAAGATAAACAAAATTGATAAACCAGTAGCCAGACTCATCAAGGAAAACAGGGAGAGGACTCAAATCAATAAAATTAGAAATGAAAAAGTAGAAGTTACGACACCACAGAAATACAAAGCATCCTAAGAGACTACTACAAGCAACTCGATGCCAATAAAATGGACAACCTGGAAGAAATGGACAAATTCTTAGAAAGGTATAACCTTCCAAGACTGAACCAGGAAGGAATACAAAATATGAACAGACCAATCACAAGTAATGAAACTGAAACTGTGATTAAAAATCTTCCAACAAACAAAAGTCCAGGACCAGATGGCTTCATAGGTGAATTCTATCAAACATTTAGAGATCAGCTAACACCCATCCTTCTCAAACTCTTCCAAAAAATTGTAGAGGAAGGAACACTCCCAAACTCATTCTATGAGGTCACCATCACCCTGATACCAAAACCAGACAAAGATACTACAGAAAAAGATAATTACAGACCAATATCACTCATGAATATAGATGCAAAAATCCTCAGCAAACAGAATCCAACAACACATTAAAAGGATCATACACCATGATCAAGTGGGATTTATTTATCCCAGGGATGCAAGGATTCTTCAACATACGCAAATCAACCAAAGTGATACACCATATTAACAAATTGAAGAAGAAAAACCATATGATCATCTCAATAGATGCAGAAAAAGCTTCTGACAAAATTCAACACCCAGTTATGACAAAAACTCTCCAGAAAGTGGGCATAGAGGGAACCTACCTCAACATAATAAAGGCCATATATGACAAACCTACAGCAAACATCATTCTCAATGGTGAAAAACTGAAAGCAATTCCTCTAAGATCAGGAACAAGACAAGGATGTCCACTCTCGCCACTATTATTCAGCATAGTTTTGGAAGTCCTAGCCACGGCAATCAGAGAAGAAAAAGAAATACAAAGAATACAAATTGGAAAGGAAGAAGTAAAACTGTCACTGTTTGCAGATGACATGATACTATACATAGAGAATCCTAAAGATGCCACCAGAAAATTACTAGAGCTAATCAATGAATCTGGTAAAGTTGCAGGATACAAAATTAATGCACAGAAATCTCTTGCATTCCTATACACTAACAACGAAAAATCAGAAAGAGAAATTAAGGAAAACAATCCCATTCACCATTGCAACAAAAAGAATAAAATACCTAGGAATAAACCTACATAAGGAGGTAAAAGACCTGTACTCAGAAAACTATAAGACACTGATGAAAGAAATTAAAGATGATACAGACAGATGGAGAGATATACCATGTTCTTGGACTGGAAGAATCAATATTGTGAAAATGACTATACTACCCAAAGCAATCTACAGATTCAATGCAATCCTTATCAAATTACCACTGGCATTTTTTACAGAACTAGAACAAAAAAAGCTTAAAATTTGTATGGAGACACAAAAGACCCCGAATAGCCAAAGCAGTCTTGAGGGAAAAAAAACAGAGCTGGAGGAATCAGACTCCCTGACTTCAGACTATACTATAAAGCTACTGTAATCAAGACAGTATGGTACTTGCACAAAAACAGAAATATAGGTCAATGGAACAGGATAGAAAGCCCAGAGATAAACCTACGCATCTATGGTCAACTAATCTATGACAAAGGAGGCAAGGATATACACTGGAGAAAAGACAGTCTCTTCAATAAGTAGTGCTGGGAAAAGTGGGCAGCTACATGTAAAAGAATGAAATTAGAACATTCCATAACACCATACACAAAAATAAAGTCAAAATGGATTAGAGACCTAAATGTAAGACTGGACACTATAAAACTCTTAGAGGAAAACATAGGAAGAACACTCTTTGACATAAATCCCAGCAAGATCTTTTTTGATCCACCTCCTAGAGTAATGGAAATAAAAACAAAAATAAACAAATGGGACCTAATGAAACTTAAAAGCTTTTGCAAAGCAAAGGAAACTACAAACAAGACAAAAAGACAACCCTCAGAATGGGAGAAAATATTTGCAAACGAATCAACAGACAACGGATTAATCTCCAAAATATATAAACAGCTCATGCAGCTCAATATTAAAAAAACAAACAACCCAATCCAAAAATGGGCAGAAGACCTAAATAGACATTTCTCCAAAGAAGACATGGATGGCCAAGAAGCACATGAAAAGCTGCTCAACAAAAAAAAAAAAAAAAAAAAGCTGCTCAACATCACTGATTATTAGAGAAATGCAAATCAAAACTACAATGAGGTATCACCTCACACCAGTTAGAAGGGGCATCATCAGAAAATCTACAAACAACAAATGCTGTAGAGGGTTTGGAGAAAGGGAACCCTCTTGCACTGTTGGTGGGAATGTAAACTGATACAGCCACTATGGAGAACAGTATGGAGGGTCCTTAAAAAAACTAAAAGGAGAACTACCATACGACCCAGCAATCTCATTACTGGGCATATACCCAGAGAAAACCATAATTCAAAAAGACACATGCACCCCCAATGTTCATTGCAGCACTATTTACAATAGCCAGGTCATGGAAGCAACCTAAATGCCCATCGACAGATGAATGGATAAAGAAGATGTGGCACATATATACAATGGAATATTACTCAGCCATAAAAAGGAACGAAATTGGGTCATTTGTTGAGACGTGGGTGGATCTAGAGACTGTCATGCAGAGTGAAGTAAGTCAGAAAGAGAAAAACAAATATCGTATATTAACTCATATATGTGGAACCTAGAAAAATGGTACAGATGAACCGGTTTGCAGGGCAGAAATAGAGTCACAGATGTACAGAACAAACGTATGGACACCAAGGGGGGAAAGTGGCAGGGGTGGGGGTTGGTGGTGTGATGAATTGGGAGATTGGGATTGACATATATACGCTAATATGTATAAAATGGATAACATAAGAACCTGCTGTATAAAAAAATAAATAAAATAAAATTAAAAAATTAAAAAAAAAAAGAAGACAGCCAAGACCAAAATCCAGGTGAAGTGAGTTTTAGTCCTGAGCGAGACCTGCTTGAGAGGTGAGTACTGCAGCTGTGACCAGAACTGTGCTTACTGGCTCCAAGCCCATGATCCATCTCCCTCAACCGCACCCCTTCCTCTGTTTCCACATAACGGGGGAAAAAAACAATTAGCAAATCAGAGTGATAACACAGGGAGATGAGAATATAAGGAAAAGGTCATATCCTTTTAAAATGTATGTAACATTCTAAAAATTTCAGAGCAGTTAGCAGCATGTCTCAGAGCTCATGCAGACCCAGGCTGGAAATGCAGCTCCACCACAAACTACAGGTTTCACAGATTAACTTCTCTAAGCCTCAGTTTCCTCATATGTCCAATAAGGATAACAGTACTCTCTGTACCTTAGGAAAGATTCTTTTATAAGTATTAGATGTGATCATGTATGTAAATGTGCCTGACACATATTAAACACCCCCCAAATAATATTTGATATATGAATGACATGCTCAAATATTAGCTATTTTTATTGTTAAACATTTATTTTTATAAACAGTAATGTCTCGAACATCAGGAGGGCCATTCCTAGTTAATTTGGTAGGCACTGGGGAGCACTGTAGATTTTTGAGGGATCAGCAGGGGATATGAGATAATGAGCTAAGCTTTAGGGAGCTTATATTATGTTGGCAGTGGTGACTAATAAGCATTAAAGCTGAAAAGAACAAAAACTTGGGAAGCAGCTATTGGAACCAAATTTTCTACAAAGACCAAGGTAATAGACAAGGTAATAAAAAATCTTTTTTCATTCCTAGAATTCTATTTCACTTCATTTTAACCAGAAACAATGAATTCCAATTTCTATTTTTCCACTAATGCCCTACCTTTTCTCATTACAGAATCCTCAGCAGTCATTTATCAATGCCCTTTCTTGATTCTTTAGCAGTTAATTAATGCAATTAATACAAAACCTTCAAATCCCCTTATCTTTCTAGATAATAGGTAACACTGGCTATTTTCCAAGTGGCAAATAAGACATACGAAGTGCTTAGCAGAGGGCCTGGCACACATTATCTGCTAAATAAGTGTGAAAAAAAATAACCCTTAGAGTTATTATTGAGATTAAAGAGGCAGACATAGTGTGTTCTCATTAAATATTTTTAACGAATAAACATAAGATACCTATGTAAAGCAAGTTATTCACAGCAAAACAAAGAAATACAAGTTATCAGCTAAGAGGAGCAACTAGAGTTGGACATGTGCTCAGGAACTGCTAACAGTCAGTTTTCAGTTCTTCAGAAGAGCTCTAAAAAGGCTGCCTGTCCTATAAGAAAAGGGACAGAAAAACATAAAAAGGCAACCTGGAAACAGCACTTGCCTAGAAGCAATGAGCCCTACTTAACAGTCCTCACTGCCAAAGACTAACCAAGCAGCTCTGAACAAGTCACCTTTCTACTTCTCCACTCCCTTTTCCATAAAATGAAGATCTTTCCATCTCTCTGATTCCATGAGAAAGAAGAAATAAAAAAAGGTTACCTAATGTAGTATTTCCCAAGCTTCAGTTAATCGTGATCACCTTTTGATTTCTGCCATATCCACACAACACAGTCACCATTATTTTACTTTAAACTGACTTTTTAAAATTTAGCCTTGCCTTAAGCAATAAATCCATGAAAGCTATTTTATATATGCTAGTTAACTTTTCTAACATGTATAAAATAAATGTACTATTAAAATGTAAATATTCATTCAAAGATCACCTAAAATCAGCTTATGTACGCACACTTTGGCAAACAGTAACCTAATCCTTATAACTTAAAATCAAAAATTTTAGAGAAAACAGAATTAAGTAGAAAAGAAATGTAATTTCACATCGCCACAATAATCTAAGAGTTAATCCTAATAGATCAATATTCAGTTCTTAAATTATAAGAGACAATACTTTTAATATAATGTGGGGCACCAAAAACTGAAAACAAAATCAATTCCTTCTTAACCTATATAATCTTTATTTGATTTAGGATTTTGGTTCCTTTAAGGGTGTCTTTAATTCCACCCTTGAGTATTTAAATTCAGACTAAAACAATAGGAAAAGCAATTCTTTCTTGAAACCATGAAAAAGAAAAAAAAAAATCAAAATTAAGAACTGTTTATAAGCAATGAAAGTGCTCTTCACCTTGCTCAATGCATGAGAAAATAAATGCACACACTTCTTAACTCAGAATTCAGAAAGCAGTACCCCTTTGTCCCAAGTTTTACTGGTGAATAAAGTTTCCCTGATCTAAATGATTCCAACTGTACTTTACAACCAAATCTATCAATAATCAGTGAATGAGCACACACTTGTACCTCCCTTCAATGTGTGGCCAGGATACATAACTGAGAGCTACTGCTCTTCTTCAGAACTCTCAGTATATCATAAATGTAAGTCAAGTCAGTGATGATCCTTTGAACAACACTGAACACATAAAGACAAGTTTTTGAGGTACTTATAATGTCTAATGAGACTGGTGGTCATCAGTTAAACCTCACTAGGTATTTTTTAAAGTGGAAGTGACAAACCCAGGCATAACTCTAAATTTGCCAATTTTTGATAGATATCAATTAGTTGACTGAAGAACAAGTGGGAAAAATAATGTGTATCTGTAAATATCCATGTTACCTTATCCTTATGACATGATCTCTGTAATTTATCACAGCAATGTCCTCCAAGGCCATCTCTACAAGCGACCTTTCTTTCCCACTAAAAATCAAAGACAAGGGGACTTTTGCTATATTAAGTACTACAAACCAAACAAAAATCCAGTATCTATTAAAGTATCATAAAGCAGAAGAGAACATTTTTAAAGGATCATGCACTGTTAGAATTGAGAAGTAAATGTTCTGAAAATACAAGCTTAAGAGTATGATTTACATCTGATTCATCATCTCTGTACTTCGCATAACTCCTGTCTTATAAGCAGTATGCGCTCAAAAACTATTTGTTGAACTAATAAATAGACCAAAGAATAAAATTTAACACCTTCACAGCAATGCATTATCAGTAAACAGAAAAGCCCAGAAGAAAATCCAAGAATTGATTCCCTAATCACCATGTCAAAACGTATGTACTACAAAAGCTTTTTAAAGTCAGATATCTACCTTGCCACTGGCCATATTTCTCCTGATAAACTAACCCCTGGACGAATAAATTCATTCTAATTAAACACGTAGAAGTTTTAATAGTCAGACTTCATTTAACTGGTTAAAGTCAAACACTTTACCTGTAGATAATACGCTTTTACATGAGTTTACTTACTAAAAACTGATTCCATAAAATGAAATATAACTAGTGATTGGGTGACAAGAAATGATCATTAATTAATGGGTTCCAATTAAGCATACAGTTATTATCATAGCTATTATTTGATGCTTAAAATTATGCTTTGATGACAGTATTAGGGTTAAGTTTATTCACAAAGCATTTCTAACAGTTCCCCTCATTGAGATCATTCTCAATTTTTCACATTGTACTGTGCCATGTGCAATGAATGTTAGATGCTCAAGTGTCAATCTCCTATAAGCGTTTTGTGAGGTTCAAGTTAAACAACAACAGTAATAACAGTTGCAGCAGCAGTAGCAACCAGAGCAACAGCATGGTCTAGGCCCTTGTGCTAAAAACTTTACAAGTGTTATTTCATTCAATCCTCACCACAACCCTGTGAGACGTATCACTGTCCTTATTATATGACTTAATCTCTCTATATAACTGTGGATACTTATATCCCATATGAATATGGGAGACCCATATGAAATAGAAATAGGACTAAATAGTGAGTCCAATTATAAATATTATGCCCAAGTAATTGAATGCCTCTCCCCATTCACAACTCCTACTTAATTAACACTTTGAAATAGTATAGTTGCTGATGCTATCTGTAAAGCTTCTGAGGGTGCTTTTTCTACATTTAGTCATAAGCATTAAAAAAGAAATCATAATCTCTCACTGTAACTCAAAACTTCACACTATGGGCTATTAATCTGCTAGTGCTACAAGTTCCAATGCCTTAAACATCAATTCAGGGTAAATAATATTACAGCAACTCTTATCCCAAAGAGCTGAATATTTTTATTTACTGCTAAGATTCTATTTACAAAAACCATTTATAAGATATAAGAAAGCAGGGCTTCCCTGGTGGTGCAGTGGTTGAGAATCTGCCTGCTAATGCAGGGGACACGGGTTCGAGCCCTGGTCTGGGAAGATCCCACATGCCGCGGAGCAACTAGGCCCGTGAGCCACAACTACTGAGCCTGCGCGTCTGGAGCCTGTGCTCCGCAACAAGAGAGGCCGCGATGGTGAGAGGCCCGCGCACCGCGATGAAGAGTGGTCCCCACTTGCCGCAACTAGAGAAAGCCCTCGCACAGAAACGAAGACTCAACACAGTCATAAATAAATAAAAGAACGTGAATTTCTTTAAAAAAAAAAAAAAAGATATAAGAAAGCAGAGAGTTACATATACAGAGCTACACTCTTTTTTTTTGGCTGTGCCTCGCAGCTTGTGGGATCTTAGTTCCCCAACCAGGGACTGAACCTGACCCCGGCAGTGAAAGCGCTGAGTCCTAACCACTGGACCGCCAGGGAATTCCCCCAGAGCTACATTCTGATTGGTCTAGCAGTCAGATCACAAGAAGATGTTCATCTGCTTCCCCAAGAGAAAATAAAAAGACTTTTAAGCAAACATATTTCCATTCTAGGGAAAAGGAGAAACCTAAGAGGAAGCAATGGAGGCAATTTAAAGAAAGAATCAGATGCAACCAAAGACTTAAAAGGTAAACCCAGGCTATCCCCTAAATACGTGTACTAGCATAACCTCCTTGATGGTGTTAGTATCTCTTGTAAGTAGCACTTCAACATGCAATGTTGTTCCTTCTCTCTCAAAGAACTAACACCCGTAAATATTCTAAGATAAGACTGCATCAGGCATAAGCTGTCCTTTATAGAGTAATAATGTTCACTCAAACCCATATAGTTCACAAAGTACCTTCACATATGACATTTCATTGAACAGACCTCCTTGTTAGGTAGTGAGGGCAATTTGTTAATCCCGTTTACTGATGAGGAATGAAGGAACTTGCCTAAATTCGTACAATCTGTGACTGGTAGAGCCTCCAACATATCACGTGACGCCAAATCCCAGGCTCTTTCCCCACCATATTGTGCCTCCTCATTCCACTTCAAAAAAATCACAAAACTATCCTGTCTGCCCCATTTGCACATGTCCATTACCAGCACTGTAAGAACAAGTGTCAGCTAATAATGAAACCACAAGTTATAAGTACAAAGGGGAAAGAAAACAAACTCAGCATTTTTTCTGAGAGGCTGGGAACTCTGTTCAGTACCCAATCTAAACTTTGCCTAATGTAGCTGTCACAACAGCCCTTCAGGTGGGTGCTGGTATTCCCATTGCTTACATCAGGAAAGAGAGGCTTAGCAACTTGACTAAGGTCACACATTAAATGACACAGCAGTGATTTTAACCATGTGTATGCTATACCATACTGCCTTACATGATATCACAGTAATGCCCCTTTCAGCAATAAAGAAAAATACTTTTTAGGTTAAAATACTTTTGTATTTCAAAATGTCAAAAAAACATCCTCCCACTTGTTGCTGTCACACACTCACTTCCCAGCTGAGCACCTTTTCTCCTTCCTGGTTTTCTCTGCTTTACTTTTAATATCTGCTGGCCTCATTGTGCCCTGGAAAAGGGGCTAGCTGTTAGAACAAAAAAGTAATGATGTATCCTTAACAAACAGCATTTTATAAGGCCATAGGAATCATGCAAATATTATTTTTGGCCTAGGTCTAAGTTAATTATATCAAATAGTGTGTGTCAGGGAATTCCCTGGCGGTCCAGTGGTTAGGACTGGCACTTTCACTGCTATGGCCCCGGGTTCAATCCCTGATAGGAGAACTAAGAGCCCATAGGCCAAGCTGTGCGGCTAAATAAATAAAATTAAAAGAACAAAAAAAGACAAAACAAAAACAAAACAAACAAAAAACCCCAAATAGTGTGTCAGTTACAAGAAACATGAGCCTGCCCAATTAGATAATGAAAACAGTGAGCAAACTATGGACAATCTATCATTTTAAAAAACTGTTTTTCTTCCAGTTTTGATATATAATTGACATACAGCACTGTATAAGTTTAAGGTGTACAGCGTAATGATTTGGCTTACATACATCATGAAATGATAATCACAGTAAGTTTAGTGAATTCACTCTCTCATAGATACAAAATTACAGAAATAGAAAAACAATTTTCTTGTGATGAGAACTCAAAGGATTTACTCTCTTAACTTTCATATATAACATACGGCAGTGTTAATGATATTTATCATGTTGTACATTATACATTTCATCCCTAGTACCTGTTTGTCTTATAACTGGAAGTTTGTACCTTCTGACTGCCTTCATCCAATTCCCCTGCCACCGGCCCAACCCCCCCCCCCTCCTCTGGTAACCACAAATCTGATCTCCTTTTCTGTGGAACAAACTATCACTTCAATCACCACTTTCAAGAGCTTTAACCAATCCAGACAAGATACAAGCACTACAACAAAATGCATAAAAGTAATCTCATTACCATCCTGGAGTCTGGCCTCCCACCACATTTTTGGTGAAACATTAGGGATTGACAGCATTAGCCTCAAAATACCATGTGCTCCTCCCCTCAGGTGTTAACTGCTAAAGAAGGACAATGATAGATAAGATGTAAACACCTTAAATAGTTTTAAATTTGGGAAGATTATTGAAGAACTTCCCAGAACAAAATTTAATTAGCTTTAACAAGTAAAGGTGTATTTATGACTCCCAGAGGGGGCTTCCTTATCTGAAGCGAACAGGAGGAACTTTCTGTTGCATAAGTTGTACTCATACTAGACGGTGAATAAACTAATAAGGCTTTTAACCAAAACTCTACCGTTCAGGGAACAAGTAAGAAAAGCTAACACTAGCTGAGCTAAACTGGAGGGGCAGGTGAAAAAGCCTACTGGAAGACAAGGAACAAGGACAGGAGTAGATAAAAAGGAAACAGGAAGAACTAAGCTAGAGGAAGCGTGAGGGGAAGGAGGAGGAGTAAGGGGCAAAGAAAGTTGGAACCCAGGAAGTACTGATGGAGATGGGCAACTCAAGCCTAGGAAAGAGGAAATGAATGCCTAGAACCAGAAGGTTTACCAGAGCCTGCCTGTGGAAAGGACCCTGCTCCTCTATAGACTAAAATTAAGATAAAGGAAATGAACTGGTCAAGTCTAGAGAAAATTGGGTTCATTTAAGACATGGGGGAAGGTACTACACAAGGATAACTGGTAGAGAATGGAGGCAACTTTTTAGCACCTTTAAAAAAGTGTTAATGGGGTCTTCCCTGGTGGTCCAGTGGGTAAGACTCCACCCTCCCAATGCAGGCGGCCGGGTTCATCCCTGGTCGGGGAACTAGAAGCGGCAACTGGGACTCAGCGCAGCCCAAATAAACAAATATATATATTTTAAAAGTGTTAATGAACTTTAAATAGATGAAATGTATGGCATGTGAATTATGTCTTAATAAATCTGTTATTTTTAAAAAGCGTCGCAGACGTAGAGAACGGACTTGAGGACACAGGGAGGGGGAAGGGTAAGCTGGGACAAAGAGAGTGGCATGGACATATATACACTACCAAATGTAAAATAGATGGCTAGTGGGAAGCAGCCGCATAGCACAGGGAGATCAGCATAGCACAGGGAGATCAGCTCGGTGCTTTGTGACCACCTAGAGGGGTGGGCTAGGGAGGGTGGGACAGAGATGCAAGAGGGAGGAGATATGAGGATATATGTATATATATAGTTGATTCACTTTGTTATAAAGCAGAAACTAACACACCACTGTAAAGCAATTAAACTCCAATAAAGATGTTTAAAATAAATAAAAAGCGTGTTAAATTGAGCAATGTATGACCGCATTTATGATTTAATCAACACGATTAGCTCAGTCTGTAATAGCACCCCCCAAATTCCCTCACCCTGTAGGGTGCATTTACTTGTGTCTGGGAACATGTCTGTTGGAATACATCAGTCTGGGAAGGAGACAGGAGTATGATGAATACAGAAGTAGCAGCAGGGGGAAAAACTGGGAGCTCTGTAAAGAGCTCTTCCCCCATCTTTGCCCCTGGAATTTTTGGCCCTGTGGGGGAAGGAAGCTTTTGTTTGGGGTATGCCTCGAAGTGGAATATCAGATTTCTTCAGGAGATGATCTAGGGCCAAAATCTACCTAGTCAAAGAGAAAACGATCTGAAGTGGAAAAGTCAAGTCAGTCCTGGAGAAACCCCAGAAGGTTTATCATGAAATGATCACAAGTCTTATCTGTTACCCCCAAATTGGACTGCACGCCCCGTGTCACTTCCGAATGTTACTCGCGAAGAAGACGGATGCTTTGCCATGATCCCAGAAGTTTCTGGCGAGCTGCCCACTGACGTAAATTAGAAAACCATTCGGGGACCGGCCTGGGTGAAGCGAAGCGCCACGTCCAGCGCTGGGCTCCCCCTTCCTCCCTCTCGATATAGGAAAAGGGACGGGGTAGGGAGGGCAGAAGGCGAGCGGGAACGCCAGATCAGCCGTCTTCGCCCTCCACCCCTGAGCCGGGTTTCGGGGAGCCGCCCCCAGCGTAACCCATCCCCACTCGCCAGCCGTGGGCCCGCGACCCCCGTGATGAGGGCGGCGGCGGCGAGCGCCCCCACGGGCGGCAGGCGCACCTCCCCCGAAGCAGCTATCGCCGCCACCCACCCGGCCCCGGCCTCCCCGGGAGCAATAGGCTATCGATTCAGCTGCCTGTCGCTAGGAGCCCCGGGAGAGCGAGGCCTACACCGCCCGGCCGGAGCGCCGGCCTCGATTTCGCCACTTACCCAACACCGCAGGGGGAGCCGGGGGGCAACCAAGCCCAGCTGGGCGGGAGGAGGAGGCGCGGAGACCACCTGCAACGGCAGGCGCGGGGAAAGGGGGTGCGGGCTCGGGGCTCCAGCCAACAAGTCTCCCGGGGTCGTCCACCCCCCCCACCCCCTGCCTCGCAAGTTGCGCATTCAAGTTCAGGCCGGTGCCCCTTGGCCTCCAGAGCCCTCGGCACTCCCAAATCCATAAGAAAAACAAGACACGGAAGAGGCCACCCCAGGACCCGAGGAGATGGCGCTGGGCCCCTGAGGGCGACGAGGGGGCGGCCCAAGGGAACCCGCTCATCACCTCCCCTCCGTTCACCCGGAGTCGCAGCCCCGACCCCTCCGGCGGCCGACCCTGTCACCGCCCGGCCCCCGGCCCCAAGGCCCCTTCCCGGGACGCCGGAGACAGGGGCTCGAGCTCCCCCACGCCGCCCCCGGCATCCGGCGTGCCTCGGCCTCCTCCCCCACCAAATCGCTCAAATGCCCCCAGCACCTTTTAAAGTACGCGGAGGAAGAGTTTCCCATCAAACTTTGTCAAGCGGTAACCTCGCCCCTCTCCCCGACCCACACTTCCACCGCAGTCATGAGGAGAGATCACTTTACACTTGGGATAAAGCGAATTAAGGACCTGTCAACCATTTTAGGTCTTTTTTATAGAAGACATCCTCTCCTTCCCCTCTCTCCCTCCCTCCCCCGCCAGGGTTTTAATTTGACACCCACCTTCCCACCGCCGAAGGGGGGGTTGAGGAGGGAGGGGGTGGGGACGGAGGGCAGGAGGAGGGTGGCGAGGGAAAGCGGAAAGGGGAGGTTGGAAGGGGGCCGGGAGGCGCGGGGAGGGGAAGGGGGTTGATTTACCTGAGACCAGCCACTGGCCTCCATTGTTGGAGAATTCAATGGCATTGACACAGCCGAAGTGGCCCAGGAGGTCCTTCTTGTAGAGGTTTCTGCAGCCTCGCAGGCGTCTCCTCTGAAAGTCCTGAGTGAGCAGGGGGTCCCCATGCAAGCCCCGCTGGGACAAGAAGCCCACCACTGACCTCATGCTGCCCCCCAGGCCAGCTCTCCTCTTCATGCTGGAACCGCCGCCGCCGCCGCTCGCGCCGCCGCCCCTCCCTCGGCCTCACGCGCGGCCGGCGCTCTCCCCCCACCCGACCCTCCCCCCGCGCTGCGATCCGGATGGTTCTTTAACCAGCCATAGCAGACGGAGCGAGGTGTGCAGACACTCGGTGGCGTTCGCGGCTTCCTGACGGTCCCCTCCCTCCCCTTCCCCCTCCCCTAGGCTCCTCCCTCTCCTTCTCCGCCTCCTCCAGCAGCTGATCCTCAGCTGCGGCCGCGCTTCCGCGAAGCGCGCGGCCCTTCCGCCGGCGGCGGCGGGGGCCAGGGATCGCGGGTGGCGGCGGCCCCTCCCCCGCCACGGGTTGAGGGCCGGAAGAACTCGGGCGGCTGGCCTCTAGACCGCGGGCGGCGGCTCGGCTTTCCCGCCGCAGCTCCTCCCCGCGCGAGGAGCGGGGTCGCTCTGGGCGGAGGCCGGGCTGCACCCCCTGAGCGGTGCACTCTGTGAAGTTGGAGGCGCGCAACGATCAAAGTGGCCGCGGGGCTGCGGACTCGCCTTCCTCCAACGGAGGCCGGCTGTCCATCGCCGCGGCGAGTGTGCTCCCGGCTCTTTATTTTCCGGTCCGGAAAATGCAGCCCGAGGTGGCAAAGAGGTGGAGGGAGGACTGCGGGCAGAGGCTCCGGTTGTTCTCCCTCAGTTCGCCTCATCCTTGGCCCGCCCGAGCCCTGTCCAAGGGAAAGGAACCAGGAGTTAGGACTGGACACTCGGGGTAAGGTTGCTGGGGGCCCCCCAAAGAAAGTTTTGACACTACCCCCGCCCCATCCAGTTTCCTAATCTTCCCTTCTTCCAGCCATTCAGTGAAAAAGGCTAAACTGGGTTCCATCGGTTAGATAATGAAGTGGTATATGGGGAAAAAAGCGGGGGGGCGGGGGGGAGGAATTTTTAACTGAAAAGAAAATTGCCAAAACCGAGTTGAGAAAGCTCAGGTAAGCAGAAAGTACTTCTGTTCATTAGTTCCAGGTACGTCTGCAAGACACAAGATGCATTATTCGAAAATAGAAATATATGTTATTTAATTGGGTGCGGTGAGCCCCTCTTCACGGCCTTGAGTGTGGAGCTCTTAGGCTGTACAGCTGTTAACCAGCAGCTGCGTTCCAGGCCAGAAGTAGCTGCACTACAGTCGTCTGGGAGCCTCCGCGGTGACCCCAGTGAGGAGTCAGGGTGTTAAGTGCCTTGGAATATTATTTCCCTAAACAGGAAAATGTGTAATACTTTCTTTTAAAAAGTTTAATTCTCAGGATGCTTCATAGTGTTTCTTCATCATAATAGCACCATAAAGATCAGTAGTGGTATACCAGCTTGATTATAACCAACATCTTTTCTTCATAGCAATGTCTTAATGTGTAATTAAGCATGTATTTTTGTGATTATATCAGCATGTTCCCCCTATAAGTTCTCTGAGAGCAGGGACCATGCCTATTCTGCTCATGGGTATATGGCCAGAGCTAGCACATGCTGGAACTGAGTAGCCACTCAAATATTTGTTGAATACATGAATGAAGTCAGGGAAAGGGGAAGAATTAGGAGGGGAAGGTAATGCATCAGTGTCAGATGCATTGGGTTTGAGGTATCTGCGCTTCATTCCAGTGGAGATGATTTCAAAGCCAGTTTCCCATCTCACTGTTCCTTTGCTTGACCTACTCAATCCACACATTCAAAAACAGGGAGCCCTCTGGCTCCTTCCAATTAATAGGACATCATTTATACCTACTTTATTTTGCCTGGGGTGGGGTGGATGTGCACAGTAATGATGTGGTTGAAGTGGCCTTTACTGCGGCAATATATGACACCCTCCTCTCCCCTCTCAAGCACATACTTCTTCTCCACAATTTTAAATATGACTCGCTTTTCCCCAATCCCTGGAATAACTGTCCCATTTATCTCAGCCTAAAAATAGACCAGGATCCGATCACAAGCCAGCCCAATTCTAGGACCTTGCTGGAAACTTCCTTAACTGTTCAGTGACCAGCCAGGACAGCAATGTAGGGACCTCTCAGTCTGTTTATATCCTACTGCTAGTCTGGGCAGCTTTTTGTAAGGAGAGTGCAGAAAATCTCTCTTATTCATGTAATTAGAGTTGCCAGATAAAATGCAGGATGCCCAGTTCTGTATGAATTTCAGATAAACAATGAATAATTTTTTAGCATAAGTATGTCCCACGTAGTATTTGAGATATACTGAAATTATTATTCATTGTTTATCTGAAATTCAAATTTAATTGGGCATCATGTATATTTGTTTGCTAAATCTGGCAACCCTAACTATAATATAACCCAGCTTCAGAAGATCAAGCCCCACCATAGCTGTTTCCTTTTATTATGAATTTGACATAGTCCCTTGTGTCATTTATTGCAAACTAATAATGTTGTACATAACTATATAACACAAACATTTAATTAACTTCAATGACCATATGAGCTTGGCCTTTTTGATATAGGCATTTATTGTAAAAAAAAAAAAAAGAAAGAAAGAAACGCCAGTGTACTTAGCTTAAAAATAGCAAATGAGGGCTTCCCTGGTGGCGCAGTGGTTGGGAATCTGCCTGCCAATGCAAGGGACACGGGTTCGAGCCCTGGTCTGGGAAGATCCCACATGCCGCGGAGCAACTGGGCCCGTGAGCCACAACTACTGAGCCTGCGCGTCTGGAGCCTGTGCTCCGCAACAAGAGAGGCCGCGACAGAGAGAGGCCCGCGCACCGCGATGAAGAGTGGCCCCTGCTCACCGCAGCTGGAGAAAGCCCTCGCACAGAATCGAAGACCCAACACAGCCAAAGATAAATATAAATTAATTAATTAATTAAAGAAACGTTTAAAAAAAATACTTTAAAAAAAAAAAAAGCAAATGAAATTGGACTCCTGAGTAATCTCTCCAGTACATAGACTATGTGGAGAAAGAGGGAGAAAAAGTAAAAAATTCATATGTTTCTTACCTAGGCCAAGAAACTTCTGTATATTAACATTCACATTCAGAAAGCCTGGAAACACTGTTTTGAAAATTCATTCTGGAAAAACCAAGATATGGAAATTACTGAACATGGGAAGTCTTAATTAATTGCTCCACCATGAGTTGAATACTGATTAAACATAGAATTGCCAGAAATTCATTTACTCTTTGACTTCTATTTTGCTTGGCCATGATATCCCTAAAGAAAAAGTAAAGAATCTTTAAAAGCACTAGATGCTAAGGAAATGTTCAAACATTAGAAATTGTTTGTTTAAAAAAAAAACCTAAGAAAATGCTAAGCCCTTTCTCACACATTTACTAAATTTTAGCATATTAAGGGCTATGTATGGATACTAGCATATCAGAAATTATTCACTTCAGAATATTTTCAACTTTAAAATAAAATAAACTGCTACTCATAGATAAGAGATATTAATTTAGACAACGATCAATGCGTCAAATATATGTATAATTTAACTGTAATGTCATTTAAATTTTAAAGGATAAGTTGTTTATTGGTCATTTCAAACAGACAACAGTCAATTTTAATTTTGGGAAAAAAAGAAATATCTATTTAAATGCAAATTCCTCCGACAAGATCTATAGGACATACATCCATTCTTTTTAAATAATAATTTAAGGGCTTCCCTGGTGGCACAGTGGTTAAGAATCCGCCTGCCAATGCAGGGCACACGGGTTCGAGCCCTGGTCCAGGAAGATCCCACATGCCGTGGAGCAATAAGCCTGTGCCCCACAAGTACTGAGCCTGCGCTCTAGAACCCGCGAGCCACAAGTACTGAGCCTGCATGTTGCAACTACTGAAGCCCGCGCACCTGGAACCGGTGCTCCACAACAAGAAAAGCCACTGCAATGAGAAGCCCGCGCACCGCAACGAAGAGTAGCCCCCACTTGCTGCAACTAGAGAAAGCCTGCATGCAGCAACGAAGACCCAATGCAGCCTAAAATAAATAAATTTTTAAAAATGATAATAATTGTATTAGATATAATTGATATACCATAAAATTCACTTTTTTAAAGTTCACAATTCAGTGGCTTTTAGTATATTCACAAAGTGGTGCAACCATTACCACTATCTAATTTCAGAACATTTTCATTACCCCAAAGAGAAACCCCATTCACATTAGCAGTCACTCCCCACTCCTCCCTCTTAGCTCCTGGCAACCACTCATCTATTTACTGTCTCTGGGTTTGCCTATTCTGGACATTTCATATGGGTGGAATCATATAATATGTGGTCTTTGTGTCTGGCCTCATTCATTTAACAGTGTTTTCAAGGTTTATATTTGTTGTAGCATGTGTCAGTACTCTATTTGTTTCTTAGACCAAATTATATTCAGTTGTATGGACAATACCACATTTTGTTTCTCAGTTCTTCAGCTGATAGGCATTTGGGCTGGTTCCACTTTTTCGCCATTATGAATAATGCTGCTATTAACATTTGTGTACAAATTTTTGTGTGGACGTGTTTTCATTTCTCTTGGGTATATATACCTAGTGTGGAATTGCTGGGTTATATGGTAACTCTGTGTTTAACTTCGTGAGGAACTCAAACTGTTTTCCAAAGCAACTGACCATTTTACGTTTCCACCAGCAACGTAACATGGTTCCAGTTTTTTCATATCCTTCCCAATGCCTGTTAATGTCTATCTTTTTTTTTTAATTATAGCCATACAAGTGGGTGAAATGGTTTCCCATTATGGTTTTGATTTGCAATTCTGTGATGGCCTTTGATGTTGAGCATACTTTCATGTGCTTATTGGCCAGTTGTATATCTTCTTTGGAGAAATGTCTATTCAGATCCTTTGCCCATTTAAAAATTATTTGTCCTTTTATTGCTGAGTTGTAAGAGTTCTTTACATACTTTAGACACAAGTCCCTTATCACATTATAATTTTTACATATGTTTTCTCATATTGTGAGTTGTCTTTTCATTTTCTTGATTGTATCCTTTGAATCACAAAAGTTTAAAAATTTTGATAAGGTCTAATTACGTATTTTTCTTTTGTTACTTGTACTTTTGGTGCCATATCTGAGAAACCCACCTAACCCAAAGTTACAAAGATTTACTCCTATACTACTTCTAAGAGCTTTATAGTCTTAACCCTTACATTTAGGTCTATGATCCATTTTGAGTTAATTTTTGTATATAGTGTGAGCTAAGGGTCCAACTTTATTCCTTTCCATGTGGACATCTAATCATCCCAACACCATTTTTTAAAAAGACTGTTCTTTCCTTCATTGAATTGCTAGTGTATGGGCTTCCCTGGTGGCGCAGTGGTTAAGAATCTGCTTGTCAATGCAAGGAACACGGGTTAGAGCCCTGGTCCGGGAAGATCCCACACGCCGCGGAACAACTAAGCCCGTGCGCCACAATACAGAGCCTGCATACCACAACTACTGAAGCCCGAGTGCCTAGAGCCCATGCTCCGCAACAAGAGAAGCCACCGCAATGAGAAGCCTATGCACCACAACAAAGAGTAGCCCCCACTCGCCGCAACTAGAGAAAGCCCATGCGCAGCAACAAAGACCCAATGCAGCCAAAAATAAATAAATAAATTTTAAAAAATTGCTAGTGTATAGATACACAATAGATTTTTGTATATTGACCTTGTATCCTGCAAATTTACTTAACTCATTTATTAGCTCTAACTGGTAGGTAGGTTTCTTAAAATTTTTATGTACAAAATCATGTCACGGGCTATTAGAAATCCTTTTACATCTTCCTTTTCAATCCACGTTCCGTTTCTTTTTTTTTATCTAATTGCCTTGGCTAGAACCTCTAATACAATGTTGAATAGAAGTAGTAAGAGCAGACATCTTGTCTTGTTCCTAATATTAGTCACCATTAAATATTATGTTAGCTGTGGATTTTACGTGATTCTGTTATCAGGTTGCAGAACTTCCTTTTTATTCCTAGTCGTAGAATGTTTTTATCATGAAAGGATGTTGGATTTTGTCAAATGCTTTTTCTTTGTATGCTGAGATGACCATATGGTTTTTGTCCTTTATTAATATGATTTTCATATGTTAAACCAATCTTACATTCCTGAGATAAATTCTACTTGGTTATGGTGTTTAATCGTTTTTATATGTTGCTGGATTCACTTTGCTAGTATTTTGTTGAGGATTTTTGTGACTATATCCATAGAAATGTTTGTTTTCAGTTTTCTTGTGATGTCTTTGGTTTTGGTATCAGGGTAATACTGGCCTTATAAAATGAGATGGAAGTCCATCGGCTATTTTTTGGAAAAGTTTGTGAAGGATTAGTGCTAATTCTTCTTTAAACATTTGGTAGGATTCACTAGGGAAGTCGCCTGGCCTGGGCTTTTCTTTGTGGGAAGGTTTTGATTACTGATTCGATCTCCTGTTATAGTTCTATTCAGATTTTCTATTTCTTCTTGATTCAGTTTTGGTAGTTTGGGTGTTTCTGGGAATTCATATTGCTTATCTAATTTGTTGGCATGTTAATAGTATTCCCTTAGAATTCTTTTTATTTCTGTAAAGTTGTAATAGCACCTCTTTCATTCCTGATTCTAGTAATTTGAGTCTTCTCTTTTTTTCTTGGTCAGTCCAGCTGTCTTGTCAATTTTGTTGATATTTTCAAAGAACAAACTTTTGGTTTTTGTTTATTCTCTCTATTGTTTTTTGCTTCTCTATTTTATTTATTTCTGCTCTAGTCTTTATTATTTCCTTCCCTCTGCTTGCTTTGGGTTTAGTCTTCTTTTTCTAATTTCTTAAATTGGAAGGTTATGTTGCTGATTTGAGATCTTTCTCTTTAATATAGATATTCACAGCTATTAATTTCTTTCTAAGCACTGTGTTAGCTGCATCCTATAAGTTTTTGTATGTTGTGTGTTTTCATTCATCTCAAGGTGTTTTCTGATTTCCCTTGTGATTTCTCCCATTAGTTAAGAATATATTGTTTAATTTCCACATATTGTGAACTTCCTAAAATTCCTTCTGTTATTAATTTCTAATACCTTTTTTTTTTTTTTTTGTCCACACCGTGCGGCTTGCGGGATTTTAGTTCCCTGACCGGGGATGGAACCTGTGCCCCCTGTAACCACTGGGCCGCGAGGGAATTCCCTCTAATACATTTTTTAAAAGGGGCATTTTTCACAGGTCTTGAAGTGAGTTTCCAGTCTGTGACGTAATTGAATTCAGTAATTAAAGTCAGAGTATCATTTGTTACTAGAATTTTCAAATCACAATCCAGCTTACTTTCCAGACATTTCGTTCAAGTTTTCCATGCATAATTCTTTTTAAAAAAATTTTTTTAACATCTTTATTGGAGTATAATTGCTTTACAATGGTGTGTTAGTTTCTGCTTTATAACATAGTGAATCAGCTATACATATACATATATCCCCATATCTCCTCCCTCTTGCATCTCCCTCCCACCCTCCCTATCCCACCCCTCTAGGTGGACACAAAGCACCGAGCTGATCTCCCTGTGCTAGGCAGCTGCTTCCCACTAGCTATCTATTTTACATTTGGTAGTGTATATAAGTCCATGCCACTCTCTCACTTCGTCCCAGCTTACCCTTCCCCCTCCCCGTGTCCTCAAGTTCATTCTCTGCGTCTGTATCTTTATTCCTGTCCTGTCCCTAGGTTCTTCATAACCATTTTTTTTTTTTAAGATTCCATATATATGTGTTAACATATGGTATTTGTTTTTCTCTTTCTGACTTACTTCACTCTGTATGACAGACTCTAGGTCCATCCACCTCACTACAAATAACTCAATTTCGTTTCTTTTTATGGCTGAGTAATATTCCATTGTATATATATGCCACATCTTCTGTATCCATTCATCTGTCGATGGACACTTAGGTTGCTTCCATGTCCTGGCTATTGTAAATAGAGCTGCAGTGAACATTGTGGTACATGACTCTTTTTGAATTATGGTTTTCTCAGGGTATATGCCCAGTAGTGGGATTGCTGGGTCATATGGTAGTTCTATTTTTAGTTTTTTAAGGAACCTCCATACTGTTCTCCATAGTGGCTGTATCAATTTACATTCCCACCAACAGGGCAAGAGGGTTCCGTTTTCTCCACACCCTCTCCAGCATTTATTGTTTGTAGATTTTTTGACGATGGCCATTCTGACCGGTGTGAGGTGATACCTCATTGTAGTTTTGATTTGCATTTCTCTAATGATTAGTGATGTTGAGCATTCTTTCATGTGTTTGTTAGCAATCTGTATATCTTCTTTGGAGAAATGTCTATTTAGGTCTTCTGCCCATTTTTGGATTGGGTTGTTTGTTTTTTTGATATTGAGCTGCATGAGCTGCTTGTAAATATTGGAGATTAATCCTTTGTCAGTTTCCATGCATAATTCTTCATGATGAATAAAGAAATCCAGTTTGAAATAACCTTTATGGAGTGAAAGTGAACAGAAATTCTCAATGGCTGGGATTATTCATTTGATATTTACTCAGTGGTATCTTCTGTGCTGTTCTATGCCAACCATCTGGGTTTTGTATATTTGAAGTTTTCTTGACAAAATCATCATGAGCCAGCTGTTTTCACTTATTTTTAATTTTAGGTTTCCACATGAATTACCCCTGGTGAGTGGGTTAAAACAGTTATTGTTTATTGCACTGGGTATGTAGTCACATAGCCAAGATTTCTTTTCTAGAGATGGTTCCGTGGATATATAATGTTTATTGAGCATCTTCAGTCTGCTAAACACCATTTAGAAAATAAAATTGGGCAATGCCCCTTCCCCAAAGTAAAATATACCGAAGGAGAAGCAAGAAGATTCTTTGATAAAGATGTCAAATATAAATTGTCGTTGTGGGTTCAGTGGTAATCGAGGACAGGCTCCTGGAAAATGAACTGATCACCAGGGAAGTCCCTCATGGTTTGTTTTGATTACCATTGAATCTATAGCATCAAGAAGAGGTCCTGGGGCTTCCCTGGTGGCGCAGTGGTTAGGAATCCGCCTGCCAATGCAGGGAACATGGGTTCGTGCCCCGGTCCGGGAAGATCCCACATGCCACGGAGCGGCTAGGCCCGTGAGCCACGACTACTGAGCCTGCGCGTCTGGAGCCTGTGCTCCGCAACGGGAGAGGCCGCGACGGTGAGAGGCCCGCGCACCGCGATGAAGAGTGGCCCCCACTCGCGGCAACTGGAGAAAGCCCTCGCACAGAAGCGAAGACCCAACACAGCCAAAAATAAATAAATAAATAAATAAATAAATAAAAACAACCTCCCTCAGCCCCTAGTTTCTGAGGCTTCTTCATTAAAAAAGAAAAAAGAAAAAAAAAAAAAAAAGAAGAGGTCCTGGTCACTAGTTGTTAGGTGAACGAATCTTCCTGAAATGTCCCTGCTCAAGACTCTCTTCTCTGTCATATCAGGTCCAGACTCCTTTATCTGCCTATCAAGTCCCTCCATGATTTGTCTCCACCATATCTATAATCATATTTCCTGTTACTCCTCATCACACATCCACCAAGTAGGCTGGTAGCCCATTCTTCCCTACATACCTATATGCTCACACTACTCTACCAAATCCTATACATATTTTGAGGTCCACTTCATCCATTCAAATCCTATATATGCTTTGAGGTCCTCTTCTTCCACGAGCCTCTTTTCTGACAATTTTAGGCCACATTAGTTTTCCTTTTCTAAGATTCCTGTTACGGTTACAGTTAGCATCACAGTTTACCATTTAAATGTTTAATATTTCTATATGCCTGTGTAGTTTTAAAAAGTACTTCACATACTTTTTTTAGCTTTGTAACAATCCTGTGTGGTTGGACACAAATTATTATTCATTAACTCCAGAAATGTTTTCGAGCATTTACAATGTACCAATGCCCTAGGAAGACACAAGGAATATAATAGTGGGTAAAAAAGAAGACCCTGACCAATGTTCATAGTACTTATGAGACAGAGACAGACTTTAATCAAATAATAATGCAGTAAATGTAAGATTACAATACTAACAATTGCTAACATTTACATTTATTGAGCATTTATTATGTGGCTGGCACTGTTCCAAGTCCTTTACAGATATTAACTCATTTTATGTTCTCAACCACCCTATGAAGAAAGTATTATTATTCTATGTTACACATGAGGACAATTACAGTTATGGTACATAAAAGTGTGTGGTAACTCAGTTTCCATATATAACAAATTCTTATTGGTAGAACCCTTAGATCAGTGACTGATGTGTAGTAAACATGTCTGAGTATTAGCTATTATGATGATGATGGTGAGAGATTAAAATGGGAGAATCCTATTAGAGACATTAAGGGGAGCTATGATCTGAAGGAAAGGCAGGTGTGAATGTGGCCAAGTGGGCAGTTGGGTGGCCGTGTTCCAAGCAAAGGCAACACAGCACATGCAAAGGCTCTGGGGGCAGAGGGGGTGGAGGGAGACCTAGAAGGCACTCATTGTGGCTGAAGCACAGCTGGAATGGAACATGATATCAGATGAGGATGCAGCCTAGATTCTGCAGGGGCCTGGCCATGTTGAAGATTTTAGTCTTTAAGAGTCACCGAAGGGTTTTTAACAGGGGCTTATATGATCAGATATGCATTTTATAAGATTGTTTTCGCTACTATGAGGAGAAAGGATCAGAGGGGGCTGAGAGTGGATTAGAGTAGATGATTAGGAAGATTTACAGTAGTACACAGGGAGAGAAGATGGTAGCTTAGACAAATCTAATGAAAGTAGAGTTAGAAGTAAATGGATCTAATATCAAAAGATAGAATTTGGTGATGGATTGGAGAGATTAGGGGTTGAGGGACAAGACATCAGGGCCTAGGTTTTTGTATAACTGTTCATTGAAATAAAACTCCTGGAAAAGTCTAAGTTTTGAGGGAAAAAATCATGAGTTCAGTTATATATACATTGAATTTGAGATGCCTCTGAGACTTCCAAGAAGAATTGATAAGTAACCTGAGTTCAGATGCATGGTCAAGGCAGAGGTCATTGATAAAGAGGTGGTGGTAAAGTCCTAGGCATGGACAAGAATATTCAGAAGTATTAAGTGGAAAGAAAAGAAAAGAAGGCCTAGAACCGAGCTTTGAGAGATGCTTGTGGTTAATGCATGGATAGAGGATGATATACTTACAAGGAGTCAGAAGGAGTGGTCAGAAGGATAAGAAAAAAACTGTGAGAGTACTGTCATGGAAGCTGGAAAAGAGAGCATTTCAAGAAGGGAGAGTGGTCAAATTGTCTCAATTGTTGTTGGAAAGTCAATAAGATGACTGAAAAATGTTGCATTTGTTGACACTAAGATTTTATCAGTGAGACATAAGTGATCTCAATCAGAGGTCCTTCATGGGTTTGATAACTCAGGACCCCAGAGGGGAATTGGCTGAACGTGAGTGAAAGGAAAGGAAATGAAGGCAGTTAGAGGAGTAGCTAGAAGGGAAGCTAAGATCTGGGAAGGGTTTTGTTTTGTTTTCTTTAACAGAAAAAAAAAAAGAGAGAATGTTTAAAACCATTGAGAAGGATCCTATTCAGAGGAAAAAAAAAATTGAAAAAGATACATAGATGAAACCAGACTATATAGGGAAGAGTTCTGAGAAGGCAGGGTTGGGGGAATCCAAAACACAGGAAACGAATTTGGCCCTAATTAGGAGGAAAGACAGCTCCTCCATTAAAACAGGAGGGAAGGAAAACAGGCTGGGTACTGGTGAAAGTAGGATTATATGTTTAGTACTAAGAAGGTGGAGAATGGGATAGTTTCTATTTTTTCAGGAAAGTCAGTTGAACTTCCACTGGACAGAATTTATTTTGCCTTGTTATCGGTTAAATACAGTTTACATAAGTTGTAAAATACCTCAAAGGCAATAAAAGGCTAGAATCAGATAACGTGGAAAGGTCTGCTCTAAAGAATGCATAGTTTTCCATTGGAAACACCAGTTATATTTTTTGCTTCTTCCAAATTTCAGTACGCCTCTCATCCCAGAGGTATGTGGAACCTGAGAGTATAAACAGCACCATTTGGGTGGGGCAACAGGAAAATAATGTCCTCAAGGGAGAGTCAGATTTTAACAAAGATAAGAAATTGAAGAGAAAGCTTGACAATGCAAGGGCTTTTGCAGGCTGTGGATAAGTTCTAGAGGGCACAGTGGAAGAGTTTGGAAGGTAGGCCCCACCCTAAGGTTGTCAGATAAAACACTAGAAGCCAGTTAATTTTTTTTTTCTTTTCTTTTTTTTTTTTTTTTGGCTGCGTTGGGTCTTCGTTGCTGCGCGCGGGCTTTCTCTAGTTGCGGTGCGTGGGCTTCTCGTTGTGGTGAATTCTCTTGTTGCGGAGGACGGGCTCTAGGCACGCGGGCTTCAGTAGTTGTGGCTCGCAGGCTCTAGAGTGCAGGCTCAGTAGCTGTGGCACATGGGCTTCGTTGCTTCACGGCATGTGGGATCTTCCCGGACCAGGGCTCCAACCCATGTCCCCTGCATTGGCAGACAGTTTTTTAACCACTGAGCCATCAGGGAAGCCCAAAGCCAGTTAATTTTTGAATTTCAGATAAATAAAGAATAGGGGTTGAAAAATATATGTCCTGTTGTTTTTATTTTGCTTTTTTGTTTTGCTAAATCTAGTAACTCTACCCTAAGGGCACATTTGTCATGTCTGGAGAAGTTTTTTGATTGTCACAACTGTGGGGGGAAGGGTGCTATTGGGATCTGGTGGGTTGAAGCCAGGGATGCTGCCAAATATCTTACAATGCACAGGACAGCCCCCACAGAAAGAATTTTCCAGCCTAAAATGTCAATAGTGCTCAAGTTGAGAAACCATGTATTTGAACAATGATCTATAAATTTTTTATCACGAACTCTCCTTTAAACATTTAACATGCACCCATGTTATATGTATATAATGTAATACTGTCCTAATATATTATGTACATTTTTAAATCACAAAAAAGTTTAAAAATTTAAAAACTAAAGGATGAGATGAAGCTGAAATAAACACACTATTTTAAAATATAAATTTTATTTATTTTCTCTCCGAAAAGCGCTTTTTGCTCCCATGAACTTTTTTTTTTTAAGCCAGAGCAATCTGATTGACTTTGCTTTATTTTTGAAATGGTGGTTTAACACACTATGATCTTATGATTTCAGAAGTTTGCCTCTTTGATCTGTTTATTACTTCGTTTTAATGGAAATGAAACTCACAAAACTATAAAGGATCCAAACGGAAAATAGCTGGCTGGACTTACTCAAACATGAAATTAATTTTTCAGTCCCGTTGAATTTTACTGAAATTAATCTAGTTATTTATTTATTTATGGCTGTGTTGGGTCTTCGTTTCTGTGCGAGGGCTTTCTCTAGTTGCGGCAAGTGGGGGCCACTCTTCATCGCGGTGCGCGGGCCTCTCACTATCGCGGCCTCTCTTGTTGCGGAGCACAGGCTCCAGACGCGCAGGCTTGTGGCTCACAGGCCTAGTCACTCCGTGGCATGTGGGATCTTCCCAGACCAGGGCTCGAACCCGTGTCCCCTGCATTGGCAGGCAGATTCTCAACCACTGCGCCACCAGGGAAGCCCAATCTAGTTAATTTTTATCTTCTATGATATCAATCAGTTACACTTGCAAATTAATCAGAAGATGTTATATTTTTAGCAAATATATTTAAAATTCACTGCATCTCTTTTATTTGGAAGATTCTTAAACACAGTAGAGAACTATTTCCAAGGTTTTATGCATGCAAATATGAACATTTTATAAGTGACATACTTCTATGTTTTTTGGCACAAAAAAAAAAACCCTACCAAAATAGAAAGACTTCTAAATATCATTTTTCAAAATATTCGTTTACAGTAGCTTTCAAAAAGCAGTTGTTTGTCACTCATTACACTATCAACTTTATCTTGAAGGGAAAGAGTTTAAAACATTGTTTTTTAGTATCTATAGAGCTGCATACTACTGACAGCCACCTTATCATCATTAACATCATCAACATTTGAAAAAGTTAGCAAATTCGAATGCTCATTTTTTTTGTAAAAGAAAAGTATACATTATCCCTCACCACTGTCTTCCCCAGCAGAAAAAAAGAAAAATGTAAGTTATTTGTAGGTTCTGACAACTATTTTAATACTCTGACAAGAAACACTTAGCAAATCTCTGAGCGAAGCCAAATATCTTTGTCAGCAATCCCCTTTTCACCATAGACCACTGTATTATGAAGATTCTGCTACATAAAAGTCTTGGTTCTATAAAAATGAACATACTGATGTCATCGCTTAAGCACAAGAAGTATAATATGGGTAAGCACTATCAATCCGTTTGCACTGTGGAGCTCCTGTGTCTCCCTGAAGATACCAAAATGACTCATAGCCAGCTGGCATCCAGACCAAATAAGGATGCCAGTGTCCAGCTGTACATTGAATAGTAGCAAAGCTGAATTTCTTTATTATTGTTTTAGCCTTAAAAAGTATAAATAGAAATCTAACATTTTTTGTTAATATCCCAGTATACCATCACGCACACCCAGGATGTGCCCATCCTACTCCACCGTGGGGACCATTATGTTAGAGGATGGTGTAGCTTGAGACCATTTCCACTTCTTTGCTGAGGTATGTGAGGCCAAGACAGATTGAAGTCAGAGAGACCTGGGTTAGAGCTTCCTAAAATGGCTCCATCGTTCATCAGCTGTGCAGTCTTGTGCAAATTACGTAATTTCTGTGCTTCTGTTTCTGTATTTGTGAAATGGAATAATATTGTAAAGTGGAGATAATAATACCTCATGGGACTGATGTGAGGATTAAATAAAATAATGTTAACATAACCATGCCACCTCTCCTAAACACTCACAAATTGAGCCTACTCCCCAAGCCCTTGCCCTCAGCCTTGGCCTACCCGTCTGCTTCACAAGGATCACGGAGGCCATCAGTTGAGAACTCCCTCAATTTCAGGCCTCCTCATGGAGGCCTCTTATCACTCCTCTTATCCAAGCACAGTGCTTTCACTGTGCAGTAGAACCATCTCATGTTACCTCCTCACGTACTTTGTTCGATTAATTATCCTTTCTCCTATATATTAACCAAACCATCCAATTCTATTGGCTTTTCCCCCTAAGTTGACAAATATGTTCAAGTGTCTCCCAACATTGAAAAACATTTTTAAACTTAGGTAATAAGTTAAAATCCATATTTATGCTCTCCCCAAATGTCTGAGAGGAAACCATGAATAACAGTTTTGTTTAGTATTTATAACTCTACCTCATTGTTTAAAATTCCTGCATAACATAATGTTGCATAGTCAACAAATATCTCTTGCATGTCTACATTGTTCTAGGTACTGAGGGTATAGCAGTGAACAAGCTGGATAATATTCCCTGCCCTTCAGGAGCTTACTTTCTAAAGGGAGTGGAGCACAGAAAGTCAATAAGATAAACAAGTAAATATATATAATATGTTAAACGATGATAACTACTTTGAGGTTTAAATAGGGTGGAAAGAGAAAGCATGCTGAGAAAAGTGACATTTGAATAAAGATTAAAAGGTCAAGGAGAAGCCCTCAGGGATATCTGGGGAAAGAGCCTTCTAAGCAGAGAAGATAGCAAATGCAAATGTCCTGAGGCAGGAAGAATACTTGCCATGGAGTTACAGTTACAGTGTCTATATATAGGCAATGTTATTTACTTCTCATATTCAGTCCAAGGTCCTATCCGCATATATTGAAACCAAAAGACTAAATTGTAGGGAATTCCCTGGCAGTCCAGTGGTTAGGACTCTGTGCTTTCACTGCCGAGGGCAATGCGGCGCGGCCAAAAAAAAAAGAAGACTAAATCGTAAAGTTAACAGCCATCAGCAGTCCTTATGTAAAATAATAAGGGAAAATCAGGAGAGAGATTCTTTTTATGTACACACATAAAAAGCTGGAAGAAAATATGCATAGCTATTACTGTGCTCATTTCTGTAAGTGGTCACAAGGCCATAATTGACATTTATAAATGTTGTCTTCCACTATCCATTCATTATTTCCTTTCCCTCACCTAGAACCTCTTTTTCTGGCCTGAGTTCTTTACCTGCTGGGATGAACCAAACTTTCATTCCTGAAGAATCTAAATGCGCTTCAGGGTCCTGCTTTATTCTGGTTGCTGTAATTTTCCATTAATCTTTTCTGTTAGATGTGGAAGTGCTGAAAGGCTTCCCAGAGAATCTCTTGGGTTCCAGAGAAACTCTTGGGTACCTGTGTAACAGATACCCAATTCCCCCTTGTAATTAGGATCAGTCACCTCACCCAGTTGAGCAATCCTTTTATTTTTTTGGCTGTGCCCCTTTCGGAATCTTAGTTCCCTGACTGAGGGTTGAACCTGGGACCCAGCAGTGAAAGCGCTGAGTCCTAACTGCTGGACCGCCAGGGAATTCCCTTGAGTAATCCTTTCTTGGCTGTTGGTTCTGTGGCATGAGGAGCCCAAATTGGCTAGGGGTGCATCTAACTTCCCATTCAAAAGAACTATTATTGTGTTTCATGGTAGAAGCATTACTCTGTTGGGTACTAAGACCTCCAAACCAACAGAACTCAAAGTTGCAGACATGGGAAGTAAAAATTCTGGAAGGGGATTATTAGGTGTAAGAAAGAGAAAAGCCATTTCTACTTCCAACCCTTGATTTGTGGATACATGCATTCTGGCTGTAGAAGAAATAGCACTATATATTAAAGAATATATTGAATTTTATAAGATGATCCCAGTCTTTCAAGATGCTATCTCCCCACTGGCGAGGGTGCTGAAATCAAGCCATTAGTAGGCTATTCCAGCATTCCATCAGGCCACATGCTTTTGGATAATAAGGTATATGGAAAGATCAATGAATTTCATAGACATGAGCCCATTGTCACACTTCTTTTACAGTGAAATATGCTTCCCATTAGAAGCAACCCTGTATGAAACACCATTACAGTAAATAAGGCATTCTGTTCAAGTCTTGGATAGTGATGCCGGCAGAAGCACCATATGAGCAGGGAAGACAAATCCATACCCATAATATATGTCTATTCTGGGAAGGACAATTGCTGTTACATAAGGGGTCCAGTGTAATCAACTTGCTACCAGTTGGCTGACTGCTTCCCCTAGGAGTGTTGTATTGAGGGTCCAGTCTAAGTCTTTATCATAGGTGTGTTAGACTTGCTGAGGAGCTTACTTAGGTCAGACTTATTGAGGGGAAGTTGATGTTGCTGAGTCCACACGACTTGGCCACATTGTACTTGAGCTCACTGAGCAAACACTGTTGTGTCTGGAGAAAGAAGTGAAGTGATATTCATACTAAGTGTCATCTTGTCCACCTGACTGAGAGCCTCCTCTGCAGTGGATGCCCTTTTGTGAGCATTTTTATGAGACACGTATTACATTCTGCTCATCTGAGAGGTCCATTCACATACCTCTTCCCCATACCTTCTTTCTACTTATCTTCCAATGCCGCTGTTCTTTCCAGTTCCCTAAGCATATTGTGAAGCTGTAAGCAACTGCCCATTAGTCAGGGTAGGTGTGTTCTGGCCATTCTTCAGTTCAGATAAAGTGGACAACCAAGTGTATTTCTTGAAGATCTGCCCACTGGGAGGATTTACTTCACCACTGTCCTTTAAGGATACTCCTATTGGGGGCTGTAATGCTACAGCTGTGTCTTCTGTTTGGCGCAGAATTATCTGTAAATCAGGCATGATTCGGGTAAATTACATGGTTGATTTTCAAATGTTAAGCCAACTTTCAACTCCTGAGATAATTTTTGTCCTCTCCCTTTTTTTCTTTTCTTTTTTCTCTTTTTTTCTTGATCAATCTGACTAGAGGCTTGTGGTTCCTATTGATCAATTTTTTAAAATAGCCTTTGTTTTCATGGATTATATGCCCATTTTCTATTTTGTTGATTTCTACTCTTGATTATTTACTTCTATTTTCCTTGGGCTTAATTTGCTCTTGTTTTTCTGATTCCTCCTGGTGGAAACTTAGATTGTTGATTTTTGCTCTTTCTTCCTTTTGTGTGTGTGTGTGTGTGTTTTTAATATTTATTTATTTTGGCTGCACCAGGTCTTAGTTGCAACACATGGGCTTCTTAGTTGTGGCATGCACGCAGGATCTAGTTCCCTGACCAGGGATCGAACCAGGCCCCCTGCATTCAGAGCATAGAGTCTTACCCACTGGACCACCAGGGAAGTCTCTCTTCTTTTTGAATGTAAAATATTTAAAACCATAAATTTCCCTCTAAAAACTCCTTTATCTGTATCCCACAAATATCAAATGTTTTATTTTCATTATCTTCTAATTTATCTTGATTTTTTTGACTTGTGGATTATTTAGAAGTGTGTAGATTGGTTTCCAAATATTTTGAGTTTTCTTAGAATGTTATTATTTATTTGTAATTTAATTCCATTGTTAGAGAAATACTCTTTAAAATTTCAATGTTTAAAATTTGTTTTATGGCTTAACATGCAGTCTCTCCTGGTAAACATATCATTTGCACTTGAAAAGAGTGCATATTTTGCAGTTGTTGGGTGTAGCATTCTATAAATATCAATTATGACAAAATAGGTGATAGTGTTGTTCAGTTCGTATATGTCTTGGAAGATTTTCTACCTGGTTGGACTATCAGTTGCCTAGAGAGATATGTTAAAATCTTCAATTAAGACTATGGAATTGTCCATTTCCCTTTTAAAATTTATTTTATTTATTTATTTTTGGCTGCATTGGGTCTTTGTTGCTGTGCACGGGCTTTCTCTAGTTGTGGTGAGAGGGAGCTACTCTTTGTTGCGGTGCGCGGGCTTCTCACTGCAGTGGCTTCTCTTGTTGCGGAGCACAGGCTCTACACGCGAGGGCTTCAGTAGTTGTGGCACAAGGGCTCAGTAGTTGTGGCTCGCGGGCTCTAGAGTGCAGGCTCAGTAGTTGTGGTGCATGGGTTAGTTGCTCTGCGGCATGTGGGATCTTCCCAGACCAGGGCTCGAACCCGTGTTCCCTGCATTGGCAGGTGGATTCTTAACCACTGCGCCACCAGGGAAGTCCCCTCCCTTTTAATTCTGTTAGTTTTTGTTTCATATATTTGGAAGCTCTGTTATTAGGCATATACACATTTATAATTGTTATGACTTCCAATATATTGACCCTTTTGTTATTACAAAATGCCCCCTTTTATCTCCTCTAGTACTTTTTATCTTAAAATCTGTTTTATCTGATATTAATACAGCCACTCCACTTTCTTACACTTACTGTTTGCATGTCTTTTTCTATCTATTTACTTTCAAACTATCTGTCTTTATATTTTTAAGTGTGTATTTTATAGGTAGTAAATAGTGTAGTTTGCCTTTTTTTTTTTAGTTTTATTTATTTATTTATTTATTTATGGCTGCGTTGGGTCTCTGTTTCTGCGTGAGGGCTTTCTCCAGTTGCGGCGAGCGGGGGCCACTCCTCATAGCGGTGCGCGGGCCTCTCACAATCGCGGCCTCTCTTGTTGCGGAGCACAGGCTCCAGACGCACAGGCTCAGTAACTGTGGCCCACGGGCCCAGTTGCTCCGCGGCATGTGGGATCCTCCCAGACCAGGGCTCAAACCCGTGTCCCCTGCACTGGCAGGCAGACCCTCAACCACTGCGCCACCAGGGAAGCCCCGTAGTTTGCCTTTTTATGAAGCAATTCTGCCTGTCCGTTGAACTGTTTAACACATCAACATTTAATGTAATTATTAATATGTTTGGATTTTGGCCTTCTATTTTATCATTTGTTTTCTATTTGTCTCCTCTGATTTTTTGTGCCTCTTTTTTTCCTTTTTGTCTTCTTTTTAGCTATTTAAATATTTTTAAATTTAATTTTAATTTATCTATTGACTTTTTAGCTATACCTCTTTACATTACATTTTTAATAGTTGTTCTAGGGACTTCCCTGGTGGTCCAGTGGGTAAGACTCCACGCTCCCAATGCAGGGGGCCCAGGTTCGATCCCTGG
Source organism: Balaenoptera ricei (assembly GCF_028023285.1). Taxonomy (NCBI): domain Eukaryota; kingdom Metazoa; phylum Chordata; class Mammalia; order Artiodactyla; family Balaenopteridae; genus Balaenoptera; species Balaenoptera ricei. Next base: position 155,420,946 of record NC_082640.1, read on the forward strand.
TCAGGGAACTAGATCCCACATGCCTTAACTAAAAGATCCCACATGCCACAAGGAAGATCCCATGTGCCACAACTAAGAACTGGCACAGCCAAATAAATAAATGAATAAAATAAACATATTTAGGGGCTTTCCTGGTGGCGCAGTGGTTAAGAATCCGCCTGCCAATGCAGGGGACATGGGTTTGAGCCCTGGTCCAGGAAGATCCCACATGCCGCGGAGCAACTAAGCCCCTGCGCCACAACTACTGAGCCTGTGCTCTAGAGTCAGCGAGCCACAACTACTGAAGCCTATGCGCCTAGAGCCCGAGCTCCGCAACAAGAGAAGCCCCCGCAATGAGAAGCTCGCGCACCGCAACGAAGAGCAGCCCCCGCTCGCCACAACTAGAGAAAGCCCGCGCGCAGCAATGAAGACCCAATGCAGCCAAAAATAAATAAATAAATTTTAAAAAATAAAAATAAAAATAAAATTTTTAAATAAACATATTTTTAAAAAGTTGTTCTAGGTATTTCTTTTTTTTAAGAAATTTTTAATTTTTATTTATTCATTTTTTAAATATTTATTTTGTTGTGCCGTGTCTTAGTTGTGGGAGACAGGCTCCTTAGTTGTGGTATGCAAACTCTTAGTTGCAGCAGGCATGTGGGATCTGGTTACCTGAGCAGGGATCAAACCCAGGCCCCCTGCATTGGGAGTGCGGAGTCTTAACTCCACCAGTCTTAACACTGCACCACCAGGAAAGTCCCTGTTCTAGGTATTTCTCTTTACATCCTTAACTTTTTAAAAAAATTAATTAATTAATTAATTTTTATTTATTTTTAGTTTTGACTGCGTTGTGTCTTCATTGCTGCATGTGGGCTTTCCCTAGTTGCAGCGAACGGGGGCTACTCTTCGCTGTGGTGCACGGGCTTCACATTGCAGTGGCTTCTCTTGTTGCGGAGCACGGGCTCTAGGCATGTGGGCTTCAGTAGTTGTGGCATGCTGGCTCAGTAGTTGAGGCTCACAGACTCTAGAACGCAGGCTCAGTAGTTGTGGCGCACGGGCTTCATTGCTCCACGGCATGTGGGATCTTCCTGGACCAGGGCTCAAACCCGTGTCCCCTGCATTGGCAGGCAGATTCTTAACCACTGTGCCACCAGGGAAACCCTACATCCTTAACTCTTCCCAGTCTACTTAGTTAATATTTTACCACTTTACATAGAATGTAGAAGACTTGCAAGTCTACAGATCAATTTTCTATTCCCCATCCTTTATGCTATAGTTATCTTATGTATTACAGCTACAAATGTTATAAACCCAAGACAATTTTTGCTTTAAACAGTCATACGATTTTGTTTTTGTTTTTGTTTTTTAATTATGAGTGGGAAAAAAATCTCTTGTTTATTTACCCAGATATATACCATTTCTGATGCCCCTCATTCCTCCTAAAGAGCTGATTTTACGCCAGGTATCATTTCTTTTTAGTCCAAAGAATTTCCTTTAGTATTTCTTGTAGTACAGTCTTGCTGGTGATAGATTCTTAAAACTTTTTTTTTTAATCTTAAAGTTTTTATTTTGCCTTCATTCTTAAGGATGTTCTCCCTAGGTATAGAATTATGGGTTGTCAGTGTCTTCTTTTAGCACTTAAAAAATGTCAGTCCACTGTCTTCTGTCCTTCATTGTTTCTGGTGAAAATTAGTAGTTTTTTGATTCATTATTCTCTTGTATGTAATGAGTCATTTTTATCTTGCTGTTTTCAGGACATGCTCTTTTTCTGGTTTTCAGCAGTTTGAATATACTATGCCTAGGCACGGTTTTCCTTGAATTTACACAGCTTGGGATTTACTGAAATCTTTGGGCTTGTAAATGTATGTCCATCCACAAATTTGGGAAATTTTTGATCATTGTATCTTCAAATACTGTTTTCTGTCTCTTTTTCTCTCTCTCCTCTCCTTCTGAGACTCCAGTTTAATATACATTAGATTTTTTTTTTATGTTTTCTGTGACCTCTGAAGCTCTGTTCATTTTCTTTCCAATGATTTTTCATTTCTGTTTTTCATATTGGATCATTCCTATTAACCTGTCTTCAAGTTAAACTGACTCTTTGGTCAGCTCTACTCTGTTGTTACTTTTATCCAGTGAATTTTTTTTTAATTAATTTATTTATTTATTTTTGGCTGTGTTGGGTCTTTGTTGCTGTGCGTGGGCTTTCTCTAGTTGCAGTGAGCGGGGGCTACTTTTCGTTGTGGTGCGCGGGCTTCTCATTTCAGTGGCTTCTCTTGTTCCAGAGCAGGGGCTCTAGGTGCGCGGGCTTCAGTAGTTGTGGCACATGGGCTCAGTAGTTGTGGCTCGTGGGTTCTAGAGCACAGGCTCAGTAGCTGTGGCACACGGGCTTAGTTGCTCCACAGCATTACAGTGAATTTTTTATTTCAGAAATTTTTTTTTTAGATCTGAAATTTCCATTTGGTTCTTTTCTATCATTTCAATTTGTCTGCTGAGATGTCCTATCCTTCTATACATTATGGACATTTTTCCTTTATATCATTTAAAATGGCTATAATATCTGGCTTAAAATCTTTGCTAATTGCAGCACCTGTATCATATTGGTATCCCACTCTGTTGATTGTCTTTTCTCTTGAGAAGAAGATGTAATACATCATCTTATTTCCTCATATGTCAAGTAATTTTGAATTCTATCTAGTCTCTATTAGATGTCTGATAATTATTTTTTTTTAAAGAGTGTCAGTTTTGTTGTGGTGGTGGTTGTTTGTTTTAGCATGCCATTAGGGATGATTCAAACTGCAAACTGTTTTTGGGCTGCAGCACAAATTTCAGTTCAGTTGTTTTATCTTTGGTTGGGCTGCTTGCAGTCTGCCCTGAAAATATGCAATTCAGCGGTTTACCAGAAGTTGAACAGTGTTTAAACACAAATTATGTGGCTCCCGCTGTCTAGTTCACTCCTTTTTTGGATTCTCCTCTCACTGTCCAGCAGTTGTGGGTCCCTCCAACTCTCTCCTCTGGTTTTTCAGAAAGACTGTGAATTTTCTATCAGTGTTTTAGCACTCTAAGTAACTCCGGATGAAGCCTGCCTTCAGGTTAAAGACTACTATAAAAGATAGAAAATTCATCCCATGCTATTGCTATCTTGTAGGTGTTGACCTCCTGTCAGAATCTGTCTGCTTTTTTTTTCACTCCCAGTGCCTTCAGAGAGTTGGCTTGTGGTGTATTTTGTCTAGAGTCCATGTCTAGTCCAGTACAGGAGCTTACTAGGACATACCATAAGTGGAACTCCAGTAACATTTCAGATTACAGAAAACTTGTGAAGGTAGATTAAAGAGTTCCTATACACCCCATACCCAATTTCCCCTGTTATTAACATCTTATCTTAGTACAGTACATTTGTCATAATTAATGAACCAATATCATTACATTATTATTAAAATCCATACATCAGATTACCTTTGTGTTCCAGGATCTCATCAGGGGATCCACTTTACATTCAGTTGACATGTCTTCTTACGTTCTTCTTGGTTGTGACAGTTTCTCAGACTTTTCATTGTTTTTGATGACCTTGGCAGTTTCGAAGATAATACTGGTCAAGTATTCTGTAGAACGTCACTCAACTGGGATTTGTTTGATGTTTATCTCATGATTAGACTGGGGTTATATGTTTTTGGGAGAAAGGCCACAGAGGTAAAGTGCATTTTCATCAAATTATATCAAGGGTATTATATGGACTGAATTGTGTCATCCCCTGCCCCCTCTCCCCAAATTCATATGTTGAAGCCCTAAGCCCCAATTTGACTGTTTTTGGAGATAGGGCCTATAGGAGGTAATTAAGGTTAAAAGAAGTAATAATGGAGGGGCCCTGATCCAGTAGGATTAGTGCCCTTATAAGAAGAGTTACCAGAGAGCTCTCTCTCTCCATCATGTGAGGACACAGTGAGAAGGTGGCCATATACAAGTCAGGAAAAGAGGTCTCAGCAGAAACAGAATTGGCTGGCACAGCCTTCAGAACTGTGAGAAAATAGATTTCTGCTCTTTAAACCATCCAGTCTAAGCTGTCTTGTTATGGCAGCCCTAGTTTATTTAGGCAAGTATGTACTGTCAGCATGACTTACTGCCTTGATAACCTGGCTGAGGTAGCGTTTGTCAAGTTTCAACACTGTAAAGTGACTCTTTTTTCCTCCTCGTTCCTTGCTGTACTCTTTGGAAGGAAGTCCACACATTGTCTCTTCACTCACACTGTCTTTGACCTCTGCTACTTCAGGATCCCAACATCTCCACTGCAATCAGGGAACCCATCTCAACTATAACTTCTCCCTTCGTGAAACCTGTCTACAGAAAACAGTCACCAAATAGTTTACAAGGATACTGGTGCCCATTCACTAATGTATTTCTCAATGCTTTAGAGAAGGGAGTGTCCTCTGGGATTTCTCAGATGAGACAGTGAGGGGGTGGCAGTTCATACATGATAGGTCCACTCCAACATTTCTATCTCCTTAAGCCTTTGGATTCCTTCTAAGTATGCCAGGAAGGTTTTGCATCTCAACTTTATTGAATATAGGCCACTACTAAAATGCAGTTTCAGTCAACCAACTGTTAAGAGTCATTTCCAGGTGCACAGATAACACATGAAATCTAGAACTGTGATGAGTGCCCACATCAACAATTCAACCAAATCTAATATTACATTCTGTCTTCTTTGTTTATTTCCCTCTTGGAAAGGAAGAATCCATTCTTCCACATATTCTCCAAGTTTCCGCAAATATAAATCAGCAAAGTATTGCAATATTAAGTACAAGTCATTTCTTCCCAGTCAGACCGTGGAAAATGTTGCAATCTGACCCTGGTTATGGATCTAGAGCAGTGGTCCTCAACTGGGGATGATTTTTCCTCCAAGGGTATATTTGGAAATGTCTGGAAATATTTTTGGTTGTCACAACTCAGGCTGGGGAAGCTGCTACTGGATCTAGTGGATAGAGGTCAAGAATGCTGCTAAATATCTTACAATGCACAGGACATCTCCTCACAACAAAGAATTATCCACAGCCTTTGAGAAACCCTGATCTACAGCTAACAATGAGTGGTTGGAGTGAAACTTGGGGAAAATAGACATCCTGCAGATGATATAATTACAGGACTTTTAAGCAAGGGATGAAGGGCTGTTTCTACTGGAGAGATTTGGGCATTCTAGAATCTTAATTTTGTTTGTGTTCCTAATGTCCCCATTCCAAGTTTCAGTGTCATACCCTTCCCAAACAATGCTCCATCTTTCACTAGAGTTTTGGCAAGGCTATGAAATCAACTTCTGTTGAAATTCTGAAACCTGCACAATTAAATTTTATGTTTGACTTAGCCATCAGGTACAAAAACTAAGGGGTTCTTTTAGGGCTGCCATAGAAGCTTTTGTCGTGCCTTGAACTGAATGTTTAATGACGTGAACTTTTCATTTCTTTATGTAAGTTCTTCAGTGCGTGCAAATAAAGTCACTCCCAACCTACAGTTGTTATAGTCACCATTACCATCAGTCAAATATGGCTCCAAAGCATTTGCGTTAGTGGGCACTTCAACACAAATGACTAAACGTGATAAACTGATTATTTATGATGTCACTACATCTCATTTCCCGTTGATGAGTTGCTCAACATTGAGTTTGAATTTAAGGATATGACCAAATCAACCCGAAATCCTATATCTGAAAGTCTGTTTCTCAGAACCACTCTTAGGCTATTTTCTGTATTAGTCGGGATTCAATAAAGAAACAGAAACTGCAGCAGTTATCTGAGGAAATTAACACAAAGAGTTATTAGAGCTATCACAGGTGTTGGAGAATTGAAAAGGGAAAGTGAAACAGAGAAAGTAGTAACTGCAAGCAGTAGATGGAGAAATAAAAGGTCAAGGTTGGGGTTATTGGGACCAAGCACTTGAAGGAAGGGTCTTAGAGAGGTGGAATCCAGACCCTGAGGAGAACATGCTGCCTTGTACTGACCTTATACTGGTACCTCAGTGGCTCAGAGGAAGGACCTGAATCCCGAGGTCTGTCAGGACTCAGACCGCTCAGGAGGGTGGCTGGCTGGCTGGTACTGGTATCTCTGAGGAATGTGATAAGCCTCCTTCTGGGAATATGGAAAGAAGTCCAAAGCTGGAACCAACCGCTGCTGCTGGCATGAAGAACTGTTGTCTGGGTAACACGGATAGAAACAGGAAGTGAACAGGAAGGAGCAAGTCCTTTCTCCCTTATTTCTGTTTCTGATCTCCCACTATTGGCAGAACCTCACGGAGAGCCAGGCTGGCAAAGGAAATATGTGAATTGCAGAGACCTAGCCCAGCACCAAAAGAGAGAGCAGAGGTGGGAGGGTTTGAAGCTGAGGAACAATTTCTTTACAATCAGCATAGTTAGACAACCATTATTGGATTTCACACAAAAAGATGAGGGAGAGGAAGGAGCCTAGAACATTTCACAGGTTTCTAGTATTAGTAACCAAATGAATAGTGGAGAAAGAGGTAGAATATATGTGGAGTGGGGAGTAGAGAGGAGGTAGCTTGTAGTGAGTGAAAAAATCTGTTGGGACTGATACATTTAGTTTGAGAAATCTGGAGTCTAATATAGTATAATTCAAAGTGTAGTCTCTGGATTAGCTAGTATGCAATTTTTAAAAATTGTGGCAAAATACGCAAGATAAAATTTATCATTTTAATCATGTTTTAAATTGTGGCAGGTAAATAAATATATAAAATTTACCATTTTAACCATTTTTAAGTGTACAGTTCTGTGGCATTAGTTATATTACACTCATATTGCTTTGCGACTGTCATCACTATCTATCTCCAGAACTTTTTCATCATCCTAAACTGAAACTCTGTACCATTAAACAATGACTCCCTATTCCTCCTTCCCCCAGCCCCTGGCCACCACCATGAATTTGACTGTTCTATCTATTTCATATAAGTGAAATCATACATTATTTGTCCTTTTGTGTTAGGCTTATTCACTTAACATGATGTATTCAAGGTTCATCCATGTTGTAGCATGTATTATAATTTAATTCCTTTTTAAGGCTGAATAATATTCCATTTTTGGTACATACCACCATTTTGTGCAGTCTGTTTTTATCAATCCTCAACAAGATAAAAGCTTGTGCCAAAGTGTAAACTACCTATGTCAGCAAGCACCATGTTAAGTTCCCTTCACATTTTTGTTGGAAGATTTTTCAGTGAAGGAAGCAGAATGCTGATTTACATTCCATAGCAAGGTCATTTGCTCATTTCACCCCAGTATTTTGAGTAGCATTGGTAAAATAAGTATTTAGAGACACAGCTTTAGACTGGAGATTTGGGAATCAACATCTGTAAAAGAAAAAAGTCCAAACTAGGACCAAGATGCAATTTTTGCATAATATAATTTACAGCCTCTTTCCAGGAAGAAATTAGAATTTCTGATTAAATGCTCACAACTAATGGGATTATAACTTCTGAGAAACCAGTTATGCACCCACTCACCCTTCAGTTAAGAGTAATAGTTAAGAGTATAGTGACTTTTACCAAATATACTTTTCTTTTTTGTATCTAGTCTAAAATAATTTTCTAACCAGTCTCTTCCTCTCAGATATCCCTACCAAAAGTAAATCTTTGAATTTGACTTCTTAAAGGATAATAGTTTTTAAAAAATCATGATAGGTGCAGATATGAAATGAATGTGTCAAAGATTTAATTTAACTCATTAATTAATGAGGGAATTGGAAAAGATGTTACAATCAGTTCAAAGGAAAATCCAAAGACCAGACAAGTATCTAAGCCCATGGGAAATGTTGAAACCAATTTTCTTAATAGATGCAAAGCTCGCTTATTGGAGGGTGTGGGGGGCAGGGACGTCAATAGAAGCTTCACCTAACAAATTTATTTGCAAATCTAAAGACAATAATTATTTACATTACTATTAGTTTTTTTTTTACAAATTAGCTTATATCTCTTCAGTTTTGTACAACAGTTCAAAGTCAGTAAAAGGCATAAATCCCATAGAATCTGATAAGTGGCAAGAGTGTATTTAAAACAATGCATAGTTTCCAATTTCCCAGTAATCTTTTGGTCCATTTAAAAGTATTTCACACTTTCTCCTATATCCTACTACAGAGCTTCTTCCTTATTGCAAGAAATTTTGAAAAATTTTTAATGAATTTAAAATTTTTTAATGAAATTTTTAATGAAATTTTGATATATGCTCATATCAAAATTCTCTGGAAATTTTTCTTCAACACTTGGTTCTAACATTGGTTGCTGATGTGGGAGAGTAATGCAGGAGTCTCGAAAGAAGTGATTTTCACTGAATTCTCATATTTTTAGCGTGGCACCCCTATCCTTAACTAGATAAGGTAACCTCTACCCTCTCCAGGGAATCAATCCTAAACCTTCTGCAGGGGCCCGTAGGGGAGTGACTTGGGAGCTAGGGAGGAGCTGGTGGTCTGCTTCCAAAGTAGACTTTTAACCAATTATTGTGCTTTTAGTCCCAACTTTTACCTGCTTCTTGAGGTACCTGGTGCTGCCAATTCTAGAGTCTTTTGGTGGTTCTCTGGGACAAAGCAGGCTTGCTCTTAGCCTGTCCTTTGACAGAAGATGAGTCGGCTAAGTCAGTTCCCACCATCCCTCTGCTTTCCAGCTTCCAAAATGTTAGTGGTTTTATGTCCTGTTCTGTGAGAGACTGACTATACAAATGGACAAATAGCCATACCACGTATGGCAACAGAACACTGACCCCTAACCTCCGCGGCAACCAGCCTCTGGGGCAGTCAGCCCAGAAGTGTCAGTGAGTCAGCTTCCTTGTATCTTGCCCCCACTTCCAACACTGGACCAAACAGAGAAAGCCAAAACTATCACAGAAGAAGCCTGGCTTCCATTTAGCCTATCCCCAGCTTCCCCGTGACAATGAACTCCATTCAGAGAATATCTAAAGCCTTCCCTTGTTTTCACTATAAAGATTTCCCACTTCTCTGCCTGCCTTTGAGTCTTTGCCAAACACAAGTGATGGCGGCTGACTCCCTGCCACAGCAAGTTCTGAGTAAATAGCTTCTGTTTTTTCTCATTTGGGTGGACTTCATCTTTTTCTATATCGTTTTACCTTGAAGCTTTGTGTTTTCCCATTTTTTAAGAGGGATTTCAGGAGGAAGTGGACTTATATGTGGCTCAGTCCATCACCTTTAACTGGTGTTCTCTTTCTGTGCTCTTTTCTCTGTGACCTAGAGGCCAGAGTCTACACTTTTCCCCCAGCTCCAGAAAGCCCAAAATAACCTTTGTCTTTTCGTCTTGCAAACCTGGATGCAAAATTCAACACCTATTCAAATTCCTCCAAAGAATCTACTGGAACAAAAGCATTAGAGAATAATATAGACTTAATGGAAACCTACCTAGGAGGGAGAGAAGATGAAGTTGCATAACACGCACCCCCCGACCCCGCATAAAGAACTTAAACTCACATCCCCGAACACTTTAAACACTTTCTCTCCCAAAGTGTCTCCTCCGAGGTATCTTTCTCCCAGGAAGATTCAGCCTTTCAGCCTTTCAACCCCTATTGTTAGATGAACTTGTCTCACTGGGGGATGTATGTGTCTCACCCTCACTCTAAGGAGGCTTCATGAATTTCTTCTAAATGAATTCAGGCATCTTTCCCAAGAGGTAGTCTCATTCCAGCTCCTTAAGAGAAAAAAAAAGTTCTGATTCTCTAAACCACCAAAAAAGGATACCTTTTCTCACTTGCTGACAAATACTCTTTTTGTGTTTCCAACTAGCTTGTAAGCTTCTTGAGTGCATAGCTACATATTTTTATAATCTGTATAGTACCTAATAATATTACAAAAGTTTATAGATGTGATCAGCAGGCAGAAAGGAGCAATAGAATTTCAATGGAAGGAAATAGGATATTCAGAAAGAGCCTATTTAGTGGTTCCTCTAAGTTTTGACCTTTATCTTCAAGACACTAAACAAATCCAGTAAAGGGTATCCACCTTTATTGTACATCTACTGGGCACTGTATTCAGCAGGTTTAAGTTGACCTGTGTGGCATGCATTCATTATTAGTATCTTTCATTTCCTGTATCACTTAGGGATTGGGTTCTATTGCTAGTAACAAAGACTTGACTGCATGGCATAAAAAAATTAATTTATTTTCTCATGTAAAAGAAGTTCAGAGGTAGGTAGTTCAGGGTTAGTACAGACTACAGAGGGAATCAGGGGTACAGGCTTCTTCCACCTTTCCACTTCACCTTTCTAGGTACCTGACTTCCATCTTCAAGGTGCCACTGCAGTGGCAGAGGGCTGTGTAGTGCCAGCCATCAGGTCCTAGTCTCAGCAAGAAAGAAGTAGAAGGGTAATGACAAAAAGGCAAAAAAAAAAAAAAAAAACCACCAAAAAATCCCCCCTTTTTAGTAACTTTACCTAAAGTCCAATGCAAAAACTTGTTTATACCTCATTGGCCAGAACATAGTCACGTGGCCACCATAATTATTCACAATGGAGACAGAAAAATGTATTTTTTAGTGCATTTAATACCCTGACTTCTGTTACTAAGTAGAGAGGAGAATGGATATTGGGTAGGCCACTAGCACTTCTGCCACAGTTCCTCTTAAATTTTCTGTACATGATGTCCTAATGCTTGGCATTAAGTTATCCTTGGAATCAATAAATAAATGAATAAACCATTTTTAGATAAATCAAGCAGTTCACAGCATGATCTCTCTCTCTCTTTTTTTTTTTTTTGTAATTAATTGACTTTATTTCTAGAGCAGATTTAGGTTCAGAGAAAATTCTAACATAAAGCACGAGTTCCCATATGCCTTCCCCCCAACCCTCCCCCCACCCCCTTGCCACACACGCACAGTTTCTCTATTAACATCGTCCACTGGTGTGGTATGTTTGTTACAATTGATGAACCAATACTGATACATTATTACTAACTAAAGTCTATAGTTTAGGATTTTCTCCTTGTGTTGCACAGTTCTATGGGTTTTAATACATGCATAATGTCATGTATCCACCATTACAGTATCATACAGAATAGATTCACTGGCCTAAAAACCCTCTGTGCTCCACCTATACACCCCTCTCTTCCTCCCCAGGAACCTCTGGCAACCACTGATCTTTTTACTGTTATCATAGTTTTGCCTTTTCCAGAATATAATGTAGTTGGAATCACACAGTATGTACCCTTCTCAGACTGGCTTCTTTCACTTAGCAATATGCATTTAAGGTTCCTCCACATCTTCTTATGGGTTGATAACTAATTTCTTTTTATCACCGAATAATATTTCATTGTATGAATGTAATACAGTTTTGTTATCTATTCACCTATTGAAGAATGTCTTGGTTGCTTTCAATTTATGACTAAAGCTGCTATAAACATTTGTGTGCAAGTTTTTGTGTGGATTAAGTTTTCAACTCATTTGTGTAAATACCTAGGAGCATGATTGCTGGATTGTATGGCAAAACTATGTTTAGCTTTGTTAAGAAACTGACAAAGTATCTTCAGAAGTGGCTGTACCATTTTGCATTCCAGCCAGCAATGAATGAGAGTTTCTGTTGCTCCATATCCTTGTCAGCACTTGGCATTGTAGTGTTTGGATTTTAGCCATTCTAACAGAATTTAGAGAATCAATGAAATACTGGTATCTCATTATTGTTTTAAGTTACAATTCCCTAATAACATACAATGTTGAATATCTTTTCACATGCTTATTTTGGATATCATATAACTTCTTTGAAAGGTCTATTCAGATCTTTTGCTCACTTTTTAATTGGGTTGTTGAGTTTCAAAAGTTCTCTCTGTATTCTGTATAACAGTCCTTAATTAGATATGTGTTTTGCAGCTATTTCCTCCAAGTCTGTGGCTTGTCTCTTCATTCTCTTGTCTAATAAATTTTTGGCATAAAGTCGTTCATTATATTTTCTAATTTCTTATATCTCTGCTGTATTTTGCTATGTTCCCCCTTCTAATCCTAGTATTATTTATTTGTTGTTATTTCTTTTCTATCTGGATCAATCTCACAGAACTTTTTTCATTAGTGTTTTCAAAGATCTAACCTTAGTTTTGTTGGCCATATGAATAGCATCTTTTTCTATTTTATTAATTTATTCTCTGATTTTTGTTATTCTCTTCCTTCTAGTATTTTGGATTTATTCTTTTGTTTTTTCTAATGTATTAGCTGATCACTTATGTAATTGATTTTTAGTCTTTCTTATTTTCTAGTGTAAAAAGCATATAAGGTTATCAATTTACATGTATCCTATAAATTTTCTTATATGTATAATATTTATTATTACTTCTCAAATCTAATATTATAAATTTCCATTGGGATTTCTTTTCTGAGCTTTAAATTACTAAGATTTTTTAAAAAAAATTCTCCAAATATATGGAGCTTTAAAAACAATCATTTTATTATTGATTTCTAACTTAATTGTAATGTGGTCAGAAAATGAGATCCGTATGATAGCATTTTTATTTCAGTATGTAGAAAGTTGCTCAATGGTCTAAATCAAAATTAATTTTCTTAAATCTTTGTTTTTAAAGTATGTGTGTGCTCAAAATACTGGGTGCAGAGTTCTATACATGTTCCTTAGTAAATGTTAATTAATGGTGTTGGAGACAATCCTGCAATCACTGGTGAGTCTTGGATGTCTTTTCATATTTAAGAGTGCTATAGGCTGAATGTTTTGTGTCCCTTCAAAATTCATATGTTGAAAACTAACTCCCAACATAATGGTATCCGGAGGCAGAGGCCTTTGAGAAGTGATTAGGTCATGAGGGTGGAGCCCTCATGAGTGGGATTAGTGCCTTATAAAAGAGGCCCAAGAGGACTTCCCTGGTGGTCCAGTGATTAAGACTGCATCCTTCCAATGCAGGGGATGCAGGTTCAATCCCTGGTTGGGGAACTCAGATCCCACATGCTGCATGGTGTGGCAAAAAAAGAAAAAAAAGAAAGCCCAAGAGAGCTCCCTACCCTTGGTTAAGTGAGGACACAGTGAAAAGACAGCTGTCTATAAACCAGGAAGTAGGCACTCACCAGACAATAAATCTGTCAGCACCTAGATCTTGGACTGTGAGAAATAAATTTCTGTTGTTTATAAGCCACCCAGTCAATGGTATTTTGTTATTACAGTCCAAAGGGACTAAGACAGAGTGAAGTACTAAAAAGTTGACTGGAAACTATTTATGCATAGATGGGGCTTGTTGACTGGGCCTTAAATGTAGGGTGATTGCTTATGGATGTAGACAGTTTATTATGGGATCCCTCAAATGATATATCCTTCCATTCTAATCTAATTTCTATCCTCTAAAATTATACTGATATTTGTTTGACTGCTATTATCTCCTCTACTGTTCTTTTTCTTCTTTGGGCTTATAAACTTTTCACTCCTTTATTTTCATTAAAAAAAAAAAAAAAGAAACCCCCCCCAAAAACCATCACTTTTTATTGATGTTTGTATGCATTCAGAAACCCACCATAAATATGCAACCTGAACACACATGTAAACCAGCACTCAGATTAAGAAACAGAACATTATTAGCACTTCAAGAACCTCCCCATGTTCTCTTCCAGAGTCACTACTTCACTAAGAGTAATCACTACGTTTGTTACCCAACCAAACTTGGGTCCGCTCACCTGCGCATAGTAAAGCCAATCTGCTGACACTGGATTGTGGTGTAGGAAAGTGCAGCATTTATTGCAAGACACCAAGCAAGGGTCCAGGCAGCTAGGGCTCAAAAGATCTGAACTTCCCAAAAAAAAAAAAAAAAAAGATCTGAACTTCCCGATGGCTTTCAGGGAAAGGTTTTTAAAAACAGGGTGTGGGAAAGGGGTTGTGGGTGTGAGTGATCAGCTTGTGGACATTCTTCAGATGGGTTGGTGATGAGGTACTAATACTACTACTGTCTCATGAGGTTATGAATATTAAATGAGATAAAATATGTAAAACGTTTTGCAAAGTTTCTAGCACACTGTGATCACAGTCATCAAATGGCAGCTATTATTATCCCTTATATTGTTTATGCACGTCTCATTTCTCCTATTTTACACATTCTATGACAAAGCAACAGCACATAGCACACATTAGCTGCCTCACAAATAACAGTTGCTGATAAAGACTGGGTGAATGAATGTTTTAAAATATAAATGGAAGGTATTGTGGTTATTGTAAAAGATGGCATAAATTATTATAATGGCTATAGTATAAAATGCGCTGCTAATGAGGAATACATTATTTAAACAAGTGTCTCTTCTATTTACCTTCATTATTTAACAGTTAAGAAAATCTATGCAGTGGAGAAACACTACTGGAGCTAATTAGTAAGGACAGTTAGATGTCCCAGATTGCATTTGTAAGGGTTCCAGAGGCTTCTTTCTTTAAAACCAAAACAAACAAAAATATCACCCGGAAACAAAAACAAAAACACCACTTATCCGAAAAGATGTTAAGGCTTTCCAATTTTAACAAATCTTTTGTTCAACAGTGGAGAAACTCGGGAGGCACCAGCTGCCCCCGACTGCTTCCGTACAAGATGGCGTCGTCCATTTGTACACCCCGACTGGGGTTGTCCCTTTAGCCCGTCACAGGACCGGAAGTGGTTTCGGTCCTAGTGGATCCGGGTGGGTGCGCGCAGGTGGCCACAGAGGTTCCAGTTCTTCAACGTGAGGCGCCGCAGGTGTTCCGGTGGGGTCCAGGGCCGCAGGTAAGCGAGGATCAGGGGCCGGCGAGGCTGTTCTCCAGACTTGTGCGAGTGGCGGAGGGGGTTTCCAGCGCGGATTGAGGAGAGGGCTCAGGAAGCTGGCGATGTCACCGTGTGCGGGGGCGACTGCTTGCGGGGACCTCGTTTTCCCCAAGCGACTTGGCCCTGCCTCTCTCCCCGCCCCGCTCGCCCGTGGCGGGGGCGGTTCAGCACCCAGGTACGCTCCGAGGGCTCTCACCTCGGTCCGCAGCCTCCCACGCCCTTCCCTGGCCGCCTTCTCGGACCCCCTTTTGCTCTCTATAGGAGTACATACCAAACCTTCGTGGCTTCTTTTTTTGTTGTTGTTAATTTAATTTAATTTATTTTTTATACAGCAGGTTCTTGTTATCCATTTTATACATATTAGTGTATATATGTCAATCCCAGTCTCCCAATTCATCCCACCACCACCCCACCACCTCCCGCCCCTCGCCTTCGTGGTTTCTTGACCCAATTAGCTAAAACGGAAGCACCGCTCGCAGCATCTGGCAACTCCTTGGGCGCTGCGTGTTGCACGCGTCCACAGTTAGAGTTTGGTCCCCTCCGTTCGTCCTCCGCCCCCATTGTTACCACCTCTTTCCTCCCAGACCACACCCGCTGCTCCGGGCCTTGCTGGGGGCCAACTCTTTCCCTTTTCGCATCCCTGGAATAGATCAGAACCAGAACGTTAATGATTATTTATTACAAAATTGATATCTGCTCGTTAAAATATAAACGAAAACCAAACCTTTATAAACCTTTAATATATTAATGGACGCAAACTCCCTTAGATACCCATTCCTTGAAAACACTCTACCGTATTTTTTTAGTTGCATTGCAAGGGTAGAAGGAACAGCACTGAAAGGTTTTGTTAATATCTAAGTTACGAGGTACGGGAGAAAAGAGGTTTAAGAGGGGGAAGGAATTATAAATTTTGGTCAAGTTGAGTTTGTTTTAAAAAATGTATTTATTCTTCTATATTTATTTTGGTTGTAGTCCATGCATACAATCATATCAAAAATTTAAACAAAATAGATCCTCTTTGACCTATCTCTTTACATCTCCATCTTTTCTTCTTTAATCTCTTGACCCCAAGTAAAAACTGTTATCAGTTTGGGGTGTTTTTTCTATTTCTTTGTCTTTACATTTATTGATATGTGTTTGTACACATAAGTATGTAAGATTTTGTGTTAAACGTTTACAAATGTGGCATATTGTACCTCTTCAACAACTAGACGTTTATGCTTAAAAATGGGTCTTGGAACTTTTTCTTTGTCAATATGTAGACATCTAGCATATTCGTTCTACCTGCTCTGTAAATTCCAGAGTGTGTTAAGATCCCATTGTATATGAGATACCATAGGTTGCTTACAGTTTTTCACCATTAGGCACGGTGTCGCAGAGAACATCCTTCCACCTGCGTCTGTGTGCTTGTGTGAGCGTTTGTCAAGGATAGAAACCTGCAGGTGGAATTAGTGGACGTTTAATGCCAAACTGCCCAACAGTGTATAATAATACCTATTTCCCCAGCTCTTTTAAACATTTGATGGTATCAATCTTTTTTACTTTTGCCAATCTGATGGGTGGAAAATGACTCTAATTTGGTGTTTTAATTTGTATTTCCCTAGTCATTGGTGAGACTGAGCATCTTTTCATGATTGTTGGTTATTTGTATTACCTCTTTTGAGAAATGTCTCATTTCTGTTGGGTTGTCTTTTATATATGGTAGTGTTTTATATATTCAGGATATTAATCTTTTATCATTCATATATATTTGAAATATTTATTCCCAACATACTACATTTTAAAGTTGTTACTTATCTTTTAACCATATGGCATCTCTGTAGAATGAAAGTTGTAAATTTTCTGTTTAAATGTATCAGTCTTTTACTATGTGTATTTTGCATTTTGTGGCTTTCATTCCTTATCCCAGTGGTTCTCAAATGGGAGCTATTTTGCTTTCTAGGAGCAACTTGGCAATGTCACGAGACATTTTTTAGTTGTCATCTAGTGGGTAGAAGCCAGGGATGATGTTAAACATCCTACAATGCACAGAAAAGCCCCTATAACAAAGAATTTTTCTGGCCTAAAATGTCAGTAGTGCTGAGGTTGAAAAACCCTGTTCTACCTTGAGGCAGAGTTTTCTCTTATGAGTATGTTTTCTCCTGTAAGTTGTTATATGGTAGAGTTTTTCTCTAATTCCTGTGTGTGTGTGTGTGTGTGTGTGTGTGTGTGTGTTTGTGTGTGTGTGTGTGTGTGAGAGAGAGAGAGAGAGAGAGAATGGTGTGTGCCTTATTATTCTTTCCAAACAATATCACTCTGAATATCAGTCCATTCTTGACCCACTAATCTAAAATGCCACATTTATCATGTACTAATTTCTTACCCACATAGTGTCTGTTTCTGGACTCTCTTCTGTTCTATGTCCTAGTTTTCTATTTTGCTGGACCAATACCATAACATTCTATATCAAATATATATTATACTTTGATATCTAGTAGTGTAAATAGTCCTCATGATTATTTTTATTGTTATTTTATTGTACGTCATATACTTTATCAGCTCACATACTCATTATTTAATCAGTGTTTTCGGGGTAGTCTTACAATTTTCCAGATTAATTTTAGAATCAGCTTGTCAAATAGTTTTTTTGTTTTGTTTTTTTTGTTTTGTGTTGTTTTGTTTTGACTGCATTGGGTCTTTGTTGCTGTGTGCGGGCTTTCTCTAGTTGTGGCGAGCAGGGGCTACTCTTCGTTGCGGTGCACGGGCTTCTCATTGCGGTGGCTTCTCTTGTTGTGGAGCATAGGCTCTAGGGCACGTGGGCTTCAGTAATTGTGGCACACGGGCTCAGTAGTTGTGGCTCGCGGGCTCTAGAGTGCAGGCTCAGTAGTTGTGGTGCATGGGCTTAGTTGCTCTGCGGCACATGGGATCTTCCTGGACCAGGGATCAAACCCGTGTCCCCTGCATTGGCAGGTGGATTCTTAACCACTGTGCCACCAGGGAAGTCCTCAAGTAGTTTTTTTTAAAGTTGCTTTATTGAGATGTAATTCATGTAATTTGTTGCTTAAAGTGTACAGTTCAGTGATTTTTAGTATATTCACAGTTATGCAGCCGTCACTACAACCTAATTTAGAACATTTTTATCATCCCCCAAAGAATCCCATACCTATTAGCAGTCACTCCCCTTCCCATTCCCCAACACCCTAGCCCTAGAGAGCCACTAGTCTTTCTGCCTTTATAGATCTAAATATTTTGTATAAATGGAATCATACAATTTGTGGTATTTTGTGATTGGCTTCTTTCACTTAGCATAATGTTTTCAAGGTTCACCCATGTTGTAGCATGTGTCAGTACTCATTCCTTTTTATTGGTGAATAAAATTGTATCCTATGGTGTATTTGTTTCCTAGGGATATGGTATCGAAGTGAGGCAAACTGGGTGGCTTAAAATAACGAATGTATTCTCTCACAGCTTCGGAGGCTATAAAGTCCAAAATCAAGGCGTCAGCAGGACTGTGCTCTCTCTGAGGGCTCTAGGGGAGGATCCTTTCTTGCCTCTTTCTAGCTTCTGGTGGTTGCCAGCAATCCTTGGCATTCTTTGGCATTCCTTGGCTTGCAACTGTGTAACTACAACTTCTGCCTCTGTTTTCTTTACATGGCCTTCATCCCAGAGTGTCTATCTTCGCATGGTAATTCTCTCTGTGCAACTCTATCTCTGTGTCTCTTCTCCCCTTCATGTAGGACACAAGTTATATTGAATTAAGGGCCCACTCTACTCCAGCAGGACCTCATTTTAACTTAATTAGGTATGCAAAGGCCTTTTCCAAATAAAGTCACATTTGTAGGTAATGGGGGTTAGGACTTTAACATATCTTTTGGGGGAACACAATTCAACCCATACCATTATGGATATGCTACATTTTATTTATCCATTCATGAGCTGATGGACATTTGGGTTGTTTCCATTTTTTGGCTATTATGAATAATGCTGCTGTGAACTACTGGGTGGACATGTGTTTTCATTCCTCTTGGATATATACTTAGGAGTGGAGTTGCTAGGTCATATGGCAACTCTATGTTTAATCATTTGAGGAACTGCCAGATTATTTTCCAAAGCAGCTGTACTATTTTCTGTCAACATCAGCAATGTATGAGAGTTCTAATTTCTCCATATTATTGCCAGCACTTATTAGCTGTCTTTTTAATTAGAGCCATCCTCGTGGGTGTGAAGTAGTATCTCATTGTCGTTTTGATTTGCATTTCCCTAATAGCTAATGATGTTGAGCATCTTTTCATGTGCTTATTGGCCATTTGTATATCTTCTTTGAAGAAACGTCTATTCAGATTCTTGCCTGTTTTAAATTGGTTTATTTGTCTTTTTATTATTATGAATTTTTAAATTTTTTAAATTTATTTTATTAAAAAATTATTTTTTGGCTGTGTTGGGTCTTCTTTGCTGCCCACGGGCTTTCTCTACTTGCAGTGAGCAAGGGCTACTCTCTGTTGTGGTGTGCGGGCTTCTCATTGCGGTGGCTTCTCTTGTTGTGGAGCACGGGCTCTAGGCGTGTGGGCTTCAGTAGTTGCAGCATGTGGGCTCAGTAGTAGCAGCATGTGGGCTCTAGAGCACAGGCTCAGTAGTTATGGCACATGGGCTTCGTTGCCCCACGGCATGTGGGATCTTCCTGGACCAGGGATTGAACTCGTGTCCCCGCCTTGGCAGGCAGATTCTTAACCACTGCACCACCAGGGAAGTCCCGTAAGAGTTTTTTATATAGTCCAGATACATGCCCTTGCAAGATCTATGATTAGCAAATATTTTCTCCCATCCCATGGGTTTTTTCACTTTCTTGATGGTCAGTTCATTTTTTTGTTTGTTTGTTTTTTTGTTTTTATTTCCATTACTCTAGGAGGTGGATCAAAAAAGATCTTGCTGTGATTTATCTCAAAGAGTGTTCTTCCTATGTTTTCCTCTAAAAGTTTTATAGTGTCCGGTCTTACATTTAGGTCTCGAATCCATTTTGAGTTTATTTTTGTGTATGGTGTTAGGGAGTGTTCTAATTTCATTCTTTTACATGTAGCTGTCCAGTTTTCCCAGCACCACTTATTGAAGAGACTGTCTTTTCTCCAGTGTATATCCTTGCCTCCTTTGTCGTAGATTCATTGACCATAGGTGCGTGGGTTTATCTCTGGGCTTTCTATCCTGTTCCATTGATCTATATTTCTGTTTTTGTGCCAGTACCATATTGTCTTGATTACTGTAGCTTTGTAGTATAGTCTGAAGTCAGGGAGTCTGATTCCTCCAGCTCTGTTTTTTTCCCTCAAGACTGCTTTGGCTATTTGGGGTCTTTTGTGTCTCCATACAAATTTTAAGATTTTTTGTTCTAGTTCTGTAAAAAATGCCATTGGTAATTTGATAATGATAACATTGAATCTGTAGATTGCTTTGGGTAGTATAGTCATTTTCACAATATTGATTCTTCCAATCCAAGAACATGGTATATCTCTCCATCTGTTGGTATCATCTTTAATTTCCTTCATCAGTGTCTTATAGTTTTCTGCATACAGGTCTTTTGTCTCCCTAAGTAGGTTTATTCCTAGGTATTTTATTCTTTTTGTTGCAGTGGTAAATGGGAGTGTTTCCTTAATTTCTCTTTCAGATTTTTCATCATTAGTGTATAGGAATGCAAGAGATTTCTGTGCGTTAATTTTGTATCCTGCAACTTTACCAGATTCATTGATTAGCTCTGGTAGTTTTCTGGTGGCATCTTTAGGATTCTCTATGTATAGTATCATGTCATCTGCAAACAGTGACAGGCTTACTTTTTCTTTTCCAATTTGTATTCCTTTTATTTCTTTTTCTTCTCTGATTGCCGTGGCTAGGACTTCCAAAACTATGCTGAATAATAGTGGTGAGAGTGGACATCCTTGTCTTGTTCCTGATCTTAGAGGAAATGCTTTCAGTTTTTCACCACTGGGAATGATGTTTGCTCTGGGTTTGTCGTATATGGCCTTTATTATATTGAGGTAGTTTCCCTCTATGCCCACCTTCTGGAGAGTTTTTATCATAAATGGTGTTGAATTTTGTCAGAAGCTTTTTCTGCATCTATTAAGATGATCATATGGTTTTTCTTCTTTAGTTTGTTAATATGGTGTATCACATGGATTGATTTGCGTATATTGAAGAATCCTCGCATCCCTGGGATAAATCCCACTTGATCATGGTGTATGATCCTTTTAATGTGTTTTTGGATTCTGTTTGCTAGTATTTTGTTGAGGATTTTTGCATCTATATTCATGAGTGATATTGGTCTGTGATTGTCTTTTTCTGTAGTATCTTTGTCTGGTTTTGGTATCAGGGTGATGGTGACCTCATAGAATGAGTTTGGGAGTGTTCCTTCCTCTGCAATGTTTTGGAGGAGTTTGAGAAGGATGGGTGTTAGCTCATCTCTAAATGTTTGATAGAATTCACCTATGAAGCCATCTGGTCCTGGACTTTTGTTTGTTGGAAGATTTTTAATCACAGTTTCAATTTCATTACTTGCGATTGGTCTGTTCATATTTTCTATTTCTTCCTGGTTCAGTCTTGGAAGGTTATACCTTTCTAAGAATTTGTCCGTTTCTTCCAGGTTGTCCATTTTATTGTCATAGAGTTGCTTGTAGTAGTCTCTTAGGATGCTTTGTATTTCTGCAGTATCTGTTGTAACTTCTCCTTTTTCATTTCTAATTTTGTTGATTTGAGTCCTCTCCCTCTTTTCCTTGATGCATCTGGCTAATGGTTTATCAATTTTGTTTATCTTCTGAAAGAACCAACTTTTAGTTTTATTGATCTTTGCTATTGTTTTCTTTGTTTCTATTTCATTTATTTCTGCTTTGATCTTTATGATTTCTTTCCTTCTACTAACTTTGGGTTTTGTTTGTTCTTCTTTCTCTATTTCCTTTAGGTGTAAGTGTAGATTGTTTATTTGAGATTTTTCTTGTTTCTTGAGGTAGGCTTGTATTGCTATAAACTTCCCTCTTAGAACTGCTTTTGCTGCATCCCATAGGTTGTGGGTCATCGTATTTTCATTGTCATTTGTCTCTAGGTATTTTTTGATTTCCTCTTTGATTTCTTCAGTGATCTCTTGGTTATTTAGTAACGTGCTGTTTAGCCTCCATGTGTTCGTGTTTTTTACGGTTTTTTCCCCTGTAATTGATTTCTAATCTCATAGCGTTGTGGTCAGAAAAGATGCTTGATATGATTTCAATTTTGTTAAATTTACCAAGGCTTGATTTGTGACCCAAGATGTGATCTATCCTGGAGAATGTTCCATGCGCACTTGAGAAGAAAGTGTAATCTGCTGTTTATGGATGGAATGTGCTATAAATATCAATTGAATCTATCTGGCCTATTGTGTCATTTAAAGCTTCTGTTTCCTTATTAATTTTCTGTCTGGATGATCTGTCCATTGGTGTAACTGAGGTGTTAAAGTCCCCCACTATTATTGTGTTACTGTTGATTTCCTCTTTTATAGCTGTTAGCAGTTGCCTTATGTATTGAGGTGCTCCTATGTTGGGTGCATATAGATTTATAATTGTTATATCTTCTTGGATTGATACTTTGATCATTATGTAGTGTCCTTCCTTGTCTCTTCTAACATTCTTTATTTTAAAGTCTATTTTATCTGATATGATTATTGCTACTCCAGCTTTCTTTTGATTTCCATTTGCATGGAATATCTTTTCCCATCCCCACACTTTCAGTATGTATGTGTCCCTAGGTCTGAAGTGGGTCTCTTGTAGACAGCATATATATGGGTCTTGTTTTTGTATCCATTCAGCCAGCCTTTGTCTTTTGGTGGGAGCATTTAATCCATTCACATTTAAGGTAATTATTGATATGTATGTTTCTATTACCATTTTTTTAATTGTTATGGGTTTGATTTTTAGGTCCTTTTCTTCTCCTGTGTTTCCCACTTAGAGAAGTTCCTTTAGCATTTGTTGTAGAGCTGGTTTGGTGGTGCTGAATTCTCTTAGCTCTTGCTTGTCTGTAAAGCTTTTGATTTCTCTGTCGAATCTGAATGAGATCCTTGCTGGGTTGAGTAATCTTGGTTGTCGGTTCTTCCCTTTCATCACTTTAAATATATCGTGCCACTCCCTTCTGGCTTGTAGAGTTTCTGCTGAGAAATCAGCTGTTAACCTTATGAGAGTACCCTTGTATGTTATTTGTTGTTTTTTGCTTGCTGCTTTCAATAATTTTTCTTTGTCTTTAATTTTTGTCACTTTGATTACTATGTGTCTCAGCATGTTTCTCCTTGGGTTTATCCTGCCTGGGAGTCTCTGCACTTCCTGGACTTGGGTGGCTATTTCCTTTCCCAAGTTAGGGAAGTTTTCTACTATAATCTCTTCAAATATTTTCTCGGGTCCTGTGTCTCTCTCTTCTCCTTTTGGGACCCCTGTAATGCGAATGTTGTTGCATTTGATGTTGTCCCAGAGGTCCCTTAGGCTGTCTTCATTTCTTTTCATTCTTTTTTCTTTATTCTGTTCCGTGGCCATGAATTCCACCATTCTCTCTTCCAGGTCACTTATCCGTTCTTCTGCCTCAGTTATTCTGCTATTGATTCCTTCTAGTGTATTTTTCATTTCAGTTATTGTATTGTTCATCTCTGTTTCTTCTTTAATTCTTCTAGGTGTTTGTTCTTTAATTCTTCTAGGTCTTTGTTAAACATTTCTTGCATCTTCTCGATCTTTGCCTCCATTCTTTTTCCGAGGTCCTGGATCATCCTCACTGTCATTATTCTGAGTTCTTTTTCTGGAAGGTTGCCTATCTCTACTTCATTTAGTTGCTTTTCTGCCATTTTATCTTGTTTCTTCATCTGGTACATAGCCCTCTGCCTTTTCATCTTGTCTGTCTTTCTGTGAATGTGGTTTTTGTTCCACAGGCTGCAGGACTGTAGTTCTTGCTTCTGCTGTCTGTCAGTTCATTTTTTAAAACGTTTTTTTTAAAATTAAGTTTGCATTTAATTTACTACATTATTTTGAGTATTTCTGTAAAACAATCTCTTGTTTATTAAGGAAAAATAGGGTAATTATAGTACCTTCTGTAGAGAGTTGTTGAAAAGATTAAATGAGTAATGTATATATGAGTATACATGAATATGCATGTAAAGAGCCTGGCACATGATATGTGCTCTGTAAGTGACAGCTGCTATAATATATCTCTGCTCTTCCAGTCTTCTTCTATATCTTCAGTAAAGCTTTCTGTTTTGCTTCGTATTGATCTTGAACATTTCTTGTTGAGTTTACACCTAGGTTTGTGTGTGTGTACATGTGGTTGTTGTTTAAAAACATGTGGCTTGTGGGACTTTTCCTGGTGGCACAGTGGTTACGACTCCATGCTCCCAACACAGGGGGCCTGGATTCGATCCCTGGTCAGGGAACTAGATCCCACATGCATGCTGCAACTAAGAGTTTGCAACTAAGGAGCCCTCAAGCTGCAACTAAGGACCCTGCGTGCCACAACTAAGACCTGGAGCAACTAACTAACTAAATAAATAAATAAAACAAAAAACATGTTGCTTGTAGTTTTAAAACAGCTTATATTGCTATGGGATTTTCTTCATATTTTTGTAATGGGTATGGAAAGCTATTGATTTTATATTCATCAAACTTTCAAAATTTTAAGTTGTAAAAGTTGTGACTTGTTTACTAATCCAGGTGATTCCAATGCCTCCATTCTGATAGGAACTGTCCTTTTCCATTCTGCCTTCTTCTGCCCTGATTTGGATCTTCTTTCCCTCTTGGCCATGCTATTGTGAGTCTTCTAACGGGTCTCCCTGCCTCTAGCCTTGCCCTCCTCCAGTCCAGCACCCACACTGCTACCATGGTGTTCTTTGAAATAGGAGCCTGAACTTGTCACTTCTCTTATAAGTCTGTTATTGGCTTTCCATTACCTATAAGGTTTTATCTTTCAGGGTAATAGAAGGCTCCTCACAACTTGACCTATATCTACTCCTTCTAGCATCATCCCTCTCTGTTTCCTTACTTGCACATTGTGCTCTAGCACAGTGCTATCCAGTAGAAATATAATGTGAGCCCCATAATAATTTAAAGCTTTCTAGTAGCCACATTAAAAGTATAAAAAGAAACAGGTGAACTTAATTTTAACAGGTTTTATTTAACCCAGTATATCCAAAATATTATTTCAACGTAAGATGTAAAAAATTGGGAATTCCCTGGCAGTCCATTGGTTAGGACTCTGCGCTTCCACTGCAGGGGGCACAGGTTTGATCCCTGGTCAGGGAATTAAGATCCTGCAAGCCACATGGCATGGCAAAAAAAAAAAAAGATATAAAAAATCAATATAGAATTAATAGAGATAGAAAGTATAATAGAGATTACCAAGAGTTGGGGGAGGGAGGAATGGAAAGTTATTGTTTAATGGGTACAGAGTTTGTTTGGGATGATGAAGTAGTTCTAGAAATGGATAGTGGTGATGGTTGCACAACCTTGTGAATGCAGTTATGCCACTGAATGTTACACTGAAAAGTGATTAAAATGGTAAATTTTGTGTTATGTATGTTTTACTACAATAAAAAAAGGTCACCTTAAAATATCAATATAGAAATTATCAGTAAGATATTTTTTACTTTTTTTAAAGAGTAATTCTTCAAAATTCGGTATTTTACACTTACAGTATGTGTTAAATTTGCTGGTACTCTTTCACCAGTACCACGAGGCTTCGTGCCTTTTGTATCCTTGCACATGCTATTCCCTCTGCCTTGTGCACCTGGAGAATGTTTGGTCACTTTTAAACACCAGTACCAGTCTCAGTGCTTATTGCTCTCAGCGAGTGTTTTTCTTAATAATCCCCCTACTCTTTCCTCTTTGCCATCCCTGTACTCGTGTGTGCTTCTGTTGCTGGTGTTTCCTCACCAAATTGCAGCTTGTTCAATACACGCATTTCTCGTTTTCTGAATCCTGCATTTTTGAAAGCAGCTTGTGCCATTTAACTCTTTTTACCCAAAGTCTAGCACAATGTCTGGTTTATTGAAAGTGCTATTTACATGTTTGCTGAATGAATCCCTTGGCTGGGAAAAAACCCACACAAAATCTCTCCATATAAAAATGAATTAGTAAGTTTTTAAAATATTGCCAACAGTTCCCTCATATGGAGGTACCCCACTTGCTCCTTCAATCTCCCTGTGAGGCCTTTCTTTTTCTCAGGCCACACGTGATAAAGAATAAGTAGGAACCTGATAGCCTGGGAATTCTAGGTCTGAGGGAGCCCTTCTCAATGGAAGCAAATCAATAATACTCTGTTTTTTCAACTTTTCTACTGTAACGTAACCTCATTTTAGTGTTATTAACCATGGAGATAGTTTGAAATACAAAAATAAATTTGAAAAATGAATTAATAAAAACACATGTTAGATGCTGTTATTTTCTTTGAAAACAGAAATTCACTTTTCTATACAAAACCATGTTTAAGTTGGGAGGGGAGGCACAATCAAGATGCAAATTGGTCTCAAAGGGTAAAGTGTTTGGCTGAAACAAACAAGAGGAAATTTAGAAGAAAGAAATGTAAAATTTTGGATTTAAGTGCAAAGTATAAATTACAAGTATATAAAATGGGGAACTCAATATGATTTCAGTGAATTTTAATTTACCACAAACTCTATGAGGGTCATCAGTGTGATTCTGCTATTCAAAAACCTATCATTTCATCCATCATTAATAAAATATAGGGTCCAGACCCTGGGAAGTAATAGTACCAATGTAGTCCACATCAATTAGAACATGTCTCAAGTATTGAATACAGACCTGGGTGCCACATTTAAGAGATACTTTGACAAGCTTGGAGCCATTCAGAAAGATCTAGCCATGATGGCAAGTGGTCTATAAACTAGGTCACGGGAAGCTGATTGGGTTAAGTAGAATGTACTAAGGGGAGTCATAAGAGCTATCTTCACATATTTCACAAGTTCTAAGGAGGGAGTAAACACTTGTCATTTCAGAGGCCAGACTGAACATCAAAGAGAGCAGTTTCTATATAGGGAACTTTTACAGAATGCAAGGACTTTTCAACAAAAACTGCCTCTTAAGGTGATGAACTCTGTTCCTGGACGTATTCAGGTAGAGATAAGGTCATGATCTGTCAGGATTACTGTGGAAAGAAATCTTGAATTGTGTGGGAGCTGAATTTGGCTTCTAAATTTTAACTCTATGATTCTTTGTTTTCCTTTAATAGTTCTGTGGTTTATAGAACCTCAGTAGTAGTCATAGCTAACATTTTTTTAACCCTAATGTGCTAGCCAATATTCTGAGTATTTTCATCATCTTACTGAAGTCTCACAATAATCCTACATGGTAGGTACTATCCTTCCCATTTTACTGAGGAGGAAACTGAGGCTTAGAGAAGTTCAGTAATTTCCCCAAGTTTATATAGCTAGCAATTGGCAGAGGCTGGATTTGAACTCAGGATATTTGACTCTAGGGCTCATGTTGTTATCCTCTACTTTATGCTACTCTCTAAACATTTTAACATATTTGTTTAATTCATTAAAATGAGATTTATTTCAGGAATATAATCATATGTCTTAAACGTTAAGTGGGATATTTACTTTGCCTATCTCTAAAAAGCACCACTAAAAAAACTTATATTTTTCTAATTATGAATATGTACATACTCGTATAGAATTTGAAAAATCAAAACTATTTATAACCCTACTACCCTTAGGTAACCATTGTTATCGGTTTGATGTTGTTGTTTTATACAATTTTTTTTTTTAAAGAATGGCAGATCCTTTCAGTCACTGAAGATAGTGAAGCACTGAAAGCTTTGGATCCCCAAGCAAGTTCTTAGCAAGGTGTCTTAGTCCGTTTGGGCTGCTGTAATAGAATACCACAGACTGGGTGGTTTATAGACAGCAGTTCTCACAGTTCTGGAGGCTAGAAGTCTGAGATCAGATTGCCAGCATGGTTGAGTCCTGATGAGAGTTCTCTTTTGGGCTGCAGACTGCCAACAACATCTCATTGTATCCTTTTATGGCAGAGGTCAGAGAGAAGCAAGGTCTCTTGTGACTTTTTAAGGGCACTAATCCCATTCACGAGGGTGCCACCCTTTTGACCTCATCTGATCCTAATTACCTTCCAAAGGCCTCACTTTCTAATACCAAATATTGGGGGTTGAGATTTCCACATGAATTTCAGAGGGACACAAACATGCAGTCTGTAACACAAGATTTGATTTTTCTCACTCCTAACCCAGTATTGAACCATACTGCTTCTTTATAGTATGAAGGCTCAATAAGGGGAAAACAATTTTGTTTCACATGAATAAACGGATTTTTGTAATTTTGATAATTGAATTAGAAATATTTATCATAGGACTTCCCTGGTGGCGCAGTGGTTAAGAATCCACCTGCCAGTGCAGGGGATACAGGTTTGAGCCCTGGTACAGGAAGATCTCACATGCCACGGAGCAACTAAGCCCATGCACCACAACTACTGAGCCTGTGCTCTAGAGCCTGCAAGCCACAACTACTGAGCCTGCAAGCCACAACTACTGAAGCCCACGTGCCTAGAGCTTGTGCTCTGCAACAAGAGAAGCCACTGCAATGAGAAGCCTGTGCACCACAAAGAAGAGTAGCCCCCACTCGCCGCAACTAGAGAAAGCCCGCATGCAACGAAGACCCAGTGCAACCAAAAATAAATAAATAAATCCATTTATTTATTTATTTAGTTTAAAAAAGAAATATTTATCATAAAATGTTAACATATAATACCTTGAATTGAGTTTTATTCATTCAATAAATATTTATTATTATCAGTTCTGTGCTACTTGCTGAAGGTATTTATATATAAATGAAGAAACCAGTTAAGGTCCCTATACATGCTGGAGATATTTAGATATAAATGAAGAAGCCAGTTAAGGTCCCTATTTTCATGAGGTTTACATTCTAGTGGGAAAGATAGACAATGAATGAACCAGCGGTCATTAATTCTTCAGTTGGGCCAACAGGAGAAAAATCAGAAATATCCCTGAATTTTGACAATTGCATACACTTGTGTAACACAAGCCTCCATCAAGACATGAAACTTTACCACAGTTCCAGAAAGTTCCTTCATGCCTGAAATGCTATTCCTTAGAATTTGTCATATCTGGCTTTTTTTGTCATTCGGTGCTCAGCTTAAATGTCTCTTCCCTGTACCCACCTCTCCCAGAGGCAACTATTGTTCATATTTTTTTCTACCGTAGATTAGTTTTAGCTGTTCTAGAACTTTATATAAATAGAATTATACAGTATCTCTTTTATATCTGGCTTCTTTCACTCGGTGTTATGTCATTTAAGATCCATCCAGATTGCATGTATCAGTAATAAGTTCCTTTTTATTGCTGGTTAGCATTCCATGTAGGTATACCACTTGGGCTGTTTCCAGTTTGGGGCTGTTATGAATACAGCTGTAATGAATATTCTTATACAAGTCTTTTTGTTGATATATTTAATTTCTCCAACTTGGGACTCAGAGAACTGTACCAAATCTGACCTCCTTCATCTTCCAAGTCTTCATTATGTGGATATTGAGTTTCTCAATCCATCCTCTGTGTCTCTGTTCTTACATTTTCTACCTCTTTATCTCTGTGATGCGTTCTGGGTGACTTCCTCAGATTTATCCTCAATTCAGTAACTTTTTCTCTTTCTCTGTATGTTTGATCTGCTGTTTAACCTGTCTATTTTAAAAATTTTAACAGATTTTTTCATATCTAGAAATTCTACTTTTTGTTGCCTCCTGTTCATGTTTGGGATTTTATTTTCCTGAATTTCCCTGGTTGTTACTTTGAAGTCTCTTTCAGATCTCAGTTATAGATATTTTTTTGCTGGCTCTGTGAGCTATTATTATTGATTTTAGGGTTTTGGGTTTTATTTTGTTTTCATTCGTTTGTGAGCACTCTTCTAGGGAGTGATCTTCCGTGGGAGTCCTGCATGTTTCCTGCATGATAAAGCAGTTTTACCATTGCATGGTAAAACAGTTTTATGATCAGCTCTGCTTGGTTCCAACAGAACTGACCAATTCTAAGCATTTTAGTTTTAGTTTCTTGGCTGAGGGTTTCCTTTTTCAAGGATAATGTGAACTTGGGTCCTTTATCTGTCCAGAGTGCAGGTTTGAGGGGCTGTCCTTTCATGAGGGACTCTGTTCATATTCTTTTTTTTTAATTGAATGAAAGATTCTTTATATTCTATAATACTTTACAGCTTTCAAAAGTTTCACACACATGATTTCATATAATCCCAAAATAACCCCCTTTTTTCCTCCTACCCCTCTATTGCCCCTCCCCCTTCCCTCCCCCAACTGGTAACCACTAGTTTGTTCTCTGTGAGTCTGCTTCTTTCTGTTATATTCACTAGTTTGATATATTTTTTAGATTCCACATGTTGGTGATATTATACAGTATTTGTCTTTCTTTGTCTGACTTATTTCACTTTGTGTAATGCCCTCTAAGTTCATCCATGTTGCTGCAATGGTAAATTTTCATTCTTTTTTTATGGCTGAGTAGTATTCCTTTGTATATACTGTATCTTCTTTTTTAAAAAAATTATTGAAGTATAGTTGATTTACAATGTTGTGTTAGTTTCAGGTGTACAGCAAAGTGATTCAGATATATACATCCTTTTTCAGATTCTTTTCCCTTATAGGTTATTACAAAATATTGAGTATATTTTAAGTACTGGGCTATACAGTAGGTCCTTGTTGGTTATCTATTTTATATATAGTAATGTGTATACGTTAATCCCAAACTCCTATTTTATCCCTCCCCCACCTTCCCCTTTGGTAATCATAAGTTTGTTTTCTATGTCTGTGGGTCTGTTTTTGTTTTGTAAATAAGTTCATTTGTGTCATTTTTTTAGATTTCACATTTAGGGGATATCATATGATATTTGTCTTTGTCTGACTTACTTCACTTAGTATGAATCTCTAGGTCAATCCATGTTGCTGCAAATGGCATTATTTCATTCTTTTTTATGGCTAAGTAATACTCCATTGTGTATATATACCACATCTTCTTTATCCATTCCTCTGTTGATGGACATTTAGGTTGCTTCCATATCTTGGCTATTGTAAATAGTGCTGCAATGAACATTGGGGTGCATGTATCTTTTCGAATTAGTGTTTTTGTTTTTTGGGGGTATATACCAAGGAGTGGAATTTTTGGGTCATATGGTAGTTCTATTTTCAGCTTTTTGAGAAACCTCCATACTGTTTTCCACAGTGGGTGCACCAATTTACCTTCCCACCAACAGTGTACAAGGGTTCCTTTTTCTCCGCATCCTCGCTAGCATTTGTTATTTGTGGGTTTTTTTGATGATAGCCATTCTGACAGGTGTGAGAATGTGGTTTTGATTTGCACTTCCCTGATGATTAACGATGTTGAGCATCTTTTCACGTGTCTGCTGGCCATCTGCATTTCCTCTTTGGAAAAATAGCTATTCAGTTCTTCTGCCCACTTTTTAATTGGGTTGTTTGTTTTGTTTTGTTTTTTGATGTTGAGTTGTATGAGCTGTTTATATATATTGGATATTAATCCCTTATTGGTCATATCATTTGCAAATATTTTCTCCTATTCAGTAGATTGTCTTTTCATTTTGTCAGTGGTTTCCTTTGCTGTGCAAAAGCTTTTTTTTCTTTTGGCTGTGTTGGGCCTTTGTTGCTGCGCACGGGCTTTCTCTAGTTGCAGCGAGCAGGGGCTACTCTTTGTTGCGGTGCGTGGGCTTCTCATTGCAGTGGCTTCTCTTGTTGCAGGGCATGAGCTCTAGGCATGCGGGCTTCAGTAATTGCAGCACACGGGCTCGGCAGCACAGGGGCTCTAGGTCACCTGGGCTTCGGTAGTTGTGGCATGCGGGCTCAGTAGTTGTGGCTCACGGACTCTAGAGTGCAGGCTCAGTAGTTGTGGCGCACGGGCTTACTTGCTCTGCAGCATGTGGGATCTTCCTGGGACCAGGGATTGAACCCGTGTCTCCTGCATTGGCAGGCAGATTCTTAACCACTGCACCACCAGGGAAGTCCCTTTTTTTTCTTTTTTTAAAAAATTAAAAAATATATATTTTTAAATAAAAATTTTTTTCTTTCTTTTTTTTCTGTGCAAAAGCTTTTACATTTAACTAAATGCTATTTGTTTATTTCTTCTTTTATTTGCTTTAGGAGATGGATCCAAAAAAATATTGCAATTTATGTCAAAGAGTGTTCTGCTTATGTTTTCTTCCAGGAGTTTTATAGTATCCAGTCTTACATTTAGGTCTTTAATCCATTTTGAGTTTATTTTTGTATGTGGTATTAGAGAATGTTCTGATTTCATTCTTTTCCATGTAGCTGTCCAGTTTTCCCAGCACCACCTATTGAAGAGACTGTCTTTTCTCCATTGTATATTCTTGCCTCCTTTGTCATAGATTAGGTAATCAGAGGTGCATGGGTTTATCTCTGGACTTTCTGTCCTGTTCCATAGATCTATATTTCTGTTTTTTGTGCCAGTACCATACTGTTTTGATTACTCTAGCTTTGTAGTATAGTCTGAAGTCAGGGAGCCTGATTCCTCCAGCTCCATTTTTCTTTCTCAAGATTGCTTTGGCCAGTCAGGGTCTTTTGTGTTTACATACAAATTGTAAAATTTTTTGTTCTAATTCTGTGAAGAAATACCATTGGTATTTTGGTAGGGATTGCATTGAATCTGTAGATTGCCTTGGGTAGTAAGGTCATTTTCACATTAATTCTTCCAATCCAAGAACACTATGTATCTTTCCATATGTTTGTATCATCTTCAATTTCTTTCATCAGCATCTTATAGTTTTCCAAGTACAAGTCTTTTACCTCCTTAGGTAGGTTTATTCCTAGGGATTTTATTCTTTTTGATGTGATGGTAAATGGGATTGTTTCCTTAATTTCTCTTTCTGATAGTTTGTTGTCATTGTATAGAAATGCATCAGATTTCTGTATATTAATTTTGTATCCTGCAACTTTAGCCAGTTCATTGATCGGTTCTAGTAGTTTTCTGGTGGCATCTTTAGGATAGTATCATGTCATCTGCAAACAGTGACTGTTTTACTTCTTCCTTTCCAATCTGGATTCCTTTTATTTTTTTTTTCTTCTCTGATTGCTGTGGCTAGGACTTCCAAAACTATGTTGAATAAAAGTGGTGAGAATGGGCATCTTTGTCTTGTTCCTGATCTTAGAGGAAATGCTTTCAGCCTCCACCATTGAGTATGATGTTAGCTGTAGGTTTGTCATTTATGGCCTTTATTATGTTGAGGCATGTTCCATCTATTTCTTTGTATGTTTTTAAAGAATGTGTATTCTCAAAATGCTGGGTGAAGAATTCTATACATGTTCCTTAGAAAATGCTAATTAATGATGTTGGAGACATGCCTGCAATAACTGGTGATTCTTGGATGTCTTTTCATATTTAAGAGTGCTGTAGGCTGAATGTTTTGTGTCCCCTCAAAATTCATATGTTGAAAACTAACCCCATTTGGGGGGACTTTGAGAAGTGATTAGATCATGAGGGTGGAGCCCTCATGAGTGGGATTAGTGCCACTCCCTTCTGGCCTGCAGAGTTTCTGCAGAAAATAAGCTGATAGCCTTGTATATTATTTGTTGCTTTTCCGTTGCTGCTTTTAATACTATCTTTCGTTTTTGTCATTTTGATTACAGTGTGTCTTGGTGTGTTCCTCTTTGGGTTAATCCTGTATGGGACTCTGTGCTTCCTGGACTTATATGTCTGTTTCCTTTCCCAGGTTAGGAAAGTTTTCAGCTATTACGTCTTCAAATATTTTCTCAGGCTCTTTCTCTTTCTCTTATTCTTCTGGGACCCCTATAATATGAATATTAGTGGGCTCGATGTTATCCCAGAAGTCTCTTAAACAGTTCTCATTTCTTTTCATTCTTTTTTTTTCTGTTCAGTGGCAGTGATTTCCACTACTTTGTCCTCCAGGTCACTGATCCATTCCTCTGTATCATTTGGCCTACTATTGATTCCTTCTAGTGTATTTTTCATTTCAGTTATTGTATTCTTCATCTCTGTTTGGTTGTTCTTTATAATTTCTAATTCTCAGTTAAAAACTTCTAACTTCTCACTTTGTGCATCCATTTTCCTCCTGAGTTCTTTGATCACCTTTGCAATCATTACTCTGAACTCTTTCTCAGGTAGATAGCCTATCTTCACTTCGCTTAGTTCTTCTTCTGGGGTTTTGTCGTGTTCCTTCATCTGGAACATGTTCCTCTGCTGCCTCATTTTGTCTAAGTTGCTATTTTTATTTATTTATTTTTATTTATTTATTTTTTTAATGTATTTTTTTTTAACGCATTGTTTACTCTGTTTATTTATTTATTTATTTTTGGCTGTGTTGGGTCTTCGTCTCTGTGCAAGGGCTTTCTCTAGTTGCGGCAAGTGGGGGGCCACTCTTCATCGCGGTGCGCGGACCTCTCACTATCGTGGCCTCTCTTGTTGCGGAGCACAGGCTCCAGACGCACAGGCTCAGTAATTGTGGCTCACGGGCCTAGCTGCTCCGTGGCATGTGGGATCTTCCCAGACCAGGGCTTGAACCCGTGTGCCCTGCATTGGTAGGCAGACTCTCAACCACTGCGC
This sequence comes from Balaenoptera ricei, assembly GCF_028023285.1. Lineage (NCBI taxonomy): Eukaryota > Metazoa > Chordata > Mammalia > Artiodactyla > Balaenopteridae > Balaenoptera > Balaenoptera ricei. The sequence continues at coordinate 155,455,264 of NC_082640.1, forward strand.
CACCAGGGAAGCCCGCTATTTTTATTTTTATGTATGTGGTAGATTAGTTACATTTCTTGACCTTGAAGAAGTGTCCTTCTGTAGGAGATGTCCTGTGTGTTCCAGCAGTGCGCTTCTGTCTCATCACCCAAGCTATATGCTCTAGGGGTTCCCCTTAAGAGGGCTGGGTGGGTCCTTCTGTTGTGGTGGGCTGACTGTGTGGGGGTCTGGTAGGCCTGGTTGGTCCCTAGTCTGGTTGGTTGCCAGGTCCTGCCTTATATGGATGCTGCTGGGTGCTGTTAAGAGGGCCTGGTAACAAGGCGACTGGCTTCAAAACCCTAGGTAGTCCTGGGGCTAGTGCTGGCTCACTGGTGGGTAGAGTCAGGGTCCGGAGGACTCCAGGGCTGTTGCCTGCCCCCTGGAGAGTGAAGCCAGGCCCTGAGGTTACTGTTGGACTACTGGCAGGCAGAGCCAGTTCCTGGAGTCTGGCTGCAGGGTCCAGGGATCCCAGAGCTTGTTTTAGATCATTGGTAGTGGGGGAGGTGGCGATTTCTGACACAGTTGGTATGGGTTCTGGGGTGTCCTGAAGCTTGTGTTGGCCTGCTAGTGCACAGGGCCAGGGCCCAGCTGGTCCCAGGGTAGGGTGTAGCCTGCTGTGGGCAGGCTAGGTCCACAGGCTGTGGGATTGTGGTTTTCTTGTGTCTGGTGTCTGTCCCCTGGTGGCTGAGGCTGGTCTAGAGGATAGTGCAGGCTTCCTGGAGGGCAGGGCCAATGTCTGCCCACTGGTGGGTGGAGCTGGGTCTTGGCCCTCTGGTGGGCAAGGCCCTGTCTAGAGGAGTGTCTAGAGGAGGCTGTGGGCTCAGGAAGACTTTAGGAAGCCTGTCTGCTTATGGGTGGGGCTGTGTCCCCACTCAGTTAGTTGTTTGGCCTGCGGCATCCCAGCACTGGTGTCTACAGACTATTGGATGGGGCTAGGTCTTGGCTCTAATGAGCTAGAGGGAGGAGCCCAAGATCACGCCCACCAGCACTGGCTTCCAAATATGACTGAGCTGCCAAATTTAGCTGTTGTCAGCTACAGCCGGCTCCCCACCTCTCCAAGGCCAGCAGGTAGGTTTGACTCAGACTCCTATCAAGTTACTGCTTTTGCCCTGAGTCCCGGTGCATGTAAGATCTTGTGTGTGCCCTTTAAGAGTGAAGTTGTATTTCCCACAGTCCTTCCTGAAATTAAGCCCGGCTGGCCTTCAAAGCCAAATGATCTGGGGGCTAGTCTTCCTGGTGCAGGACCCCCAGGCTGGGGAGCCTAACGTGGGGCTCAGAACTCTCATTTCTGTGGGAGAACTTCTGCACTATAACTTTTTTTTTTTTTTGACCACGTGGCTTGTAGAATCTTAGTTCTGTGACCAGGGATCGAACCCACACCCTTAGCAGTGAAAGCACGGAGTCTAACCACTGGACCACCAGGGAATTCCCACGTCTGCACTATAATTATTCTCCAGTTTGTGTGTTTCCCACCTGGGAGTGTGGGACTTGATTATATCATGTCCCCTCCTACTCATCTTGCGGTTCCTTCTTTGTGTCTTTAGTTGTAGACGATCTTTTCTGGGAGGTTTTGGTCTTTTTCATAGATGGTTGTTCTGCAGATAGTTGTGGTTTTGGTGTGCTTGTGAGAGGAAGTGAGCTCAGGGTCTTTCTACTCCACCACCTTGGCCAATCTTCAAGGGACTGTGTTCATATTCTCAGCCTTGGGCAGGTGGCTTGCCTGGGCCATAGTAGGTGAACACTTACAGGTTCTTGTTCATGGACAAGGCAACACTCTCCTGCATCTCCACTGTGCCCTGGGCCTGTGGCCTAGACTTCTGTCCCTGGGCTGGTGATATTCTCTAGCACTGGGGCTGGTATGAGTTCTGGTCTCTGCCCAGCTTTATCTCCTACCCACTGTGGGTTCCCTTCTTCCATTTCTGACACTTGATGATTTCCCTTTCTTCTTTTTAACTGTGTATTAAACTTTTATTATCTTTTTTTTTTAATATTTGTTTATTTATTTATTTATTTGGTTGTGCTTGGTCTTAGTTGCGTCATGTGGGCCCTTTAGTTGTGGCAGGCGGGCTCCTTACTTGCAGCTTGCCGGCTCCTTAGTTGCGGCATGCGAACTCAGTTGCAGCAAGCATGTGGAATCTAGTTCCCTGACCAGGGATCGAACCTGGGCCCCCTGCATTGGGAGCACGGAGTCTTAACCACTGTGCCACCAGGGAAGCCCCTTATTATCTTTTCAATGTTTTCTCCAACATTTGTATTGTTTAGAGTGAGAAAGGGAAGGGTTTTTATGTCTTCTCAGAGTATTTTAACTAGAAATCTTTCTATGCAAGTTCTTTAATCTTATTAAGTCCCAGTTTCCTCTTCAATAAAAGTGCTGGAGAAAGTACATATGAATACTTAAGCATAGTTTCTGCAAAAAAGTAAATATTTTAAAAACAGCATAGCCATTTTATTGTTTTCATTAGTACTGTAATAATTGTTGTGATTCCATTTTTCCTCTCCATTGCTGAATATCTCTGTAGGCATGATTATAGCCCAGGGTTGTTGTAAATATTAAATTATTTTTAAAAATTTGTTGTTGACGCTTTTAAAAATTGTTAAAAATAGTACACATTGGGAGTTCCCTGATAGTCTAGTGGTTAGGATCCTGGGCTTTCACCACTGTGGCCCGGGTTCAATCCCTGGTCAGGGAACTAAGATCCCACATGCCCCACAGCATGTCCAAAAAGAAAAAAAAAAAAATGGAATTCCCATTGAATGGGAAACCCTCAGCCATAGAGAAGTGTAGGCAGGCTCTAATAGGTCACTGTGTCTTTGGGCAGTATATATTTTAGGTCAGAGCCTACAGATGGGTAACCCAGAGCCCAAAATGTTTTTATTTGGCTGGCACAATGTTTCAAAAACTCTAAATTTGTTGCTAACACTTAAAAATGGTGATATTTCACATAAAATTCAGATATCTAACTTTTCTTGAGTAATCAGGATAATCAGGATAATCTGACCACACTGGGCCTTCTTCACAAACAGTATCAACAGCTTGTGCTGAATGGTTGCTCTGCCATGTTTTCTCTCCATTATTGAGGCCAAAGGCCACTTACCATTTATTGTTACACATTTACTGTCGTTTTTTAAAATAGTACAGAAATAGTTGTATATGCCTATTCTTCTGTCAAAAATAGGAAAACAAGAGATAGATGGAGAAAAACCACATTGTAAGCATTGATGAAAAAATTAATCAGTTGGTCTAAGAAAGAAATGGAAGATTTTATTCGAGCCAAATTTGAGGATTATAGCCCAGGAAGAGCATCTCAGAAAGCTCTGAGACCTGTTCCACCCCTTAGAAGTCAAGGCGCAGTTATGTAAGTTTTTTGAGACAGAGGCTGTACATCAAATGCTGTATTATTGGCAGTTTACATAATCCAGATCTAAGTGCCATGTGACCCCTTATGAGATCAAGAAGGAATGGCATCTTTCCTTACACAACAAGGAGTTGTCTTATTGATGCTAGAATATTGCTCTTTATGGTTGAGCAGGTATTTCTGTCAGTGGGGAAGGTTTGGTTAATGCATAGTGTAGATACACAGTGCACAGTGGGAGGAGAGAGGAGGCCAAAGGACAGAAAAAATTTTTTTGTTTAAATTTTTCTTGTCTTGCCATAAAATATGAATTTTATTTCACGTACAAAAAATGGAAAAGAGGCTATTTTGTGATAGAAAGGAAGACAGTTCCTACATATTTAATAGGATGTCTGTGTCAGTTTTCTCTTGCACTTGGCTTGCTTCACTTATTTATGTTATCCTGTTTGGACCCTGTGGACATTTCAATTTGCAACCTCCTCCTGAACATCCTGGATTTCTAAGTGCTGTTCTTTTCTTTTTCTTTTCTAGTCCTGTCTTCCCTTTTGTACTGCCCTAGCTTACCCTCAATAACTGAGTGTGTTTCCACGGAGAACTACCGAGACGTCTAGAGCAACGGAAAATCCATGTGTACTCAAGCCTGTTTGCTCCATCCCTCACCAGCCATGCCTCCTAGAAAAGTAAAAGTCCCCCTACCACTTGCTGATGATTAGATTTTTAAAAATTTTTATTTCTTTCTTTTTGGCTGCGTTGGGTCTTCGTTGCTGCTCACGGGCTTTCTCTAGTTGTGGCGAGCGGGGGCTACTCTTCGTTGTGGTGCGAGGGCTTCTCACTGTGGTGGCTTCTCTTTGTTGCGGAGCACGGGTTCTAGGTTCGCAGGCTCGGTAGGGCTCTAGGTTCGCAGGCTCAGTAGTTGTGGCACGTGGGCTCAGTAGTTGTGGCGTGCGGGCTCCAGAGAGCAGGCTCAGTAGTTGTGGCTCACGGGCCCAGCTGCTCCGCGGCATGTGGGATCTTCCCAGACCAGGGCTCGAACGCGTGTCCCCTGCATTGGCAGGCAGACTCTCAACCACTGCGCCACCAGGGAAGCCCTAGATTTTTTTTAAATTGCAAAGCAGACGTTTCCATTCAACTCTTAGAGATTGAAGGTTCAAACACAAACACCCTGAGGAAGATCCATTAACTAAAATTTACTCACAGTAAATCAGCAAGTGGAAGTAAGAGTCTAGTTTATTCTGTTTTGATTGATGTGATTTTATAGGATTAAGAGAGCCCTGGGCAACTGGTAGAGGGCAGGGGGTCTTTCTTGGATGGAGACAGAGGTGGAGTACAGGACATACAAAAGGGGGAAAAATTTTAAAATATCACTGTTTCATGTGGAAATTTGTTGCAATTTTTTTAGTTTGTGAGCACATGGATTGTGAATGCAACATTTTTTGCGGGGTGGTGGTGGGGCACTTGTGTCTGTGGAGCTTTAAATTCTGTATGTGAATATATTGTTGCCATTTGTTTTGCAGATTGTGGGATTAGCGATATGCTTTCCTAAACAACAGAAAAGTTGAAGATGTCTAAACACTTAGTGGCTTGGACAGTGACCACCGTTCTTGGTATGGCTGTCGGGGGGTTTGTCCTGTGGAAAGGCATCCAGCGCCGGAGGAGTAAAGCAAGTCATGTAACCCAGAAGCAGCTGCCACAGCAGCAGCAGAAAGTGCCAGGCAGGAGAGAGCGGCCCGCTCCAGTAGAGGACCAGCCGCACTCCAGTGCCCCCAGAGCCTCGTGGGAAGAGAGGATCCTTGGAGCAAAGGTGGTGACTGTGTCTCAGGAGGCGGAGTGGGATCAAATTGAGCCCTTGCTTAGGAGTGAGTTAGAAGATTTTCCAGTGCTTGGAATCGACTGTGAGTGGGTAAGTTAAAAAGCAAAAACAAAACGTATCTTTTCTGCTTTTCCAGCTAGGGACCTTGAATAGTCAAATAGAGGATAAGATTAAAGGAGAATTAGCTTGTTCTCAATTTATTTGTAAATAGATTTTAGCAGAAGGAGAAGCGGCTTCTCTTCTCAGGATAGGGGAGTGCTTATAATCATGGATTCTGGAGTCTGAGCTACATGAGTCCATTTTCACCACTTATTCTGTGAACTTGAACAGTACTTAACCTCTTTGAGCCTCAGTGTACTTATCTGTAGCAGGGGTGTAATGGTAACTACCGCCCAGGGCTTTTTTAAGGATTCAAATAGATAATCCCTATATAGGCTTCAGCACAATTTTAACAGAGAGTAATTGCTCATTAAATATTAGCTACTGTTAATATTTTTAGTAGTATTTTCATAGGATGCCATGGAGAAGATAGTTAAGGAGGTCTAGTTAAATGTGTTTATTACACAAATTGGGATTTAAAAAGATAATAGTTTAAATGCTAGACACTATTTACTCTAAGCCAGGTATTATGTTGTTTTTTCTTTCATTATCTCATTTAATTTTGACAATAATCCTTTGTAGGAAGATACTGTTATTATTTCTTTACAGATAGGAAGTGTTAAAAGGTTTAGTTACTTGCCCAAGGCTATGAAGCTAGTAACCAGCATTTGAGCTGGTCTTCCTTAACCATGGGTTAATTTTTCTAATAGCTATTACTTTGGGGGAGTTGTTACATAGTTGTGACGAGGATAATATGGTACACCTACTCTTCTGTCATTCTGATTCACAGAGTGAACTTTAATCTCCTTGCAACAGAAGATACTACAAAATATAAATAAGTCACAGTAATCGTCTCTTATTAATTCAGCATAATACCTTGCCAAAATTCTGTGATCTATGTCTTCTGGGTATCTGGAATACAGTCAAGAGCCAGGAAATGTAATCGAAAGAGGCCCTAAGCAGAATTGCTGCCACAAAATCAGATCACAGGTTGGTAGGAGGAGCTAAAGATGCCAGTACAATGATGACCAAGAAGAGAACACCTGACAGTGTGGGAAAAGTTTAGTAGTCACATAAGGCCTTACGGAGCTACTGAGGGTATTTCTTTTTTTTCTTTTTTGGCCGTGCACTGCACGGCTTGCGGGATCTTAGTTCTCTGACCAGGGATTGAACCTGCGCCCTCTGCTTGAAAGTGTGGAGTCTTAGCCACTGGACCGCCAGGGACTTCTCGAGGGTATTTCTTTATATCAGCAATAGCAGTAGTAGTTTATACCAATGACCTTGGGCCATCAGGAAAGGATTGGGCACCTTTTGTTTATTGTGTATAAGAATTATATCATTTTAGAAATAAACATATTTCTATATCATTTTAGACATATTTACACCAACAACCATAAAAGAAAACATTAGTAAACAGTGAGCTTTAGTAGATTAGGAAAACTCACATTTGCCCAACACCTTGATTATCCTACCAAGTGAAGTATAACTGCAGCAACAACGGGGTCGTCTGAAGTGAATAGTAATGCAATCGATTTAATAATATGTTTAATCGCTGTAGCAGAGTAAGTTAAAGTGGCAAATAATCCAAAACCCAGCTCCTTATGGCTTTGGAATATATTGAACTTCTTCTGATGCCACATTCCCTTCAGGTGTGATTGCATTTCTCTGATTGCTGCCACAGAAGAACTTTCATCCATCCTCCTTCTTTTCATTCTTCCATTTCTGATTCGTTTTCTCTTTCATTCACTTTTGTGTAAGTATTTGCTTAGTTATTGTTTTTGTTCTTGTTTTACACAGTCAGTATTTGTTTCAATTTACCAAAGTGTTTACCTTTTTCTTTGCTCATCTTTCCTTATATCTCAGAACTTTCTGGCATCATTCTCTTTAAGGTTGTCCTTTAGAAGTTCATTTCTTGAGGGGTCATTGATAGTAAACGTAATTATTACTGTTTTGAAAGTGTCCTTATTTTGCTTTTGATCTTTGAAGATATTTTCACTGGATATGAAATTCTAGTTTAGCAGCTTATCATTTTCAAGATCGCATTCCACTTTCTTCTGGCTTCCATTGTTGCTGTTGAAAATAACTGTGAGTGTAAATGTTGATTCTTTATAGGTAATCTAATTTTGGTAGCTCCTTTTAAGATCTTTTTGAGTTGCTGGTTCTGAAGATTCGCTCTCATGAGACTAGTGTTTTTCTCTTTCTGTATTTCCTGCTTGGGATTCAGAGAGATATCCTGGATGTAAGGATTGGTATCATATATCAATTTTTAAATTCTCTTTGAAGATTGCCTTTACCCTGTTTTTTCTTCTCCTCCTCTTCCTCCTCCTCCTCTTCTTCCTACCCCTCCTCTTTCACCTTCTTCTTCTTCCTTTTTTTTTTTCCTTCTTCTTTCTTGCTAGAATTAGATCAGCTATATTCTGAACTTTTTCTGCTCTCCTACATGTCTGGTAATCTCTTTTATATTTAACATATCTTAGTCTCTCTGGATTCATTCTGCACAATTTCTTCAGGTCTCTTTTATAGTTCCCTTTTTCTTTCTTTAGTTTTGTGTAATCTGCTATTTAACTTACCCCTTGAGTCTTTTTTTTTTTAACCATTTTTATTGTGAAATAAAACACATCAAGAAAAGTGCCTGAAACAAAAACAAAGAGCTAAATGATTTCACTAAAGAGAACAGCTGTGTAACTGGAAACTAGGTCAAGAAACAGAATTTGCTAGTACCCCAGAAGCTCCCCTTGTGACCCCTAGTAATCACTGTCCTCCCACCAAGGGTTACTATTATCCTGATTTTATGGTATTTACTGTCGTGTTTTTCTTTATACTTTTACTACTTAAACATGCATGCCTAGGCACAATAATTGAGTTTTGTCTGTCTTTTAAATTTAATGTAAATGAAACTATCAAGTGTGTATTTTGTGTCTGGCTTCTTTTGTTCAACATTATGTTTGTGAGATTTACCCATGTTGTGTGTGACTGTGATTCATTGCCATATGTCCATTGTGTAAATATATCATGATTTATTCATCCATTCTAATATTGATGGACTTTTGGGTTGTGTACAGTTTGGGGCTCTTACAAAGAATGCTGCAGTGAACAAATGCACTTATTATTATTGGGCGTATGTATCTATGAGTGGAGTTCTAGGTCATAGAGTTTGTATATATATCTTTAACTTTTATAAATAATGCCAAATTGTTTTCCAAGGTGGTTTTAACTAGTTTACCCTCATCAGTAGTAATGAGTGTACCCATTGTTTCTAGCTGTTTTCAGAAGTGGTTCTACTAATTTAATCTCTCACCAAGACTGTATGAGAATTCCCTTTGTCTTATATCCTTGTCCACATTTGGTACTGTCAGATTTTAAAATTTTAGCCATCCTAATGGATGTGTAGTAATATTTCATTGTGGTTTTAATTTGCATGTCCCTGACCAGTACTGAGATTGAGCATCTTTCTATATTTTATTGATCATTTTGATATCTTCTTTTCTGGAGTACTTGTTCAAGTCTCTTGCCTCTTTTTCTATCGAGTTGTCTTTTTCTTACTGATTTATAGTTCTTTATATATTTTGGTTATGGACCCTTTGTGAGTTAAATGTCTTCCTCCATTCTGTGGATTGCCTTTACATTCTTTTATTGTTAAAGCTTGATGATCAGAAGATCTGTATAGTGCTGTGTAACAAATCTTACCTTATCCCTAATCGTGAATATACTCTCCTATGTTATTTTCTTGGAGTTCTATGGGGTTTTTTTTTAATACATAAATTTACTTATTTTATTTATTTATTTTTGGCTGCGTTTGGTCTTTGTTCCTGCACGCAGGCTTTCTCTGATTGTGGCAAGTGGGGGCTACTCTTCGTTGCGGTGTGCGGGCTTGCAGTGTCTTCTCGTTGCAGAGCACGGGCTCTAGGCGTGCGGGCTTCAGTAGTTGTGGCACGCAGGCTCAGTAGTTGTGGCTCACGAGCGCTAGAGCACAGGCTCAGTATTTGTGGCGCATGGGCTTAGTTGCTCTGCAGCATATGGGATCTTCCCGGACCAGGGCTCGAACCCGTGTCACCTGCATTGGCAGGTGGATTCTTAACCACTGCACCAACAGGGAAACCCTAAATGTGTGACTCTGTTTCTGTTTTGTACTTTAGTTCACGTGTAGCCATTTTTAGATTCCACCTATAAGTGATAACTTATGATAAGTCTCTTTTTCTGTCTGACTTATGTCACTTAGAATGATTGTACCTAAGTCCACCCGAGTTGCTGCAACTGGCCTTATTTCATTGATTTCATGGTTGAGTAATATTCCATTGTACATAAGTACCACATCTTCTTTATCCATTTTTTCCTTCCAAGCACATTTATGTTGTATCCAAGTCGAGGCTCTTGTAAACAGAGCAGCACTAAACGTTGGGATGCCTGTGTCCTGTGGATTTTTGGTTTTCCCAAGATATACGCCCATGAGTGGAAGTGCCGTATGCTCTGTAGCTCTGTTTTTTTTTTTTTTTTTTGGCTGCGCTAGGTCTTCGTTGCTGCCTACGGGCTTTCTCTAGTTGCAGCGAGTGGGGGCTACTCTTCGTTGCGGTGCGCAGGTTTCTCATAGCGGTGGCTTCTCATGTTGCAGAGCACGGGCTCTAGGCACGTGGGCTTCAGTAGTTGTGGCACGCAGGCTCAGTAGTTGTGGCGCACAGGCTTAGTTGCTCCGCGGCATGTGGGATCTTCCCAGACCAGGGCTCGAACCCATATCCCCTGCATTGGCAGGCGGATTCTTAACCACTGCACCACCAGGGAAGTCCCCTGTAGCTCTGTTTTTAGATTTTTTATTAAACACAATACACTTCTCCAGAGTGGCCGTTGGCAATTTACATTCCCACCATCAGCATAACAGGGCTTCCCCTTCTCCACGCACCGTCCTGCATTTCTGGTTTTTACACTTTGTGAGGATGGCCCTTCTGACTGATGCGAAGTGATACCTCTTTGTAGTATTGATTTGCATTGTCCACCTTTTTGGTTGGCCAAAAAGGGCGTATGCGTTTTTCCTGAATATCAGGAAAAACGCATACGCCCTTTTTGGCCAACTGCATCATTGGCGAAGTTCAGCCACTTTTCATGTGCTTTAATGGCAGGTTCAATCTACCTCTTGAAATCCCTTTCCTGCAATTCTGCCTTGCTTACAAGTCCTTTTCGATGACTTACCTCAAGACTTTTTTTGATGATAGGTATCATTTACAGCCCTGCAGGTTTGAATTGCAGTGTCCCTGAGCTCCATTTTTCAACTTGTTGTTTTGGGAACTGGCCACAAAACAGCAGGATTGCTTCAAGCCCTATTCTGGTTCCGGGGGCAAGCTGAGCCTTTGGTCAGTTCCTCTTCCTGATTGGAAATTAAAGTGGCATGTGCCTGTCCAAACAACTAGGGCTTGTCTCTCATTGGTTTCCCCGCTTCCGCTTCATCCTCCGGACAAATTCCAAACTGTGCGAAACAGGATGTTGAAGGTGCTGACTTCCCCAGGTGGGGAGATTGTTAGGAAAGAGGCTGGAGGGGGGAACCTGGCCACCAGGAGATGAGGATATGAGGTGCCTTTTCCAAACTCTTCCCGGTCAGCCGGTGTACCATCCTCTGGGCGTCCCATGCATGTTTTAGCTGTAGGAAGGGTCCCCAGCACCTGGAGATTTGGGAGCCATGGAATGGGGACCAGGTAGCAGTACTCTAAAGGGGCTGCATTTGCTGGCCCATCCTCACCAAGCCTCTCAGCCCCACGAGTGTCCAGCCTTAGCTCCCATCCAGCTGTGGGTCTAGATGTGGTCTGTCCAGGTTGCATCACAGCCCCGAACGAATTCTGTAAGAATTTCTCTCTCTCTCTCACTTTTTTTTTTTTTGAATTTATTTTTATAATGGTATATATCTGATTTTCAGTGCTGTGTTTCTTGCTGCTGTACCTCCATTTGATTCACTTACAGAGAGACATCAATAAATTCTTTTTCAGATTCTTACCAGTCTTTTTGGTTTTTTGTTTTTTTTGGCTGTGTTGGGTCTTTGTTGCTGCGCACAGACTTTCTCTAGTTGCGGGGAGCGGGGGCTACTCTTCATTATGGTGCGTGGGCTTCTCACTGCGGTGGCTTCTCTTGTTGCAGAGCACGGGCTCTAGGTGTGCGGGCTTCAGTAGTTGTGGCGCACGGGCTTAGTTGCTCCATGGCATGTGGGATCTTCCCGGACCAGGGCTCGAACCTGTGTCCCCTGCATTGGCAGGTGGAATCTTAACCACTGCGCCACCAGGGAAGCCCGAGTTTTGTGGTTTTAACATTGCATATTTAGATTTATAATCTATCTGGAATTGATTTTTTTGTGTGTGTGTGTATGATGTGAAGTAGGGTTGAGTTTCATTTTTTCCTCTTATGGATATCCAATTGTCCTAGCACCACTGATTGAAAAGATAAATCTCACTGCTGTGCAATGCCACTTTACTATAAAACAGGTATCTCTTTTTTTCATTTTCTTTTTTAAAATAAATTATTTATTTATTTATTTTTTGTCTGCGTTGGGTTTTTGTTGCTGGGTGTGGGCTTTCTCTAGTTGTGGCGAGCCGGGGCTACTCTTCGTTGCGGTGCATGGGCTTCTCGTTGCAGTGGCTTCTCTTGTTGCGGAGCACAGGCTCTAGGCACGCGGGCTTCAGTAGTTGTGGCACGCGGGCTCACTAGTTGTGGCTCGTGGGCTCTAGAGTGCAGGCTCAGTAGTTGGGGTGCACGGGCTTTTAGTTGCTCTGCGGCATGTGGGATCTTCCCGGACCAGGGCTCGAACCCGTGTGCCCTGCATTGGCAGGCGGATTCTTAACCACTGCGCCACCAGGGAAGTCCCAAAACAGGTATCTCTATAGGAATAGATCTATTTCTGGACACTTTAGTAGTCTATTTTTCTATTCTTCCACCAGTGATCACAAACTGTCTTAGTTACTGTTGCTTTATAATGACTCTTGATATCTGCCACAGCAAGACTTTCTATCTTGTTTTTTTCCCGGAGGGTCTTGGATAGTCTTGGTCCTTTGCATTTCCTTATACATTTTAGAATCAGCTTTTCAGGTTCTACCAAAAATAATTTCTTGATATTTTGATTAAGATTGCATTGGATCAATAGATCAGTTTGTGGGGAATTGACTTCTTTCCAATATTGAGTTTTATAATCTAAGAATATTTATTTAGATCTTTAACTTCTCTTAATAATATATTTGTAGTTTTCTGTGATTTAAAAATATTCTGTTTTAAATGAAATCTTAAAAAATGATGTGGGGGCTTCCCTGGTGGCGCAGTGGTTGAGAATCTGCCTGCGAATGCAGGGGACACGGGTTCGAGCCCTGGTCTGGGAAGATCCCACATGCCGCAGAGCAACTGGGCCCGTGAGCCACAATTGCTGAGCCTGCGCGTCTGGAGCCTGTGCTCCGCAACAAGAGAGGCCGCGATAGTGAGAGGCCCGCGCACCGCGATGAAGAGTGGCCCCCACTTGCCACAACTAGAGAAAGCCCTCGCACAGAAACGAAGACCCAACACAGCCATAAATAAATAAATTAATTAATTTTTTTAAAATGGGCTTTATTTAAAAAAAAAAAAAAAAATGATGTGGGTCTTTCCTGGTGGTGCAGTGGTTAAGAATCCGCCTGCCAGTGCAGGGGACACGTGTTCCAGCCCTGGTCCGGGAAGATCCCACATGCCGCGGAGCAACTAAGCCCATGCGCCGCAAATACTGAAGGCTGCGCACCTGGTGCCCGTACCCCGCAACAAGAGAAGCCACCGCAATGAGACGCCTGCGCACCGCAACAAAGAGTAGCCCCCACTCACTACAACTAGGGAAAGCCCACACGCAGCAATGAAGACCCAACGCAGCCAAAAATAAATAAGTAAATAAATTAATTATTTTAAAAAGTTGTGTTTCTTTCTGGTATATAGAAATGTAACTTTATATGTATTTCTCTTATACTAAGGAACTTACTAAACTCACTTATTAATTCTAATTACTTGTAGATTCTTCTGGGTTTGTATATAAACTATTATATTATCTGTGAAGTGACAATTTTTTTTCCAGTCCTTACACTTTGTATTTCTTTTCCTGCTTTGCTGAACTGGCGAGGATCTCAATATAGTGCTCAGTATGAGTGGTGACAGTAGGCATCCTTGACTTATTCTCTATCTCAGAATGACAGCTTTCAACATTTTCATATTGAGTACGATATCTTTAGTAGGTTTGTTTACAGATTAAATACATTCAATTCTATTCTTGGTTTCTTAAGAATTTTTTTGTTTTGTTTTGTTTTGTTTTGTTTTGGCTGCGCCACGCAGCTCATGGAATCTTAGTTCCCTGATCAGGCACTGAACCCGGGCTCTTGGCAGTGAAAATGTGGAGTCCTAACCACTGGACCACCAGGGAATTCCCAAGAGTTTTTTTTTTTTTTTTTTTTTAAAGAATGAGATATTGTCATTTGTAGCAGCAAGAATGGACCTAGAGAATATCATACCAAGTAAAGTAAGTCAGACAGAGAAGTACAAATATTAATAGGATATCACTTATATGTGGAATCTAAAAATGATAAATGAATCTATATACAAAACAGAAATAGACTCACAGACATAGAAAACAAACTTATGATTAACAAAGGGGAAAGGGGGTGGAGGAGGGATAAACTAGGAGTATGAGATTAACAGATATAAACTATTATACATAAAATAGATAAGCAACAAGGATTTATTGTATAGCACAGGGAACTAGATTTAATATCTTATAATAACCTATAATGGAAAATAATTTGAAATATATATATACATATATACACATATATATATATAAAACAATCACTGCTGTACACCTGAAACTAACACAATATTGTAAATCAATTATACTTCAATTTTAAAAAAGTTTTTTTAAAATTATGAATAGTTGTTGAATTTTATTAAGTGCCTTTTCTGAATTTCTTGAGATGAGTATGTAGCTTTTCTCCTTTATTCTGTTCTTGTGGTGAAAATACATTGATTTTTGAATTCCTGGAATAAATCTGACTTGGTCATGATGTCTTATTCTCCTTATACATTGCTGAATTCACTTTACTAGTGTTTTAAAAATAATCTATATTCATGAGTGATATTGGCTTATAATTTTCCTTTCTAGAAATGACCTTGTCAGATTTTGATTAAAATGTTATGCTGGCCTCATACAAGTTAGGGCTGTTCCTTGTTTTTGTGTTCTCTGGAAGAGTTTGTGTAAGATTGTCATTCTTTTTTCCTTAAATGTTTGATTAGAGTCTATTGGTGAAGCCATCTGGAGTTTTCTTTTGAGGGAAGTTTTTGAATTATGAATACAATTTTTAAAATAGTGTTGGGGCTATACATATTTTCTATTTCTTCATGTCTGTTTTGATAAATTTTATTTTTCATCTAAATATGTCTTCTTTCAAAATTTTAAATTACAGGCATATACTTGTTTATAATATCCAGTGACTTTTTTTTTTCCTATCTGATGGATATGTAAGGACATTTTTGACAATGCTTATTGGCTTCTCTTTTTTTTTCTTGATTACTCCTTCCATGGGTTTATCAGTGTTATTAGTCTTTTCAGAGAACCAGCTTCTGGCTTTGTTGATCTTTATTGTATGTTTATGTTCCATTATGCTGATTTCTGCTCTTTATTATTTCTTTTCATCTACTTGTTTGGGTATAATTTGCTATTCTCCATTTATTCTTCGACCTACTCTAATCTGACATCCTACCATACTACTCCACTGAAACGGATGAAGTTGATGGCTTTCTTGTTTTCCAGTCCAGTGGACACTTATTTGGACTCATGTTATTCTAGCTCTCAAAAGCATCTGCATAATTCCTGCACGAGACATTCTCTTTGGCTTTCATGCCATCATGCTCTCCTATCTCCTATCTTACTGTTCTTTCCTCTTTTTCCTTTTCTGATCCCCCTTCTACCTCACATCCAAATATTGAGTTGACGTAGGCTTGGTCTCTTCTGTATCCACCCCAGGGACTGCAAACTCAGATGCCTACAAGGTCCAGACAGGAAATGTAAATGAACAATGTAGAGTGATTGTTTGCATTTTCGAATGCATAGGAACATTCTTCAATTTCATAAAGAAGTATGCTCCCTCCCTTTTTTCTTTAAACACAAGGCCTCTGTGATCTATCTTCCATTTTCCTAGTTTTGATAGAGACATGGATCCTGAGAAATATTTCTTTGCTGGAAAAACAGTGGTTTACAAATACAGTGATAAATGGGAAATGACAGTTGGCTTCAGTGTTGAGAAGACATTATGGTGAATTAGAGAATTCATGCCTTATATAAATGAGGAAGCTGCTATACAGTTCAAGCCAAGTGTTGCCAGATTGTCCAGTTCTTTAAAAAGAAACTCGATATATTCTAGATTTTTTTAAAATGTGAACTCCACTGCAATTTAAAAGTTCTGGCACAAGTTTTTAAAATGTGGAGATCAAAAAAATATATAATATTAAACATCTGTGGGTCAGCAGACAGGTCCAAGGACCACTAATTTATGTCCTCTAATCTATATTCTTTTTCTAAGTGACCTCACCTAGTTTTATAGCTTTAAATATCGTTGATAGGCTGAAGACTCTCAAAATTAGAACTCCAGCCCTTTACATCCACCTGTCTACTTGACATCTCCCTTGAATGTCTAATAGTCATCTCAGACTTAACATGTTCCTAACAGACCTCTTGATTTTTCTTCCCAAACCTGTATTATCCCTAGTCTTCTCCACCTTTAAGATTAAAATCAAGAGAGACATGCTCCCCGCTAAGGTTTGTCTAACAGAAGTGATATGATTGAAAGTCAGACACAAAAAGGCAGTTATAATATGTTAAGTTTCTTTAATGGCAAAATATGTGGAAATTCAAAGAAGTGGTTCTAGAAAGCAGGAAATAACACAGCATTCTACCAGATAGAGGTATGTGTTTCCAGATTCCCCCGAGTTACCCATGGTGATGTGTAACCATGGATAAATCACCTGTATAAAATGAGGATTCTGCCATGTTTTAGAAGCTATTATTGCCTTTCTCCTGGGGAGAGGGAGATGTTAAATAGATTTCTGGCCCCTGACTCCTGCCTGATTTTTTCTGGAGTCTCTGGCTATAGACTGCCTTGCTTAACAGGTGCAAAGTAATTGGTGTAATAAAGACTGAATGAAGTGAAGGTCATTTTCCCAAGAGCATCCTTCTGCAGGCCCAGGCTTCAGGCTTGCCTGAAGTTCCCTCCTTTTTCCTTACTATTAACCCTTCATTTCCATTTAGAAAGTATTACCCTTGTTATTTCCAAAATAGATTTTGCATCCATATACTTCTCTACATCTCCTCTACTTCCTTCCTAGTCCATCCCTCAAGAGTCTCTTATTTGGACCTTTGCAGTAGCCTCCTGACTGGCCTCCCTACTTGGACTCATATACCTATGATCCCTTCTCCATAGAGTAAGCAAAGTGATCTTTTAAAAATGCTAATCTGATCATCTCAGTCCCCTGCTTGAAAAGCCTCCATTGCTTCTTATAAAACCAAGATGTCTTAATTGCTTAGGTGTTCTTAAGGACTCACATGCTCTTGCCTCTCTCAGCATCTCTGATTTTGTCTCCTTTTCTCTTCCTCTTACTACTTTCCAGCCTTATTGAGCCTTCATTCTGTCACTTGAACAGGACAAGCTCATTCCTGTCTCAAAGCCATGGTCTAATTTAACTGACACATAAACTCCACAGATAGGGATGTTTATTAGTTAACCTTGTT
The DNA here is from genome assembly GCF_028023285.1 of Balaenoptera ricei. NCBI lineage: Eukaryota > Metazoa > Chordata > Mammalia > Artiodactyla > Balaenopteridae > Balaenoptera > Balaenoptera ricei. The sequence continues at coordinate 155,472,299 of NC_082640.1, forward strand.
CCAGCCCAGAATATGGTCTCAGATTATTTTTTGCTCCCTGCTGCCATTGTGGGGTCATTTAAAGAATCACGGACTTTTCCATAATGTTTTATTTGCTCTGGATTTGTAAGATCCCTGAAGCTAAAATGGATGATCACTGGCCTTCAGGAAGGAGGATCCCTAAACCAGTCCTCTGTGAGTGAATCACTGAAATACAGAAAAAAGTGTTAGAAATTTTGTCTACAATGATTGATGGCATCATTCATTTAAAATTTTTACTTTCGTGGGTATTTCATAATGTCTTAACACGTTAGTATAGTACTACATTTATATGATTTATAAATGCATATGTACATATATTGTGTATGTCCCAAACATTTCTTATGAGTCAACTCATCAAAAAACAAACAAAAAACCCAGTGACCCCTGGATTACATAATGCTAACGAAATTAAAATGTGTTTTTTTTTTTCCTATTAAATACAATGTCGGTAAGCCAAGGGTTTCATTATTTTCCATGGGTGGTAAGTGATGTCAAGGCAAAAAGATGTTGGCAAAAGGGGGAAATATAAGAAATTAAGACTAGATATCTTATTCTTGGGACTTCCCTGGTGGTCCAGTGGGTAAGACTCTACGCTCCCAATGCAGGGAGCCCGGGTTCAATCCCTGGTGGGAGAACTAGATCCCACATGCATGCCACAACTAAGAGTCTGCATGCCACAACTAAGAGCCTGCATGCCACAACTAAGAAGTCTGCATGCCGCAACTAAAGATCCCGCATGCTGCAACGAAGATCCCATGTGCTGCAACTAAGACCTGACACAGCCCCCCCCCAAAAAAAGACTAGATATCTTATTCTTTAAGCCAAATTGAGTCTGCTAGAAGCAATATTCTTCCAATCATACATTCAGTGTAAATTGGGTACCTATTGGAATCATAAACATTTGGATTCCTAGTGGAAAAACCTTAATTATAATACAGTGGATCTTAAGCACAATCCAGAAACAGTATTAAAAGGACAACTTATCTATCTAGCTAGCTATTTATTTAATGTATTTTAGACAACGGAACTTGACTGAAAAGATTTTCAAAGATCTGGCCTTAGGAATTAGCAGTGAGTATTATGTCAAATTAGCAGTGCTAAATATTAGAAGTAGAGATTTTCTGCTTTTTCTTGGAGAGAGCCAGTATTATAGAGGGAGGGAATTACGCTTTAATAAAAAAAAAAGTGATTTGGCCACATCCAGATGAATTGTTATAGAATAGGAACCAGTAGTCAAGTTTCTTCTGGGTCTTGTTGACCTTCCAAGAAATAGACACTTTGGAAATCAAACTGGCATGTTTCCATTTGAGGATATGATAAAGCAATGCCTGAGAAGGGGAATCCTAAAGCTTTTGTGAGTTAAACCGTGGTTTTACTTAGCACTGAAGTAGAAGTCGAGGAGGAAGTCCCTCCTAATTTTGTTTTTAACAGCAACTCTTCGTGATCTTGATCTTGACTGTTTCTTCTCTATTCTACAGATTGGGAAATTTGGGTTCCACTTCTGACTTTGCCATTATCTCTGCATGTTTAGTCAAACTGTTTAATCTGTAGCCCTTAAATTTCCTCTCCTGGAAAATGAGAAGGATTGGAATTTATTGGATGCTTAACCTGGATTCTGTGGGTAGCTTTAGGGAACCTTTAATTAATGTGAATTTTGTATGTAAATTTTTCTGGGAATAATTTCCTTAGCTTTAAGCACTTTCTCCAATTTATCTATTACATCAAAAAGATAAGAACTAGATCAGTTAAAATATAAAGTTATTTTCATTTCTTAAGATATCAGAATCCTAGCTTATGCTCAATATACATTTTTTTTATGAACAGCATTTGTGACCATAAAATGCTGAGAAAGCACTCTGTGCTACTACGATTTATTATATTGGCAGATACCACTTATTGATAGTACTGTATTTCCTACCTCTTTTTAAAAATCGGATCTTGAGGCAGTGATGACAAGTAAGTGAGTCAAGTTACTAACATGTATGTTAAAGAGTCTAGAAAATGAAAAGAGTACATCATCATTTGGCAGTCTGCTCCTTAGCCTTTTATTTCCTTAGCTTTTTAAAACCAGTGTGTCTCACATGACTCTGCCAATGTGTGTCCCAGCGCTGCTCTGTGTCAGCTGGTCACTATTTATGGCCTGCTCATTTCAGGCTCATGTTTGGGCCCCCAGTAACCTCTGTTTAGGCCCTGCTTCTTAGAATCCATTGCATTTGTTAGCAAAGGCTCATCCTTAGGTTTGAGGCAAACTCTGGTCAGTTGTTCCCTCTGGGAAGTTAAGACTGTACCTCTTAGACATTTTTGCCAGACTTTCATGTTGCACTTGGCCCTATGCTGGGGTGTGAACTGTGGCCCTGTTTTCCTCTGTTACAGGTGAATTCGGAAGGCAAAGCCAGTCCTCTGTCACTCCTTCAGATGGCCTCTCCAAGTGGCTTCTGTGTCTTGGTTCGCTTGCCCAAGCTGATCTGTGGAGGAAGGACACTACCAAAAACGTTACTGGACATTTTGGCAGATGGCACAATTTTAAAAGTTGGAGTAGGATGTTCAGAAGATGCCAGCAAGCTTCTGCAAGATTATGGCCTCGTCGTTAAGGGGTGCCTGGACCTCAGATACCTAGCCATGAGGCAGAGGTATGGTTTATATGAATACTGGAACTCCTGTAGCTGTGGGGCAAATATTTTAGCAAGAGTTGTAGATTACTGAGACTCAGTAATGAAGCCTCTAAAATTCTTTAGAAGCTTAGAGGCTTCTGAGATGCATATTGAATTTGTGAGGAAATATTCCAACTTCTGGGAAAACTTTAGTTACCTAGAATTGGTCTTTTTAGATGAAACATTAATAAGGTGTCTCTATAAGCTACAGGTTGTAAACTGATGGACTCCTTGGGCAAATTAGAGTTGCAGATTTTTTGTTTTTGTTTTTGTCCTGCATGATATTTTGGGGAGATTTTAGTTTAAATTCAGAAGATTTAATGTAAAAGTCTGTATTTCTGGCTTCTCTTGAAAAATTAGGTGATTTGACTACACTAGGTCAGTAGTTCTAGATGGCAGCAGTTGGCTGGAAGCATCAGCCTCTTCAGATGAGCATGCTTTGTTCAATTTGCCAGAATCCCCACCCCTCCCAACTGTCACACCAGCTCATCCTGATCAACATGTGAATGTGCAGACCCTGCTTTAGACCCAGAATGGTGGTAGACCTAATGCTTTACTGAGAGGAAGAGATTTTCCTTTCCTTTGGAATTCTATTCCTATGGAAATTCTACCTTTTTTAAGGAAGCGGCAGTTACCTTCTCATGTATATATGCAGGTCCTCATTTTAATAGTGTGGACTGAAACAGCCTCTCTCCCTGCCTTTCTCCCTGCCACTGATATTGAAGGGTTGGAGGATTTGATAAACTAAGAGAAGGCCTGATTAAAATCTATACTTATATATTTTAATAAAATCTATGCTTATTTTAATTTTTTAGTAGTAAATGAAATTTTAGTTTAGTTTAGTAGTTTGGCTTGTGTAAATGAAACTCTTATAAAAAAAAAAAGAAACTCTTATAAATGAAGTATCCATTTTTTTTCCAAGTAATACATGAAAATATTTACTGCAAAATTTTTTTAGCTCTGTAAAAGTATTTGGAGTGTAGCAGCAAAAGCCGCCTTTCGTCAGGCCCTCCTTCCTTCGGTGCCGCCTCCCCAGAGCTGCCTGCTGTTACTCTGCTATGAGAGGCCATGTGTATCGTGGCCAGGAGTTGACTCCAGAGCAGGCTGTGTGGGTGGGAGTCCCAATCTTCCTCTTACCAGCTACGTGACCTTTGGCAAGTTACTAAGCCTCACTGTTCCTCAGTTCCCTCATCTGAAAAGTAGAAATAATAATGTTCCAATCTCATAGGATTGGTGTGAGGATTAAACGAGTTAAACTACGTAAAGAACTTAGAAATGGTGTTTGACATATAGAGAGTGCTGTGTAAATTTCAACTATTACTGTCCATCATCATCATCATCACTACCACCTATAGGACCACCATGATCTGATTGGTTTGTCCTTCCAGATCTCTTTCTATCCAATTACAGTCCTCTCTATCAGTATATAGAAATTAGAAGTGCCCTTACTTATCTGGCTAAATGCAGAATGGCCAAGTGTCAAAATACAAAATTTGGCCAAAGCTGAATATGACCATGAACTTCTCTAGAAATAAGAATGAAGCATTTATCAGGCTTCTTCATTTTTAATGAAATCTTATTAAAATTTTAAACATTCTTATTTTATTATTGAATACTTTAGAAGTAAAATTAAAATTTTTTGACATATAGTAGAAGAAATTTGACATTATAGTGCAAGAATTATACTCAGCTTTTAGCTATAGGCTGCTCCTGGTGTTTGCTGTAAGTAGTTACTTTCATTTGACTTTGGAGAGGAGCACAGATTTTCTTGGTAATGCTGTCCTCTTTTCTTCATACTCTCTATATTTTTGTTATATGTTAGCAGAAGATAATTTATTATTGAGATTGTTGTATATGATTTTGGAACTTTTCCTAGTGAAACTTTGAAGTAGCAAAGGTGGCATCTTGTTTTTAATCCATCCTCGAAAAATGTGAAACCTTCCCAATGAGGACGTTTAAAAAAAGACTAATGACCTAAATGGAATTAAGTAACGAAAAACTAAGTGCTGTCTTTCAATGAGGGTAATGATTTCAAGGATTATGGAATACCCAGGCTTGATAAATTGTACAGCTGTTAGAAAGAATGTAATAAGTACGTTTGTGCTTACTGTCAGGGAAGGAGGTCCCTGATACATTAAGTGATAGAGCAAGTTGCAGAATAAAAAACAAAACAAATACCAAGAAACTATATCTGCTCCTCCATCTAACCATCTGTTTTTTTGTTTGTCTGTAAAAAAGGTCTGGAGGGGCGACAATATACTCATAAGGGTCATTCTTCCTGAGGAGTGGAAGTGGGGGGTGGAGGGCTTTCATTTTTCACCCATTACTCTTCTCTGTTGTCTGAATTTTTAACAATAAACATTCATTGCTATTATAATTACTAATATAAAGGAAAGCATAAAAAGATTTTAAAAATTTAAAATAAAAGGGAAGAAGTTTGTCTCCCCCAAATTCTTAATTTCCATTAATTGAACCACGACCTTACGTATTTTACCTAAGTGTGTCTAGACCTTTTTTTTTAACTTTTTAGTCAGTGCTGCCTTTTGGGGGTGATGAAATCCATCAAGTTACTGCTTGTTTTTGTAAAGAAGGACTTCCTTTTCTTCATCATTATAATGATTTCATTTTCCACAGTACCTGAGGGAATTGTGCATGTTGTAACAGTAACACTGATGTGAAACTCCACCTCCAAGCTTCCTCCTCTAAAACCTCTCGTCTCTCACTTGGTAACCAGCAAGTCAGCTCCACTTTTGTAGACTGGTGTGTTCTTAATTTTACATTAGCCCTTGTTTGGACTCTCCAATCCTTGGGTAAATTAATTTTTTTCACCACTCTGCAGCTATTTGAATCAGAAAGTGTTTGAAGAGCAGAAAATTATTTGATTTTATTGTACCTTCGTGCCCTCAATGAAAGTAGCCTTATCATATTTTTCAAATTTGAAAAGTAATACACAAACACTAGCCAATTCAAATATAAAAAATGTAGGACTTCCCTGGTGGTGCAGTGGTTAAGAACCCGCCTGCCAATGCAGGGGACACGGGTTCAAGCCCTGGTCTGAGAAGATCCCACATGCCGCAGAGCAACTAAGCCCATGTGCCACAACTACTGAGCCTGCGCTCTAGAGCCCATGAGCCACAACTACTGAGCCCGTGTGCCACAACTACTGAGCCTGCGTGCCACAACTACTGAGCCCGCATGCCTAGAGCCCATGCTCCACAACAAGAGAAACCACCGCAATGAGAAGCCCACGCACCGCAACGAAGAGTAGCCCCCACTCGCTGCAACTAGAGAAAGCCTGCGCGCAGCAACGAAGACCCAACGCAGCCCAAAAAAAAAAAAAAAAAAATATATATATATATATATATATATATAAAATGTAAAGATTTATGATCACCCCAAACCCCACACCCAAAGATAACATCACTACCATTTGATTAATATCTTTCTAGTTAACTCTTTATGCTTCCTCTCTCTCACATACCTAGAATCACATACACACATTTATTGTGTAGTGTATATATATATTAATATAAAGAGTTCATAATATGTTTTCTTTCATAATCTCTTGTTATAAAACTAATACATCATGGACATCTTTTCACATCAATATAGATCTACATCCTTATTTTTAATAGCTATGTGGAATTTAATTACATGGATATTTAACCAGTCTTCTATTGAGGATGTTAGGTTGTTTCCAATTCTTAGCTACTATAAATAGTGCTGTAATGAAGATAGTTTTATGTACATTTGTCTTAGGATAAATTACTAGAAGTGGAATTATTGAATCACAGAATTTTCATGTTCAAAACTTTGATACCTATTTACTGACAAACTTTTTCATAAAGGTTATACAAATGTTCAGTGCACAAATTTTAGATTAGATGGTGATTCTTCATGTTCCACCAATACCAGATATAGTTATTTTAAAAAAATCTTTGTAATCTGATAGATTTTTAAATTGTATATACTTTTTATTTGGTTTGATGTAGTGAGATTATGTGTCATTTGTTTATTGGCCATTTGTATACCTTTTTTGATTTGCCTGTTCTTGTCCTTTCCCATTTTTGACACATGATTTTATTTATTTCTTGTAGAAACAATTTGCTCTCTAATGGGCTTAGCCTGAAATCACTCGCTGAGACTGTTTTGAACTTTCCCCTTGACAAGTCCCTTCTGCTTCGTTGCAGCAACTGGGATGCTGAGAATCTTACTGAGGATCAGGTACTTCTTATCAGAGTAGTTGAAGAGTGGAAGAGTCATTGCTTGTGAAATATAATTATTTTAAAAATTCTAATCCTCAAAGATGATATGTGTTGGGCAGAAATGCCTTAAAATAGCCTCATTGATGATACCCAAGAAAAATGCTCTATAATAATGTAGATGCCACTTAAATAAAAGGGTAAGAGTCCCTATTCTATTTTTTTGGAGCATTTACTATATGCCAGGCATTTCAGAAAATGTAATTTTTTTTGTCATGAATACAAATGCATAATTTCAAAAACCAAAGTGTTATAAGACTTATTATAAGAAACAGCCAGTAGTTCCCTGCCTTCCTCCCCCATTCCTAATTACTCTTCCTTCTTTTCAGAGGCAACTGATTTCATTTCTTTCTGGTAATTACCATTATATTTTAAAATTACATGCATATATTACTCTTTCTTATTCTACATATTATCTTTTGACTTCTTGCTGTGGAAGACATGATTTAGTATAGTACTCTTGCAATTCCTGTATCCCCAGACAGATACTTATTCCCTTCCCCATGCTCCCAATAGAGGTAAATCATCATTTTTATCAGGTTAATATCCACTTATATTGATATTATTTATAGCTGCTCCACTTAGTAAACTGACTAAAGTAAATGTTTTTTCCTTCTACAACTTTTTGTTTTCCCAGGAGTAGTAATTTATATTTTTGTTTGCTTAGTTTTCTATATACCTGTTAACTATTTCAACCCCGGACTCTTTAACAGAACTATGTAGAGATCTCCTTTCTGCTGCTTCAGACACAGTCAGGTAACTTACTCCTTTCATTTTCCCTTGGAGCTAGCCCTGCTAGAGCTCTGTCATCCTGCTTCTTTCAGGACTGGTTGCGTCCCAGCCCTGCTGCCCAACTCTCATCCTGAAATTCGCGTTTACCATCAGCCCGGGAATTCCCTTCACCTCTTCTATAGTAGAGCCTCTGTTTTAAAAATATCGTGTCTTCTTACTTTCTTATCTTGGTGGAGTACATTCAAAATAGCTTCTTGAGAAAAGGAGCATGGGGAGTTAATTTATGACACCATGCACGTCTGAAAAGATGTTAGTTTCCCTCTCTATTAACTGATAGTTTGGCTGAGGGATAGCATTTTAGGGTGGAAATCATTTTCCTTCAGAACTTTGAAGGTAACGCTCCTTGTAGCTTCCAGTGTTGATGTTGAGTATGTGACTTGTTTTTGTTTCTGGAAAATCTTCTCTTTATTCTTAGTTTTTAAAATTCATGATGATAGTTTGGGCCATTTTTCATTATAGTTTTAGAATTCAGGGGACCCTTTCGGTCTGGAAGCTCATGTCTTTCAGTTCAGGGAATTATTCTCATACTATTTCTTGGAAAATTTCCCTCTTTTTTGTTTCTAGAACTCATATTATTTGTATATTGGATCCCTTGAATTGATCCTCTCATTTTCTTAGTAAAATATTTTCTCTTTGATTTTCCATCTCTATATTTTTTATTTTACCTTCTGGGAAATGTCCTCAAGTTTATCTTTCAGTATTCCAATCAACTTTTAATTATTCCTATCATATTAAGTTATAAGAGCTCCTGGTCTTCTCTCAATATTCGCTTTTAAAATAACTTTGCATTTTTGTTTAATGGATATCATATCTTCTGTTATCTTAGAGTATTGAAGATTTCTGAAGTTTTCTTCTCCTTCCTGTATTGCCTCTTTTTCCTCTGAATTTCTAATTTAATGTTTGATTTGGTCTTTGTCTTCCACGTTAAAGATTTTTCTAAAATGTTTAGATCCTTGGCTATCCATTTTTGTTTACAAAGGAGATATTAAAGCTCCAGTTGAATCTGTCATGTAATGAATGAGTAAATAAAATATGGTATAGCCATACAATGGAATATTATTCAGCAATAAAAAGCTACAACATGGATGAGTCTTGAGAACATTATGCTAAGTGAAAGAAGCTAGTCACAAAAGATCACATATTGTATGATTCCGTTTATATGAAATATTCAGAACAGGCAAATCTACAGAGACAAAAAATAAATTAGTGGGTGCTTAGGACTGGAAGAAGTGGGGGATGACTGGTAAAGGATATAAGTTTTCTTACTGGGCTGCTGAAAATGTTCTAAAATTGACTGTGATGAAGGTTGCATAATTCTGTAAATAATTCTAAAAATTCTAAATAAAATTCTAAAATTTCTGAATCCTGCAACATCTGTAAAAGACATCTTTGGGACTGTTGGAGACATTAGGATACAACTGTGTATTATTGTATTTTGTCAATGTTAAAGTTCTTGAATGTGATAATGGTGTTGTGATTATGTAGGAGAGTGTCCTTGTTCTTAGAAGATACACACTAAAGTATTTAGGGATGAAGTAAATATCATAATAGCTGCAACTTAATTTTGAAAAGTGTTCAGCCCAAAAAAAAAAAAAAAGTATTTGTGTGGTGTATGTATTGTATTATAAAGAGATAAAGCAAATGTTGACAATTGTGAATGTCAATTGTCATTCTTTTAACTTTTCCTTAGGTTTGAAAACTTTCAAATAAAACATTGGGAAGAAAAAGTTAATTGCTACCAAATTTGAAACCAAATTTGTGATCCATATTATTGTGAGAATTCAGAATTTCCAAAGACTCTTATTCATTCTTCATAAAAAATTTTATTGTTTTTCCAATTATAAACATAATGCTTAATGAGATTTTGTAAAATACAGAAAATAATATTTAAATTTGACATTTTAAAAAAATGGAATGAGAGCACAGAGCATATGGCCAGGTATTTTTGACTAGCGAGTTTTATTATCAGTAACTATTAATATAAATTAAAGTCAAATATCAGTAACTGTAAGTCTTCTCTCTCAGGCCACTCAGTTTCTCCAGACATGAATCTCCTAGTCTTCTGCCCAAGAGGTATCAGCCCCACAGCCTATATTCTGGTAGCTGAGTGGGAGAGAAGGTGCTGGTAGTCTCATCATTTAATATGTAGATTTTCCCATAATCCCCCTTTTTCCTTTTGACACTTTGTCCCCAACCTCTGCCATGCCTGGTATTACTAGGTCCAGATCCTCTGTGATTTAGCCACTGTATGACTTAAACTTGTCAAAACCCAAACTCTGTACACCGAGTAAAACAATGCTGAAATATGAGTTTATTTCAACAGATTTGACCTGCAAGCTGGGAAACTCAAGGCCATGGGAGCAATGAGTTTCAAGTTGCTCACGGACCAAAGGGTTTTCATTGGGTAAATGTGGAAGATTTTTGGCTTTTTCAGCTGATTGTTTGCCTAGTGGTCTTCTTCCCTATTTGGATCAGGATAGCTGAGACAGGGGAATAAGGAAGTCCAAAGATGGCATGAACAGACTCAGTGTTTGGAGATTGACTGACATCCTCTGCTGATTTCTGAGGAGAGCTGTAAATTCCTGCCAGTTATGTTAAATAAAGTTTCATTTTCTTTAATGTGCCTGCATTGGCCACCTCCATTTTGTCTCTGACATAAGTGACTCCATTTTAGTTTTGGTTCTACAAACTTCTACTCTTTTGGGTCAGGGAAGGAGTAATTGCCTGTCCCTATGCTGTAAGAGAGGAGATCTGGGGTTGTCAGTGTTATTTACAGAGACTGTCACCTGATCCTCCTGTTTTCACCCCTGCTTGTATCATTGCTTTTATAGATACCTGGTGCCTCGCATTCTTTATACTTTGCCATTCTTTGTGGCTCAGATTAATTTGATTTTTGGATTTTTTGCTTACCACCCCCTACAGGCCTAGGTTTCAACCTTCTCTTGTTTGCTTAGTTCGTTACCATTTGTTTGTTCATCCTTCTAAAACATTGTGTTATTGGTTTTTTTTTTGGACCGCACTGCATGGCATGCGGCAATCCTAGTTCCCGACCAGGGGGAACCCACGCCCCCTGCAGTGGAAGCGCAGTCTTAACCACCAGACCGCCAGGGAAGTCCCCCAAAACATTGTTAATGGAAAGAGTTAGCAATAGTTAGTATCTTAGGATCATTATTATCCTGTGGGAGAGTTCTGGGACCAGGGGGAACCCACGCCCCCTGCAGTGGAAGCGCAGTCTTAACCACCAGACCGCCAGGGAAGTCCCCCAAAACATTGTTAATGGAAAGAGTTAGCAATAGTTAGTATCTTAGGATCATTATTATCCTGTGGGAGAGTTCTGGGACCAGGGGGAACCCACGCCCCCTGCAGTGGAAGCGCAGTCTTAACCACCAGACCGCCAGGGAAGTCCCCCAAAACATTGTTAATGGAAAGAGTTAGCAATAGTTAGTATCTTAGGATCATTATTATCCTGTGAGAGAGTTCTGGGACCAGGGGGAACCCACGCCCCCTGCAGTGGAAGCGCAGTCTTAACCACCAGACCGCCAGGGAAGTCCCCCAAAACATTGTTAATGGAAAGAGTTAGCAATAGTTAGTATCTTAGGATCATTATTATCCTGTGAGAGAGTTCTGGGAATCAAGGTATCTGATTTTGTTTTCTAAAGCTATTTCAGATTTGCTGCGACCCTGAGTAAGTTACTTCTTTGTGCCTTGGTTGGTTCATTCCTTCCTTTCTTTTAATAGTTTTATTGAAATATAATTTACATACAATAAAATGCACCCATTTAAAGTATACAAGTCAGGGACTTCCCTGGCGGTCCAGTGGTTAGGACTCCGCCCTTCCACTGCTGGGGGCCCGGGTTTGATCCCTGGTTGGGGAACTAAGATCCTGCAAGCCGTGCAATGCGGCCAAAAAAAAAAAAAAAAAAATTATACAAGTCAATGGATTTTAGTATATTTACAGAGTTGTGTAACCATCACCACAATCTAGTTTTAGAACATTTTCATCACCCCAAAAGAAACCCCATACCCATTAGCAGTCACTTCCCATCTCACCTCCCCAACACCCCAGCCTTAGGCAACCGCTAATCTACTTTCTGTCTCTATAAATTTGCCTGTTCTGGACATTTCATATAAATGGAATCATACAGTATGTGGTTTTTTGGATTGGCTTCTTCACTTACCATGTTTTTGTGGTTCATCCATTTTGTAGCATCTATCGGTACTTCATTTCTTTCTTATTGCTAAATAATGCTTCATTGTATGGATAGACCACATTTTGTTTATTCATTTATCAATTGGTAGAGATTTGGGTTGCTTTCATTTTTTTAGCTGTTATGAATAAGCCACTATGAATATCTGTGTATAAGCTTTTATGTGGACATACATTTTCAGTTCTCTTGGGTAAATACCTAGGATGGAATTGCTGAGTCATATGGTAACTTTATGTTTAACTCTTTGAGGAACTGCCCAACTATTTTCCAAAGTAACCGTACCATTTTATAGTCCCAGAGGCAATGTATGAAGGTTCCAATTTTCCATAACCTTACCAACACTTATTATTATTCATCTTTTTGATTAGAGCAATCCTAGTAGGTGTGAAGTGGTATTTCGTTGTGGTTTTGATTTATATTTCCCTAGTGACCAATGATGCTGAGCATCTTTCATGTGCTTATTGGCTATTGGTATATCTTCTTTGGAGAAATGTCTGTTCAGATCCTTTGCTCACATTTTAATTGTGTTGTTCGTCTTTAAATTGTTGAGTTTTAAGAGACGTGTGTGTGTGTGTGTGTGTGTGTGTGTATTCTTTATATATTCTGGATACTAATCCCTTATCAGATATATAATTTATAAATATTTTCTCCCATTTTCTGCAGATTGTCTTTTCACTTACTTGATGGGATCATTTAAAGCACGAAAGCTTTTAATTTTGATGAGGTCCAGTTATCTATTTTTTCTTCTATTTCTCATGCTTTTGGTGTCATATCTAAGAAATCATTGCCTAACCCAAGGTCATGAACATTTACTCCTCTGTTTTCTTTTTTTTTTTAAATAAATTTATTTATTTATTTATTTTTGGCTGTGTTGGGTCTTTGTTGCTGTGCGTGGGCTTTTTCTAGTTGTGGCGAGCGGGGGCTACTCTTCATTGTGGTGTGCAGGCTTCTCATTGCGGTGGCTTCTCTTGTGCGGAGCACCAACTCTAGGCGTGCGGGCTTCAGTAGTTGTGGCTTGCAGTCTCTAGAGCGCAGGCTCAGTACGGTTAGTTGCTTAGTTGCTCCGCGGCACGTGGTATCTTCCCAGACCAGGGCTCGAACCCGTGTCCCCTGCATTGGCAGGCAGATTCTTAACCACTGTGCCACCAGGGAAGTCCCTGCTATATTTTCTTCTAAGAGTCTTATGTTTTGGCTCTTACACTTAGGTTCATAATCCATTTTGAGTTAATTTTTGTGTGTGGTGTGAAGTAGGAGTCCAACTTTATCTTTTTGCATGTGGACATCCAGTTGTTCCAGCACCATTTGTTGAAAAGTGCATTGGATTCCTTATCATTTGGAAATAATTTGTTAAAAAGCGTTCTGAACTCTTCACGTTCAAGCACCCTCTTTTCCCGTGGGAGACAACTTGCTGACAGAGATGTAGATGGTTGGGTCTAGGTGGAAAATTTTACCCAAACCTTATTTTTCTATTATTCTATTCTTTTTTCCTATTATTCTAAAAGCACAAAAAAAATCCATACTAATAGTGTTATTTACAAGGCTTGATTATTAAAGGTGAATTAAAGGAATTTTCAAGTCCTCACATGCTTTGTTGGGAAGAGCTATTAATTATAGTTTTGACTACTTTTATTTATGACCAGCTTGCCTGTGCCTAGTTGCTTGGGAGAATGACTTACTATTAATAAATACATAAATTCCAGAAGTGGGGCCTTGTGACTTGATTTGAGGTCCATGTTTGAAACTGTTTTACGCATTGTATTAATACGTACAGCAGTTTGTTTCTGATCAATAGTCACACAGGCCTCTTAATGAATCTTGGTTTCAGTTTTGTAGATGATGACAGTTTCCAAAGTGAAGTTGTCAGACCTGTGGTAACTACCCTACCTCAAACTTGAGAAAAATCTGTCTAGCAGGTTTGGTAGCGGATAGAAAGAAACTTCACTGATTTATATAGATTAGGAATTTTGAGCACGTAGAGTAGGTCATTATTTTAGCTATGTTAGTTAAAAACATAGAGAACATGAGGATTCCTTATACTGTTTGATTTGTTTTTGTATCATTTGAATTTTTTTGTAATTAAAAGGTTTTAAGGAGTACATGGTGCCTGGGTTACTGTACATCTTGAATTGGAACCTAAAAGTTGTCTCTGTCTTTGCGATTGATTTTGAAGTTGCTCTCTCTGGTTTGCCTTCCGGATTCCACTGATCTCTGACTTTTCTCTTCAGGTAATTTATGCTGCCAGGGATGCCCAGATTTCAGTGGCTCTCTTTCTCCATCTTCTTGGATACCCTTTCTCTAGGAATTCAACTCTAGAAGAAAATGATGACTTCATTGGCTGGAGAAAAGTCTTGGAGAAATGTCAGGATGTGGTAGATATCCCATTCCGAAGCAAAGGAATTAGCAGATTGGGAGAGGAGGTTAATGGGGAAGCAACAGAATCTCAGCAGAAGCCAAGAAATAAGAAGTCAAAGACCAATGGAATGATGCCAGGCAACCACCAAGGGAGAGACCCCAGAAAACATAAAAGAAAGCCCCTTGGAGTGGGCTATTCTGCCAGGTAACTGAATTGTTCCATGTCTAGTAGAGTCCAAGGCCCAGCCTCCAGCAAAAGGCATGATGCCTTACCTTGGATCTGGGGAGAAGGCTAGTGCGGTAAGGTGGCAGAGGCTCTCCAAGGATTAATTCTATTTTTCCTTTCCTTCAAGGACATTTGGAGCTATCCTTTGATTTATTTGTATATTTTTTCCTTTTGCCCTTCTTCTACTTTTTTATTTGTGGGCAGTTGGAGTGAAAAGGAGGAGAGCTTAACCTAGCTTTGTCACTGACCTTGATGTGACCTTAGACCTGTACTTTTCCAATTGTAAGTGAGGGCGTAATTATTATTCCTTGCTTGCTTCAGGATAGCTGTGAAGGTAACATGAAGTGCCTCATGCTTTTCAGGAGAAATGCATCATCTGATTTCTTGTTCATTTGGTATTTGATTATTTAGAATGGCATCCAGTCCTAAGCCGATGCTATTCTCTAGCCAATGGGAATTTTCCTGTACAGCTTATGCCTCTATTGCAGAAAGATGACTACTAAGTACTTTGGAGTGGAAGTTTGGTCCCTATAGTAAAGTGCCTTTAGGAATTGTGTGATTAAATTGAAGCAACTATTGCATATGAGCCAGAAATAAATCCACGTGGCACCCATTACTTTAGCTTGAAGTTCTTTAATTTTAATTTACTTTGTTAATCCAATGATTACTCTACAGGGAAGTTTTCCTGGTGTTCTGTTCCTGCTTGCTTTCATGATAGAACTATGTAAACACTATCCAACTCACTCCCTAATGTTCCAATCTATAAATATAAAAACTAATATATAAACTGATTCATTTTAATTTCTCTTTCCTAGCCCATTGCAGATGGAGGAATAAACATGATTTCTTGCCGCGTTTTTTTTTTCCAAAAACGTAATGTTTGACCCTAGTGTTGAATAGTTCGGGTCACTCAATCTAGGAAGGCAACTGGTACGTTGATCAATAGTTAGCTCCCAGTTTTAGATTTCTCTCTCCGTTCCCCACAGAAAATCACCCCTCTATGATAACTGCTTTCTCCACGCTCCTGATGGACAGCCCCTCTGCACTTGTGATCGAAGAAAAGCTCAGTGGTACCTGGACAAAGGCATTGGAGGTTTGAGATTCCACTGTCATATTAGATCTATAATGCGGTGCATGCGGGCACTGACCGGAGTGGGCATGAGATAAGGCAGAGGGATGGGATGGATAGAAGGCAGAGAGACCTAGAGACACGTGGAATGGGGCTGTTCAGAACCCAGAAATAGTGATCTCTGCCAGGATACAGCAGAGAACAACTGAGGTGGTGCTTCCTCCTTGGGGGAGAGGTGGGCAGGCATACACTAACACTGCTTCTTTCCTCTAAGAGCTGGTGAGTGAAGAGCCTTTTGTGGTCAAGCTACAGTTTGAACCTGCGGGGAGACCTGAATCCCCGGGAGACTACTACTTGATGGTTAAAGAAAACCTGTGTGTAGTGTGTGGCAAGAAAGACTCATACATTCGGTGAGTGTGGGCTGGGCTGCCCTGTTGCCTGCCTCTGATGGAAATTGCCCTTCAAGCCACATGCAGAGCCCTTGGCGGGCTTGACTGAGTCTGCCGACTTTGGCTGGGAGACTCGTCCCCAGGGGGCATCCCAGTGTCCTCAAGAGCTTCAGCACTCCGCCTGGCCTTGCTGTAGTGGCTCCTGCCCTTCCTGAGCCAGTTCTTAGTTTCCGGAACGAAACACTCTTCTCGATAACAGTTTGCCCTGAAGAGAGTCATTCCCTTTGCTCATGAAGGAACGGAGACCTTCCTTCCTTAGGAAGCTGCCTTTCTCTCTGTGTCCTTATGATCCTCCCTTGAGTGGCTCACAAGCTTTGTGACCCTTGATATATGGGCATCCAGGTGACCCGAAGGCACACTCCAGAATAGTCTCAGAAGATTATGCTGTGTCAGGGTCCCCAGGCAGTGAAGGTGAAGTTACCACTGGGCCTGGGTGCCCAGACCCCTGGCTTTCTCCCTGGCTTCTGTGTAGCAACTCGCTTGCCTCCTTTCTCCGCTTGCAAAGTGTGACAAATGGTTGTTGCTGCCAAGAGGTTTCCCTGAGAGCTTAGTTCTCCTTAGACAATAATGATGGACTTTGATGAACCAGGGAAACAATTTTAGAGTAAGGGATTCTTCAGGTGAAGGAAATGGGCTTTTACAGGTCACCAGGCTTCCAAAGTTTCAGGAGTAGCAGTTACCTGCTGTGTGCTTTGAGAGAGTTGTCTTCCAGATGTTGAAGGCCATTAGAATTTCTTTTCATTTCTCGGATACTTTTCCTTCTGGGAGCACAGCCTTCCCAAAGGTGGTTATTAGCCTCTCCCTGCCCCTGGCCTGCCAGAGGAGTCTGACCGCCGGTGGCCTGCACTCACTTCAAGGAGAGGGGAACCCAAGGCCCGTAGGTAGGTGGGCCAAGAGTGGAATAGGTGGTATGGCCTTTAATGTCACCTCTGCTGGGCTGTGGGACCCAAGCTCCTCAGTTGTGTTTAGGCCCAGATCAGAACCCTAGTAGCGTGCCTGCCTGCCTGCCGGCTCCGTGCATGTTCTGTGTCGTGTGCTAACGAGCACTGCCTTCTGCGTGGGCTTGTTTAGGAAGAACGTGATTCCGCATGAGTACCGGAAGCACTTTCCCATCGAGATGAAGGACCACAACTCCCACGATGTGCTGCTGCTCTGCACCTCCTGCCACGCCATCTCCAACTACTATGACAACCACTTGAAGCAGCAGCTGGCCAGGGAGTTCCAGGCCCCCACCGGCTCCGAGGAGGGCTTGCGCCTGCTGGAAGATCCTGAGCGCCGGCAGGTGCGTTCTGGCGCCAGGGCCCTGCTCAACGCAGAGGGCCTGCCCGCGCACCGCAAGGAGGAGCTGCTGCAGGCGCTCAGAGAGTTTTATCGCACAGACACGGTCACGGAGGAGATGCTTCAGGAGGCTGCCGGCCTGGAGACCAGGTACGATCCACAGTCCTGCTCAGAGGGGGCTGAGGACTAGTCCGGTGACTTAACCCCGACTACTCGGTGAGAATGCTTGCCGGGGAGGGAGCAGTGGTCGTCCAGCCGCAGTGTGCAGCCTCGTGCTTACCCCATTGAGTCTCTGTGGCTTAAGATGCCATGCGGGTGGGGTAGAGCAATCTATTTGCTAATTTACTTTCCACAGGAGACTTGCCTTCTATCCTTGACCCTTCGAGGTCATATACTTATGTTCGGCCATTTTCGTGATTAGCAGGAGAGTTCAGAGGCACTGGAGTTGTACCTTATACCTTCTCTGCAGAAGTAAATCCTCAGGTCAGCTCATAAGAGGAAAATAAGAGTCAAAAAATATCCTTCAGTCTCTGGAGTTGCCCGTGAAGTACAATGTGTGTGGTTTTGCATCTCTTCCCTTCTCTGGGTCTGTGGGAATTGAGACAAATGGATTCATGTTTCTTGTCTCACCTGTACTCTGGGGTGTTGGCCTACTGAATGGGATGTTGGCCAGAATTGCTGTTACTATTTAAATTACTTTTTACCTTTTTCCTTCCTTGCTTGCTTTCTCTCTCTTTCCCCGTCAGTACATAGTTGAATTCATATCATTTAATTCAGTGTCCTTAAATGAGAAGCATGTTTTGGTCCTGAGAAATAAATGGGCACATGGCCCAGATGATAAAAACTCTGGGCTACCTGCTATAGTTTTGCTTCCCAACTTGCCACTTCTTTCAATCGTAACAGGGGTTGAAATAATTGAACCGATAAGGTCGCAAATCCTGGTAGCTATGCTGGTTGCCTTAGTGTTTTGTTATGAAAACAAAACAACCCTCCCCCACAAACTTAATTATAGCAAAAATATTTATTGAACAAATCTTTTATAGATATCCTAATCTATTCCACCAAGTTAATAAACTTTATATAAATTGCCTTAATTATTTCTTATAACAGCCCTATGAGGTAGGAGTTTCTTACTGGTAACTGCTAACATATCCTGTATCTTTAAAATCTTTTAAAATTTTAAAAAATTATTCTTAAATTTTATTCTTAAAACTATTTTCCAAGTTTTATATTAGATGCCCCGAGGTTGAAGTTAAGTAACTTGCCAAAGTCATATTACAAATTAATGAGACTGGCTCCTTTAACCAATTCCCAAATGTATTTCCTAGAACAGCTAAACTTGCCCTTTCAGTGACAGACCTTTCTAACAAATTCATCTTGCTGACTTGGATGGAAGGGTGCTGGGCTTGGATATCTAGGACCGAGAAGAACAGCTCTTTGGGGAAAGTTAGGCAAGTTAGTGGGATGCTTGTGAGCTAAATAAGAAAATGCCCTGCAAATACCCAGGGGGCACCAACACTGCTGGTTAGCGAGGATTGAGAGTGGGGTATGGATTGTATGGGAGAGGAATGGAGCCCCGGGCAGGGAGCTTCCTTTATTCATAGGAGCTGACAGTACTGTCCACAAGGTATCTTAGTTAGAAAGGAGACAGGGATTCATCTTCTCATTAAACAGCACTAGCTGTGCAACCGAGCAACCACGGTAGAATTTCATCGCAACAGAAGCACGTCCTGTGGATGTGGTTTGGCATTCTTTGTATAAGAAGGAAGACACCGAAGAAGTATTACCACCTTCATTTTACATTCAGGTGTTATACTGTGATGAAAACCTGGAACACGCGGGCTGCTTGAACAGCTAATATAGAGACTGAGTATGGTTCAGAATGAGTAACTTAAAAGAAGTAACTGGGGAACCCTGGAGTAAATGAAAGACCAACATTCTTCACCCATCATCAGCCAGACAGCGGGGCCTCTCTAGTGGGGGCTGAGCATTATGCAGTGGCCTTCGCATAAGTATAGATCAGAATCTCCAAATGCCTTCTGCTGGATTGTGTGTTATATGTCGAAACTATTTTTAAAAAGGCAGATATGGGAAAGAGGATGTTTTTATTTTTTATTTATTTATTTATTTTTTAATTTTTACTTTATTTTTTTAAAATTTTTAAATATTATATTTCATTTAAAAAATTTATTGGAAAAAAGAAAACTGAAGAACTTGCTAAACTTAGAACGAAAGTTTCTTCTCAGCAGTATATATAAATTCTTAAAGATCCCAATAAAGTTAAACATTTTTCAAAACCTTTGGAAAGTGGGTCATTATATAAAAAGTGATAAATCACTCTCTAGAAAAGAAAATCCTGGTAAAGTAATTATGGTTGTGGCTATCATAAATCCACAGTGATTATACCTGAATTGAGAACGTCCGTCAGCCTTCTCTTTTCCTATGAATTACCTGAATAGTGTTTGTTTGACTTTGTTATTTCAAAAGGCACTGTTCTTTAAACTCCATCAACTCCTAAAAAATTATGTCAAAATTTCATTTGGGGATCATGATTTATTTTCATCCTGTTTTTTTTTAACCTCACTTTGTAATTGCCTTTCTTTTTTCTTGACAGGAAAAATAATCACTCATTTTGTATGACACTATCTACTTTCTTCTTAAAGACATTTTCATGTAGCCCTCAGACTTCATGTTCTAATTTGGAACGATTATTTCTATGCCAGCAGTAAAGGAGTCGTTCTGAGATTTATCTTTTCTTTCCAGGGATACATTAGTTCTACCTTAAAACTCATATCCTCTTCTTTCTCAGATTTCTTTTTGGATTTGTATCCTGAATTTATGCTTTTTAATTGTTTATAGTTTTTTTTTAAAGGTGCATGACCAAATAAACTTGCTGAGTCTTTTTGTGCTGGAAAGCACCTAATTTTGCCCACATGCTTGAATGCTAATGTGGTTTCCCTCATACCATTGTTACTCCATTGTTGTTAAACATTAGATTTTGCTCATGAGAAGTCTAGTGTTTGTTTAATACTTGCTCCTATTTTTTTAAAAGAAAGTTTAGAATCTTTCTCTGTGGAGTTCTGAAATGCTCACCAGTCAATACTTATATGTGAGTTGTTTATCTACCTCTCAGAAATTCTTCCAAGTTTTCATTTGCTAATAATCACTTCCTTTTCACTGTCAGTTCTGTTTCTTTTATTATTAATAGTAAGTAATGTGGTCAGTACCCCAATTTGAAATAGCATTTCATATTTGTTCTTTCATTTGGCACTAACTACTTTAGCAAACACAAATATTAGTAAGACCACGTTCATCCATAAGGAAATAAAACATGCAAACAAATAATCACAATATAAGGCTTTTAGGGCACATTTCATTAAATGTCTTGTACACTGATGTGTATAAAATCAATGACTGATTAAAAAAAAAAAAAAAGAATTGCAGTACAATACGAGGATGTTTTTAAAAGCATCAAAATAACCAACCCTTTAGGAGTCAAGCAACCTCTCCATAAACCCCTGTCGAAGCGTCTTGGCCCATAGCATTTGGAGCCACTGTGATACTGTCCTGAGCTTGTTTCCCTCAGACCCTTGTCCTTTTTTTTTTTTTTTTTTAAACATCTTTATTGGAGTATAATTGCTTTACAATGGTGTGTTAGTTTCTGCTTTATAACAAAGTGAATCAGTTATACATATACATATGTTCCCATATCTCTTCCCTCTTGCATCTCCCTCCCTCACACCCTCCCTATCCTACCCCTCTAGGTGGTCACAAAGCACCGAGCTGATCTCCCTGTGCTATGCGGCTGCTTCCCACTAGCTATCTATTTTACATTTGGTAGTGTATATATGTCTATGCCACTCTCTCACCCTGTCACATCTTACCCCTCCCCCTCCCCATATCCTCAAGTCCATTCTCTAGTAGGTCTGTGTCTTTATTCCTGTCTTGCCACTAGGTTCTTCATGACCTTTATTTTCCCTTAGATTCCATATATATGTGTTAGCATACTGTATTTGTTTTTCTCTTTCTGACTTACTTCACTCTGTATGACAGACTCTAACTCTCTATTAACAATAGCCAGGACATGGAAGCAACCTAAGTGTCCATCATCGGATGAATGGATAAAGAAGATGCGGCACATATATACAATGGAATATTACTCAGCCATAAAAAGAAATGAAATGGAGGTATTTGTAGTGAGGTGGATGGAGTTAGACCCTTGTCCTTTGTGTCTTGACAGGATCTCCAATGAAAACTACATTCCTCACGGGCTGAAGGTGGTTCAGCGCCACACCCAGGGCGGGCTGCGCTCCCTCATGCAGCTGGAGAGCCGCTGGCGGCAGCACTTCCTGGACTCCATGCAGCCCAAGCACCTGCCCCAGCAGTGGTCGGTGGACCACAACCACCAGAAGCTGCTCCGGAAGTACGGCGAGGACCTTCCCATCAAGCTGTCGTGACAGCTGCTTCCCTTCCACGTTGGGACAGCTGGGAAGCTGCAGCCAGGGGTGAAAAGTCACCTCTTCCTGTTTTAACGTCATTGTCGAAGGCTGGTGACACAACTCACAATACTAACCTGTACTGATCCCAGGACGCTTCTGGTGGAGCAAGGTGTTGTTTTCAGGGGGAGCTTATGGTCTTGAATTTTAGTAGGGCAGGGTGAGAGCTCTTTACTCCACCCTCTTATTTTATTTTTCTGGACAAATGGGAGCCTTGGCCTTCATTTTACTCTCCCTCTTCTGCTTTCCCTGTACAGGCGACAAATGAAGGGTCCTCCCTGAAGTGTCTTGTCAAGACACTCTGGTTTTTAATGCTTTTCCTCCCTGTCCAGCATGTTGGTTCATCTCAAACAGGAGCTGTCAAGTATTTCAAGCCCATCAGGTTAGGAGGGGAAAAAACGTTCTTCTAGAGGTTGTAGAGGAGAAAAGGGGTCGGATTCATATTCCCAGTTCAACTTCATAATTGGAAATTCTTTGGCTTAATGCTCTGCGGTAATTCACCTGGTTGGGATCCAGCCCATCTGGGTTGCTTCGGTTTATTTCACATGCTTGAAAATGCTCCCGTTTACACATTCAGGACCAAAGCAGCAACTTCCTGCCATATGTTTTCACCCTAACGCTGGAGCGAATTCTTTTCTGGAAAGAGGCCTTCAGCCTGGGTGGGGCACAGAGAAGCACAAGAACCATCTCCCAAGAGAACTTGGATAACTTGCTCAGCTTTCCCTTTCAGCTGTTTCTTGCAAGCCTCCTGCCCAGAACGGCAAGGTTTTTAGCTTAATCCCTTTCTGAGAGGAAGGTTATCTTTTCTCAGAATCAGTATCTGGTCCCTTCAGTGTTCCATCAGGTTTGCAATACTGACCTCTTTTAAGCTCTTAATTCTTTCCCAGAGTCATTTGGTTAGGTTGAGAGGATTTCTCCATCTCCCTTCATGCCTGGGATGCCAAGACTAATTAATACATTTCGATGTTCAAAACGGTGGTATTTCATCTTTCCAAGCGTGAGGGCACCACTTGGAGCACGGAATCAACTTCTTAGTGGTTAGTATTTTTACAAAGTATTAGGAAAACTTTCTTACCTTACAAGATCTTAACAAGCTTAAAAAAGAGCTTTATGGGGCTTCCCTGGTGGCGCAGTGGTTAAGAATCTGCCTGCCAATGCAGGGGACACAGGTTCGAGCCCTGGTCCGGGAAGATCCCACATGCCGCGGAGCAACTAAGCCTGTGCGCCACAACTACTGAGCCTGCGCTCTAGAGCCCACGAGCTGCAA
Source organism: Balaenoptera ricei (assembly GCF_028023285.1). Lineage (NCBI taxonomy): Eukaryota > Metazoa > Chordata > Mammalia > Artiodactyla > Balaenopteridae > Balaenoptera > Balaenoptera ricei. The sequence goes on from NC_082640.1 coordinate 155,495,370, forward strand.
CTACTGAGCCCGCGTGCCACAACTACTGAAGTCCGTGCGCCTAGAGCCCATGCTCTGCAACAAGAGAAGCCACAGCGATGAGAAGCCCGTGCACCGCAACAAAGAGTAGCCCCCGCTCGCCGCAGCTAGAGAAAGCCCGTGCGCAGCAACGAAGACCCAACGCAGCCAAAAATAAATTAATTAAATAAATTTATTAAAAAAAAAAAAAAAAAAGAGCTTTATGGCCAGAATTCAACAAGAGCTCTGTTGTTTCGGAATTGTGCCCGAGTTGGTGATGGTTGCTCTAACACTGATAAATAAAACAGCTTCTAAGCACAAAGTTCATTGATTGTAAATGTAAAACCTTTTTCTTCATAATTTTATAGAATCGGCAAATACTCTTGGGGAACGAGATCTTTATGCTATAGGTCCCTGCCGTGTGGCAGCCCATGATATGTGTGCAGGTGTCGTCGTGTGCCTCCGCCAACAGCTTTGGCCTGTCGACAGCAGCCCACAACACGTGCACACCCTGCAGTTTGTTCCTCTGCCCTTTCATCCCCACTCATCCTCGAATAGGTGTTTCTGGGATCTAAACTAGAAAGTCTTGAAGACAAATAGTACCAGCTGCTTTGGGGACCGTTTGTTCAACACACTAGGTTATTATGGGGCAGGTTCCTCAGGGGCTGTTACTGCCCACAGCCCGGGGCAGAGAACCGTGGAGACGGATAAGTGGTTGTCGTAGTCAGGCTTGCCACAAGGGGGCGTGGTAGATCTTGCTTTATATTCATTTTTGAGAAGTAAGGGGCTTTGATAACATGGTTTCTAAACATAACTCATGACTTATGTTTCAGATTGTGTCTCACTTTGAGTCATTTTGACAGCTTTACAAGAAAAATGTCTTCCTCTGAAACAAGAGAGTAGGGCTCTTCCTTTCTCTTTCCCTGTGATCCTCATACTGAGAGGTGAGAACCACGTTAAGAGGTCGTTTAAGGCGCTGTGGTTGCTGCGGAAGGGGGAATGGTTTCTCCAGTAGAGCTCCCTGCAAACCTTAGTAATGTAGAGCCAGCAGCCATGGTAGAGGAAACATCTAGACTGTGGCACCCTCGATTTCTCATCCTTTTCAGAACAGTGACTGTGTAGGTTTGAATCTTTTTGTTTTCTGAGTCAGCCTTGGACGCCTTTCTCTAAGACTGACAATGGCTATCTCTAGTGAGTTATTTTAGGGCGGGCATATTTTAACATAAAATTTTTTTCTGATACAAAAGTAATGTGTATGCTTGTTAGAGACGAATCTAAAGAAAGAATGAAAATCCATCTTCCCTCCATGTAGCACAGAGCTAATCTCTGCTGGTATGTTTATGAATTTCCTTTCAGTATTGAAAAACGCATATAACATGTAAGGTGTTTAAACAAACTGGAGAGTTATATATACAGCTTGGTATACAATTTGCTTCCCTCATTTAACATCGTATCACAAGTAATTTCTTGTGTCTTTAAATCTTGGAAAGTAGATTTGCAGTAACTCTACCTTACCTTATTATCCATTCCCACACTGTTAAATTTTGGTTGTTTCAGATCCTTTGTTAATATCAATGATGTTGTGATGAACTTTTTTGTGTATAAATCTTTGACTGTATCTTTGCTAACTTCTTTAGGTTAGAACTCTAGAAATTGGGTTGCGAGGAGGGGGACTCACACTGCTGGAGTGAGTACAAATTGATATCACCTTTTAGGAATTTCTGTGACGGGAATGCTTCCCTTTGACCCTTTTACTCACGTCCCAGTGCATTTGCTGAGCTTCGTCCCCTGTGAGTAGAGGTGAGTGGACAGTGTCACAGCAAAGGCCTCTCTGAATGTGCCTGACCGTTATGATTGCAGGCTAAGAGTCTTTTCTCTGCTTCCCTTCTGTCTGTCTCCCATCCTTTATTGCCTCATTCCCCCTTGCAGCAGTGTTTTTTGGAAATACTGTTTGTTTTAAAATAAAAATGTAAAAAAATTTAATTAAAAATAAAAAAATTTATTTTAAAATAAAAGCTATAGACTTTTTTTTTCCTGATTGACAAGCAATTAGTGATTTGCCATCCTTAAGTGAACAAGGCACAATATTCAGGGATTTGTTGCCTCTTAAGAGTGCAGCCATAAGTTCCTTATTCTTATCCATGTCACGGACAGAGATCAGATGACAAAATGTGTCCTGTTGAAATAAAGCCATTTTAATCCCTCATTTTAGACTCTTAGGGACCCAGCAAGCAGAAACAGCTTTTGTTCAGCTTTGTATTCTAATGTTTGGGGGCCCTAACATTTGACTATAATTTAAATTCTTTGTTACCTTGCCTCTCTGAGTTTTTCATTCATTCATTTACCTTTTCTTCCTTTTTTTGTTTTTTTTTTCTTCATTGTGTCTCATCCTCTGAGAGGTATCAGAGTTTCTCAGTTTACTAGTTTGCTAGTTGTTACATATTTTAAAAGGATCCTTCTTTCTGGTCTCTTGTCTTTTCTGTGGTTTACCTGGTCATTTTTTTAGAGTACTTCATCCCTCAGGAATACAGTGAGAATCAGTTTTTCTTGGATGAAATAAGCTGTAAGAGGGTATAAGAATGATTCTCGTATAGTTAACTCTTGATCTGAGTAATATAAAAATAATACATAATCCTCAGAATACTCTTATTTTGGAATTCAGTTATGCTTTTTAGGTATTCACCAAGTTGCCCCCTCATGCTGGAGCCAAATACCTTCTGTCTTTCCCCAGTCCTGGGACAGTTTTGCATCAGGTGATGGAGCAGGGCTGACATGCAGCCAAATGTTCGTTCCACTTGTTCAAAAGTACCTGTTCCACCTACCCTACCAGGGAGATGTCTTTGTCTGTGGCACCAAGGTCCTTACTTAACTGGCAACATGTTGTTTGGGAAGGTGGGAAGTACATTAGACCATTGTTTCCTTCTAACCAGCTTTGCCTGTGGCCAGCTCTGGTTATTGGCAGTCCCTAGACGCTGTGGGTACTGGACCAAATGGGCAGTCACGTGGGAGATAACCAAGAGCTAACTTGCTGTGCATAGGAATAGGGAATGTCGAAGGACCTAGTTCACACATCCTGGGCTGTTCCCTCCTCCAAGGCAGTGGTACTTGCTGCCTTAAAAGGTCATTCTGTGCTCTGACTGAATGGAGATAGTTAACCTCATACCCTCCAGATTGAACTCAAAGCATTTTCCCTCCTTGCAACTTCCTTGTTTTTAATTCTTGAATTTTTCTCTCTTGCTCGATGGGTAGCCTGTTGCCTTTCTGCCAGCATAAGCTTCAAGAGCTGCTGAGTTTGCAGTCAGCATTATTATAAGCGTGATGTGTGGTTCAGATATTCCTGAGTTGGAGAGGCTACTTGTATTCTACTCCTGCTTCCCAGAGATCTCCCTTCTCAGGCTGCAACATGCTGGGGCAGAGTTGGGATTCTGACTACTCAGACCACCAGGGTATCTATTAAGTCCTGGATAAGAATCCAAAATTTGAGCTTAGTAAGCTAACAGGGCTGAAAAGAAATAGGAGATTGAGACACAGGTAGTTTTAAAGAAGATACATTTATTTGGTTGGTGGGGGTGATGGGAGTATTGTCTATGGACTTTGTATTTTACTTTTTCCTAAACTCAGTTGTATAGTGTGTTGGAGGATCAGAGGAGTGGGTTGGTGACCTGGGTTCTGGTTGTGGTCATCAGCTGGGTGTCTTTGGACCAATCACTTAACTTTTCTAGACTCCTTTCTGTACCTGTAAAATTAGGAGTTTGAATTAGATGTGCTGTAGGGGCCCTACTAGTATAGCATTCTGTAATACATCCCACAATTTCTTTTTTTTTTTTTTTTAATTATTTATTTATTTATTTTTGGCTGCATTGGGTCTTCGTTGCTGCTTGCGGTCTTTCTCTAGTTGCAGAGAGCGGGGGCTACTCTTCGTTGTGGTACGCAGGCTTCTCATTGTGGTGGCTTCTCTTGTTGTGGAGCACGGGCTCTAGTTGCGTGGGCTCTAGTAGTTGTGGCCCACGGGCTTAGTTGCTCCGCGGCATGTGGGATCTTCCCGGACCAGGGATCGAACCTGTGTCCCCTGCATTGGCAGGCAGATTCTTAACCACTGTGCCACCAGGGAAGCCCCCCAACTTTTCTTTATGTGGCCCTTTCCCTGGGGTGCTGTGTACCTTCTGCTTCATCGCACACTCTCATCCCACCCCCAGACCTGGGAATGGAGGCTGTGCGTGAAAGGAAGGGGGCGAGGGAAGCAGGATGACACACGGTGTCCTCCTGGCCTCCTGGCCTCGTTGACTAGGGAGAAGCCTGCTCCCTCCATCTGGAGCTCCACTGGAGGTCAAAATACTCTTCTCACCAGAGTTGTACTGTGTGTGGCCTTAGGGAACTCACATTTCTATTCAGTTCACTATTTAACAGTAAAGAAAGAAGAGAAATCTTTATCTTCACCCACATCGCCAGTGCTGTAAGGCTTAATAAGGGAAAAGCACAGAGTAGAAATGAGGCAACTTTTGCCAAGTGTTGTAAATGGGAGGATGTTGGTGGGGGGTGAGGAGGGGAAGAATGTTTCTCAGTTTAAAGATAGGAGAAATTAAGGCTGTGCCATAGAGAGAGAATTGAATAGAATTGGATACCTGAAAAGGAAAACATTAAACCAGTAAGTTAAAAATATTCTTTTTTTATGTTGTCAGGACTGCCTAAGAAAATTTGAGGGGTCCACTGTGTTAACACATTGTTCTCCATCCGTGAGTCCTGAGACAAGATTAACTCCCAGGGAGACTTGAGAAGTCTCTGGGGCCTGCCTCTGTATAACCCTGACCTGCCTGGGACTTTGTCCTGCTTACCTTTGCCTGGCCACCAGTGAGATGGGACATGTGCAAAATGTAAAGTTTGTATTTTATAAGCTGCTGAGAGACATTTTTCCCATTTCCTATATATCCATTCCCTGTGACCTGGCAGGAAATACATTTTCCATTCCATCCTTGTGCTTAGTTTCAGTCCCAAAGAGGTATAGTGTATTGGCTTTTCTTTGTGTAGCACAGATTTATTTGTACCAAGTATGCTAAACTTGAGGCTTTTTTCACAATAATCACTTCGATGTAGACATGAGCCCCCATTTTCTACCAAATTGGGGTCATTTTGTTGATGTTCCAGAAAAAATGACCAGATAGCCAAAAGAGAGGCTAAAGTAATATTTCTCTGCCCTCTCCTAGATGGACCCTAACTTGATCTAAAATGTTGACATCTTTTGTTAAATCTCATAGAGCCAACTGGAGCCCCAGTCAGCTGGCTTGGTTCCTTTCTAATCAAGATCTGTATGTTTGGCCCTGGAGGTTTGGTCAGCCTGAGCCATAGCACACACGGCTCCCTCTGAGTTCTCGGATACAATGAGCAAGACTAAAGTTGGCTCAGAAAAGGGACAGAAGATGACTTGGGTTTAGTTTTTCCTTTTTTAAATGTTATACAAGTGCAGAGAGTTGGCTGCCATCCCCCTCTCAAACCATCAGCAGAGCTTGACCTTGGCCAAGATTTTGCCTCATCCTCTCGGCATTTTAGCATCGAGTTGCGTTTCAGCCATGGAATGCTTAACCAAAAGCACATGCTGTAGTGGTAGTTTCCAAAGAGCAAGGTTTTGCAGAAAGTCCGCAGCGTGCTGTTTTCTCAAAACAACAGTTTTCTCCGAACCGCCAACCCAATAAACCCCCAAATGGTGATTCTTTGGTTTATTTGTACACAAAGGCTGGGATTTTTGTTGCTGTTAATAATACTTTATTGGAGTACAATATAATGAACATACAATAAAGTGTACAAATTTTAAAAGTACAGCTCAGTGAATTTTTACAAATGTATACACCCGTGTAATTATTAAGGGCTGGAGTTTTTTATATTACATGAAACATACATCCTGATGATGTACAGCTTGGGGTTGGGAGGTTGTCCATTCATCTAACTGAGCAGATTACTGTAACACAGCAAATCCAGGTCAAAATGTGATAACATTTGGTGGTCTGAGTCCAGGCAGTTTGCCCTTTTGTCACACCTAGGGGACTCGGGTGCTGCAAAGCTTCGTGATGTTTGTTTTTAACAAGTTACTTTTAAGAATAGGTAATATGTGCACATAGTACAAAATTTCTTTTTAAATGTATAATGAAAAAGGAATCTCCTCCCCAGTCCTTTCCCTCCCTGACAATAACTACTGTTACTGTTACTTGTGCATTGTGCGTCCTTCAGAGAGAGACAGAGACAGAATGTGAATGTGTGTGGGTTTTTTGGGTTTTTTTTTAAGTCTCAGGTTTCTTCTTTGATTGCTAAACAAGAATTTCTCTGCCCTTCTCCCCATACTCTAGGCTCTAGTCTAGGGCATTTGTGCAGAAACTTGGATCCTGCAGCCTCAGTAGGATTAATCCTATTTGTCTTGTACTGTAAAGTTCATACTCTGGATCTGTCATCTGGCTCCAAAGTCCATGGTTCTCACAGGATTGGCCATGAGTTGATAATTGTCTAGGCTGGGTTTTTTGGATTTTTTTTCACAGTCCAGGTCTTTTATTTTCTTTACACCCATCATGCCATGAATTCATAGGGAATGGGCTCCAACAGTTCAGGCTCCTTTCCATCGGTTCTCACGAAGTGTGCTTCTCTGGGTGGCGCAGGCTGGTGCTCCAGTTGAACCCAAGTACCTTTCTCTTTGGCTTCCTTCTTTTTCTGATCATTTTCCTTCACCCATTTCAGGAAGCTATCTCGCCTCTTAGAGTGCTTAATATGCTCAATAAGCACATTAATTCTCTTGGCAAGAATCTTGCCCTTAACTTGTTTGTTTACAATGATGCCAACGGCATGCTGGGTAACATTGTAGACTCTCCCAGTTTTGCCATGGTAACGTTTGTGGGGCATTCCTTTTTGAACAGTGCCCATTCCCTTGATATCTACAATATCACCTTTCTTATGGATTTGCATGCATGTGGCCAAAGGAGCAACTTCATGTTTTCTAAAAGGCCTAGAGAACATGTAGCGGGTGCCCCTCCTCTTTCCCTTTGTGTTGATCATTTTGGCGAATTACTGGAAGATGGCCGTTCCGGCCGAAAAGAAGTAGGCTGGGTTTTTTACATTAGGCTTTCTACTTCTTTTAATATATATTTGAAATTTTCTGTAATAAATTTTTTTTAAATTATTTCTTTAGCAGTAGCTCCTGCAACACACCTATCTGTTTAAGTTTTGCATTTGTTTTAAAGTAAGGTTTAAATTGCAACCTAAAAGCAAACCATAGATGGATCTCTAGATAGTCCCATCCTCCACCCCCTACATCCATCCAAATCAGTCATTCAAAATTCCAAAGTTACAAACATGAACCAGGATGATTATTCACCTTCAAAAGCCATCCTTCTTTTTAAACATAAGGTTGACCTCAAATTTATTTTGAAAAGCCAACTTCTCTGGCAGGCAAAATTTCATTTGATCTGTACACTAAGTTTCTCAAGAATGTAAATCGCATGCAAAGCAGAGGACTTATATTCAGCCTTGAGAAGTAGTTTATACAATATATGGGCTGAAGAGCCAGAGAAAGAAGAACCTCTCAGACCCACCCTCTCAGCTGGGGAGAAAACATAGCTTGCATGGTTTGGCCGCATCTCCTAGCGGCCACCTTATTTTGTGCTCCTCTGTGACAGGTGGATGAGGGGTCAGGTCTTCTCCAGATCAGAGATTCCCAAAAGATAGCAGCCCAGGGAAAGGTTTTCCAATTCAAATCCCATATGGTTTCCCTAGGGCCATTTTATCCTTGATGTCCTTTCATGCTCTCTACTTTGTCTTGCTGTAATCTAATCACCCAAGGCCTCTCCAGTTATCATTAAGTATATTCCCACTGGTCAGGGAGCTCCCTTTGAGCATCCCTTTAGAGCAGCTGTCACATTTGAGCAGCATCTGTTTTCTGACAAGCTTGAAGACAGAATGAAGGAAGTCACTGAGTCTTTCCCAGTGGAAGTGCATGACACAAGTAACCATTGGGACTGCGATAGGATGCTGTGAGTTGAGTGGCCTGGCAGCTCGTGTGTGCAGGGAGAGGTGGGTGATTCCTAGATGGGGCAGTGGATCTTCATGGTCTCAGCCCTGTGGTCCATGCAGGGTCCTAACGCTGGAATGGTTCCCTAAGCCTTTGGCTCCAGCTTTTTCTGGGCAGGGAAACAGAACGAGGCAAAATGCCTGGTGTGTTTTAAATAGATTCTGCTTGCTGCAGCCAATAAGCCCAACAGCTTGGGAGGTGAGTGACCCTTCCTGAGAGATTTCTGTTGCACCATTTCTCCGGCCTCCAGCCCCGCAAGTGCCGACCATCCCCTCCCCTCCTGCTCCTCCCCTCTGACCTAACTCCCTTGCTCTCTGGATGATTTCTGTTCAGGCCTTTCTGGTTTTAGTATTTATTACACATTTATTGGTCTTCGCTCTCTGCTTTTTCTTTCCCTGAAGCTGCTTTTCCTCACGCGCTGTATCTTTTCATCTCTTGGAGTCTTGTTTCTGTCCACTCTCTCAAGAGCACATCTCCATCTGCTGCTCCTTGTCTGACTCTGTCATGGCTTCTCAATTGTCCTCTTGCCCCAACCTGGGCTTTATTGACCCTGGAAAGAAAGAATGGAGGGCGGAGGAATCCACCTTGAGCAATCCCAGTTGTAGGACAGGTATCGGCTCCAGTCTGGGAAGTGGACCTTAAAGATGGCAGCTGTTTCTGGGCAGGGTGGCAGTGCAGTAGGCAAGCCAAAGGAGGAGGAATCAGAGATGACAGGAGGGGTGGGGTGACCCAGCACCCATCGCCAGTGACAATCAGAAAAGGAGGTGGAAGAGGAAGGCCAGGTGGAAGCTGGATGTCGTGAGGGAAAGCTGAGGAGGAGCTGGCACCGGCGGAGAAAACCAGGGACGTGGGACCCTGCCAGAGATGCTGCAGCCCAGCTCTGCTGAGCAGAGGCAGGCAGAGTGGGCTTGGGGCCAGGAGAAGAGAGCATCTTAGAGACCCTTCCTCCCCACTCTTCCCTGGCCCTTTTGTTTTTCTCTTTCATGTTTCTGTCTTCATGTTATATTAGCAGCAGAAAACAACACAAAACAAAAGGCAGTCTGGGGACTTCCCTGGTGGCGCAGTGGATAAGACTCTGCGCTTCCAATGCAGGGGGCCTGAGTTCGATCCCTGGCCAGGGAACTAGATCCCACATGCATGCTGCAACTAAGAGTTCGCATGCCCCAAGTAAGGAGCTGGCGAGCCTCAACTAAGTAGCCCACAAGCTGCAACTAAGGAGCCTGCCTGCTGCAACTAAGACCCATTGCAACTAAATAAATAAAGAAATATTAAAAAGGGGGGAAAAAAAGGCAGTCTGTCTTTGAAAGGGAATGGCGAGATCTGGAGGATTTAAGGCTGGATGCACTTCCGCCTATGCTGAACTCTTAGGCCCTTTGCCTGTCTGGCTGCTGGGGCCATGAAGGCCAGCCCCTTAATGGAGCACCTTGAATAGAGGCCCCGTACCAGCTTGACAGTCCAGCTGGAGTGCCACCAACAGTAGGAGTGGTGGCAGTCCCCAGCAAGGGCAGCCAGCAGTAGTGTGCACCCACAGACCCCCTCCAGGCACACAGAGCAGCCAGGGGAGCAGGGATGTTGGCTAACCCAGCCAGAGGGCTTGGGCTGAGGGGTGGCTTCCAGAGAATGATGCCAGCCCCACCATGGGCTCCTCCCCCGCTAGGAACTAAGCTGCAGAGGGGCCTGTGGTCGAAGAAAGAGAAAGGAAAACTCTTGCTTAAAAAAGTTTTTAATTGAAGAAGTAATAAATGCATGTGGCAAAAAATTCAAAAGGTACAAAAAAAATATGCAGTGAAATCTCCCACTCCCGTTCACCTCGGGCTCCCCTCCTCAGAGGAGTCCCTGGATGTAACAGTTTCTTGAACATTCTTCCAATTTCTCCTCTTGAGTTTGCTGTATTCTGGAAATTTTCAGATTCTTCATGCAGTGGAACATTTTAAATTGTCTGGGTGTATATGTATGTATGTAATATGGGCCGGGGGACCCAATGATAATAAAGAAAATTGTATCTCGGTTTATTGCCAATAATTCTTGCTGGGGCAGGGACTGGTTTAAAAAATTAAAATAAGTAAACAGAATCCTAAAATACCAGCACTAGAAAGGACCTTCCAAATTCTTTTGTACCAAAGATCTCACTTGAAACATAAGTAAGGGGTCCAGATAAGTGACTTTTCCAGGGTCACCAAGCTAGCCTATGGCACACCTAAGACTAAAACCCAGGTTCCCTACCTCCTAGTCATCCCAGTTGCCCAAGAACATACTAAATGCTCTGTCTTTAGGTAGGGGCCTTTGTAAAGGTATGTGATTCAGAAATGGAAGGAAAGACAAATGCTTGGACACAGATTTAGAAATCTCCTCCACTGGACACAAATATAGGGAAAGAAATCAGTAATTCCAGGAAAAACCTGAAGTCCAACTCCAACTGAAAAACGTGTGCTCACACACACACGCACACGCACACTGGCACTGCCAGAAGACAGAAGACGGACGTCCGTAAAGTCTATTGTCTGTCTCTCCTGCTGAGCCCAGCAGAGGCTGTGAGAGGTGGCACGACCCCCCGCTCTGCTGAAGAACCTGCGGCCCTCGGACCCACTGTCACTGGGATGCAGGCAGATGCAGGCATCTTTGGTTGGGCAAGAGGAAGAAATGCCAACCTAGACTAGAGGAAGAGGACAGTCTGTGCAGGGACACGGGGACAGGGATGCCAAGGGAGAGCAGAAGCTGTGCCTCGCCAGGCCACCCCGGAGCCCTGCCACCACTGGCCCCATGAGTACTGGCAGCCCCAACTGTTTCTACCACCTACCAGGATGAAACACCCCAAGATTTATGTGCTGACAAAACGGCAGCATAATTTTTAAAATTCTCTCTGCTTTCACATCAGCTCCAGACACTGTGTACAATTTCAGTGTCCAAGCCAGACTGATGGCCCTTTTGATCTCTTCAGAGGGTGGCTCCAGTGAGAGGGGACATGTATGACTATAAACATTGGCTGTAGAAACCCTCAATTGCTTTGAAATGGTAAATTTCCAGGCAAAGTGGATCTGATGTCACACGCCTCCTGCATTAACAGCTTTTTCTTCCTCTTCAATTAATTTTGGCTGGTAAGGGAGTGGAAATTACACTTCAAAATATATCGATGGGTATTTTCAGCCTTGCTGAGAGCTTCAAATTATATACCAATCCTGGGAACATTCCCTTAGTTTCCACTTCCCAGTTTCTCAAGGAAAATGGAGGTTTCGATTATAGGCACCATTAGATGGAAGGAAATGCAGGGCCAGGACCACGAGTCTCTTTTCAATTCAAATGCTCTCTGGTCTTATCACCTGACCTATTTTTGAGCCAAATTTTGTTCCGGCCCTAGGTGTAGAGGTCCATCCTAACATGTACGAGATGATGAGTTCCTTGATAAAAAGACGAGTATGTCTAACAGCCTGGGTCCAGGGCTTGAATCAGGGCATCTGACAGGCAGGGGGGAAAAAAAGCCAATTCTGTCTCTTCATCTTCACACGAGGGATCCAAAAGTCCTGACCTCTGGTGCACATGGCCTCTCCCCCATGCTTAGGTGCCGGGTACACGGGCAGCCTCCCAGCTACATCTTTGCCCCAGGTGTGTTCTGGTTTTCTCTTCTCGACCTGACTGGCCTCTTCTGCTTTTCACCAGAGGACCAGACCTGGATTTACAGCTCCCTTCCTTGGCAGACCACAGAGAACTCAAGTTCAATTGAACAAGTCTCCCAAATCTGCTCCTCCTCCTGTGTTCCCCATTTCAGTTAGTGGTTACCTTACACCAAAGCACTTGTCTCCTACGCAAGAAATGTACGTGTTATTCTCAAATCCTTTCTCTCACCTCCGCCTCCAACTGATCCCCAAATCCTTTGAGTCTACCCTCTTTCTCTTCTGCTCCAGTGTTTCTGCCCTAACCCAGGCCCACAGCATTGCTTGCTGGGACTATTGCAAAGTCATTGTAATCCCCCACCACTAGTCTCCAGCCTCTTCACTAAAATTTATAACTGATCATGTCATTCCCTGTTACAAAATCTTGGGTGGCTCTCCATGGCTTACCAGAATAAGTCCAAACTTCTTACAAAAGCATACAAGACATCTGTTAACTGGCCCATCTACCTCTCTAATCTCGTTACCATCACCACTCCCTACCCAGTACACACCAAACCGCTGCCCATTTCCTGTGCTCCCTCCCATACACTTCCACACGTTAGTTCCTTGGTTTGCTTTTCCTCTGTGCAGAATGCCCTTCCACATCTTGTCCACCTGCTTATCCTTAATACTCAGCTCTCAGATGACTTCTTCCTTGTGATGAAGTCCCCTTTGTGTTTGAATAGAGCTCTGTTATACCCTTTTGTGACCATTTGTGCCTATTTCCCCATTATCAGTTACTGGGCTCCTCAGGCGGTGGAATCAGGCTTTGTTCGTTTTTGTATTCCTGGAACCTAGAAGTGCCTGGCATGGTAGGCATTCGAGAAGGAAAGGGAAGAAAGGGACTGGAAATACCACCCTAATGGGCAAACAGGCATTGGCTTACCATCTGAGTGGGCTAGCTGGCATTTTAGTGGGACAGAATGGGGAGTAGCAGCAGCCTGCTGCCCTAGATACTTATTCATTCATTTACTCATTGCACAGATACTTAGTGAGAGCTGCCATGATGCCCCATGCTGTGCTAGAATCTGGTGATACACAAAAGAAGGCTGCCAGGTCCAGAGGAACTCCCATTCGAGGGCGAGAGACAGGCATGTAGCAGGCAGTGGCCTGACATTTTTGGCCAGCTGGTCTGCTCTGAGGATCTTTGCCACTCAGCTCCACAGAGGCTGTGGAGGAGGGGAAGGGGCGAAGGAGACAGGCAGTGAGATAGGGAGGTCAGGTAGGCCTTGCAAATGGCTCTGCCTCCGGGACCAATTCTGCTGACCAGCTGGCTTTATTTATGCATTTCTCCTCTGTAGGAATTCCTTGCTGTTAAGAAAAAGCATTTGACACATTTCTAATTAGCCCTCAAACTCTGCAATCCTATTATTCCCAAATGTAGCAGCTGGGTCATTTCATGATCAGTAATAACTTTTGTAGTTCCTGCAGTTATTCACCAAATCGGGGTCATTCCTTCCCTGACTTCTGGTGGAACCACAGAGGGTTTTCTCACCCCCTCATCTGGGGCAGCGGGGTTTGGCTCCTGGCCCCATGGTTGGGGGGCCGTCAGCTGCTCCTGCGGAAGCGCTGGGAGGGAACCTGGGTTACTCACTACACCGGCCCACACTGACCCAGATGAGTTGCGCCCTTTCTCTGGGTGCTAGTCCTGCACCATCTCTCAGGTGCTTGACTTAAGACAGAAATGCATGCTGCACTGAGTACCCTGCCCATCTTCTTCCCTCCTTCCTTCCACCAACAAATACTCAATGAGGGACTTCCCTGGTGGCGCAGTGGTTTAGAATCCACCTGCCAATGCAGGGGACATGGGTTCGAGTCCCGGTCCGGGAAGATCCCACATTCCGCTGAGCAACTAAGCCCGTGCACCACAACTACTGAGCCTGCGCTCTAGAGCCTGCGAGCCACAACTACTGAGTCCATGTGCCACAACTACTGAAGTCCGTGCATCTAGAGCCCATGCTCCGCAACAGGAGAAGCCACTGCAATGAGAAGCCCACACACCACAACGACGAGTAGCTCCCGCTTGCTGCAACTAGAGAAAGCCCATGCGCAGAAACGAAGACCCAATGCAGCCAAAAATAAATAAATAAAAATAACAATAAATTTACATTAAAAAAATACTCGGGCTTCCCTGGTGGCGCAGTGGTTGAGAATCTGCCTGCTAATGCAGGGGACACGGGTTCGAGCCCTGGTCTGGGAAGATCCCACATGCCACGGAGCAACTGGGCCCGTGAGCCACAACTACTGAGCCTGCGCGTCTGGAGCCTGTGCCCCGCAACGGGAGGGGCCGCGATAGTGAAAGGCCCGCGCACCGCGATGAAGAGCGGCCTCCGCACCGCGATGAAGAGTGGCCCCCACTTGCCGCAACTAGAGAAAGCCCTCACACGAAAACTAAGAGACCCAACACAGCCATAAATAAATAAATAAATAAATAAATAAAGTATTAAAAAAAAAAAAAAAAGGCTCACAGGTTAAAATTTAAAAAAAAAAAAAAAAAAATACTCAATGAGCATGGACTATATACACCAAGCAGTGTTCTAAGCACTGGGGAGATAGGTGAACAAAACATACAAGAACCCCTGCCCTCATGGAGCTTACACTCCAGTGGCAGAAACTGATATAAAAAGCCACGGTTCTCAGACAAACAGAATGATGACTAATAAAGAACTCTCTGAGCTCCTTTCAAAGAGCCAGGTCCTCAACTTGATCTATAATGGTTTGTAGAAACTTAACTTATAAAAAACTTTCCCTTAGATACGCTGGTGCATTAAGTGGGGACAGCTGGCAGTGGGTAGCATACCTGCCACCTGATGGCTGGGTGACCTCTGCAGGCATCAGTCTCTTCATCTGTGAGATGGAGAGGGCCGAGCCTTCCTCACAGGGTCATCGTGAGTATTCTGAGATCGTGTATTGGCACAGTGTCTGTTTCATGGTAAGGTACATTCTATTCACCATTCCTGGCTCCTCTTTCCTGCTTCGAGCAGACATGGGAGTCTAATCAGTTCCCTTCACCCTCCTTCTGGACCCCTGCTGCAGGTGCAGACAGGACAAGAGGCTCCTGAGGTGACCCAGAGTCTCAAGGGTAATGGGTATGCCGGCGAGAATGGACACCCAGCAGAGGCTGGGGCCGCACACTCTGCCTCTCCCCTCCCCCCCAGCCCCACTGAGCAGCGGCTCTGGAAGAGGCGGCCACGCGCCTGTGCGGCAGGACAGTCATCCCTGTCGGAACTTGGGTGTGGCTGAAGAGGCCTGTGTGGGGTCTGTTCTCCTCCGCGGCCCAGGTGAGCAGTCCCCCGCATGTGCCCTGGCGGGCCCTTCGGGAGTCCCCGTCACCCCGGCAGCCAGCAGCACTGCCTGTGAGAGAGGGCCTCCAGGGGACGCCGGTGGTTACCAAGCACTGGATTTTACTTGTTTCATTTCATCCTACCTTTCCCAACAATGCTGCAAGTTAAGGGCTGTCACTGCCCCATTTTACAGTTGAGGAAACCGAGGCTAAGAGAGGGAGTAAGAATTTGCCCAAGCCACTCTAATATGTGCCGGAAACAGCATGTGAATTCAGGCTGTCCAGCTCCAGAGCTCGGGCTTCACACTGACCTATACCCTTTCTGCCCTCTGTTACCAACCCCAATCCCCAAATCCGCACATCAAATTCACAGGGGCAGACAGTTCCCTGGGACCTCTGGGAGCGCCAGGGCCACATGCACTTTGCCCAGCTTACCTGAGTGCTGGCTTCAGCAGCTTTAAAGAGAAGGGGACCGTGCCTGAGAGCACTGTGACAAGGGAGACAACTGGAAGTCCAAAATGGCACAGCTGGAGGGACCTTGGAGGTCATCTCTTGGCAACCCTTCTTTTACCAAAAAGAAAACGGAGGTTCAGAGAGGGAAGTGAGGTCCCTACATGCAGAACTTCTACCACCCTGCAGACTGCCCAGTGGCCTCAGAAACCCGGCACTGGTGCCCAAACACTGGCATGGAAAATGGCTTTGAACCCAGTCCCTCCACCCACCTGTTGTATGACTCTCAGCAATCGAGGGCTTCACTGAGCCTCAGCGTCCTCTCCTGCAGGTTGCGGGGGCTTTAGAGATAATGTGTGTGAGATGCCAGCACAGCAGCTGGCACCTGCTAGGTACTCAGTGAACTGTAGCTATTATTATCACTCTTGTCGGTTTCGGAGTTCAGTGATGTTAGGCAACACTACGTCTCTTAGGTGTTGCTTTGATTCTGTGGTTCTGCTAGCTAGGCCCAGAGAGGGAACAATGCTCACAGTCACCTCTGAACACTGAAATCCATCTCAGGGAGGGCTAAGGCTCAGCTCTGTGCCTCTTTGGGATTAGAATCTGGAAGAATGACCATGGGCTGTAGCCGAGGTGGCAGCTGCAAGTTCCCAGCTTTTCCAGTGTGCCTGTGGCTTGAGATCCATCACGCAACCTCTGTCTATATCAAATGTCTGTGAGTCCAGTGAGCGAGGTAATCACCTGCCCCCTTACCTCCACCATCCACCCCCAGGGAAGTTTATTGTGCTCATTTAAGGAAGGGCTAGCTATGAAGTCTAACACCTTCCAGAAAGGCTACACTCCTAGGGGTTTTTTGGGGGTTTTTTTGGTGGTGGGGGGTGAGTGGAGAAGCCTTCTGAGACAGAGCTACCAGGCAGTGACAATTTGGTGCAGATGTATAGCATCCTCACCACTGAGCCCTGAGGAATAAGGGGTAAGACTTGTAGAAACCTACCAAGTTCCAGCTCCTCCTTCGCTTCCTCTCCTCATGGAGCCCTCCTTCTGGAGCCATCAGTAACCCATCCGCCTGATTTCGGTTTGGCATGGTCCAGCTTCATCCTCCATGCCTAGGGGTGACTTTGGAGCCTCTCACTATGGGTTGATGTGATGTCTTTGGATCCCACATCCTCTCACCTGGTTCTTTCAAGACCAAAGGCAGCTAGACATAATAGACCAGGCTGGGATGAGAGGAGCAGCCTATATCAGCAGAGGGTCATTCCCCAGGTCTTCCCATCTGGCTGACCTGAGAGCCTGTATGGGGGTAGGGACACCAGAAGGGCAGTGCCCTTACATTTTCTCATCATCTAGAGATGCCTGTGGGGCCTGATTCCTAAGGAGCAAGTCTCCCTAGCTTCCCACAGAGGACATGACCACTGGGTCTGCCCCATGATTGCTGCAGAAACAAGGCAGTGGCTTGACAGTGGTTATCTTGGTCTATGGAAGTGAATCCTGGTCCCTACTGCAGTCTAATTAAACTGCCCAGGCAAGGGAGACCTGGGAGAGCGAGGCTGGCCTGCATCTCCACACCATCTCCTATTGCTCCTGACTGCCACACAGCTCATGCCTCAGATTCCCCGCTATTCTTACAGATCTCTTTGTGAGGCCCTCTTTTATGCGTCCCCTTCTTTCTAGGGTCACATTCTTGGTAGGGCCATTTTTGGACCTGTCCTCGTGGTTAGTCTTCTGAGTGAGGAAAGGATATTGCAGTTAAAACAATGACTTTTCTGCAGCAAAAAACCCATTCAGGTTTTCTTCCTTCAATTCACTTCACTCCAACCGAAGTGTACTGAGCATCTATTACAAAAGTGCTTCAGTCCTGAGTGCTAGAGAAACAGGGAAATGCTGATGGGGTGGTTGGGGGAAAGCATGAACTGTGACCTCGCCATCTGCCTGATTCCCGAGGTAGCTTCACTTAGAAGCCAGGACCCAATGTGGCCCTTCAGATGAGCCAGTGTCCAGGAGCCCCAGCAGGATGCAAGCTCCCTGACAACCCTGTCTCTCACATGAAAGGGCCTCCTGAGTCCAGACTCACCCAGCCTGGCCAACCTCAACTCCCACCAATAACTTCCCAGCATCCTGGGCCCTGGCACCGCCAGGTAGATCTCTTCCTTGAAAACATCAAGTACTTTCATCCTCTGGACCTTTGCTCATGCTGTTCATGCAGCACATCCTGCCCTGTCCTCCCTTTCCTGCCTCTTAAGAATTTATTCAAAGGATTTATCTACCTTCTGTGAGAAGCCTTCCCCTAAGACCACCTTGCAATACAATATTTTTCCTCTGTGATCCCTGCTTGGTTTGTTTATTTAACATCTGAGTGTCTGTTCTGTGCCTGATACTGTGCTGATCTCCTAGAACTAATTTAGCCCACCTTGCCTTCTGCCCGGAGTGAGAGTAGTTCACATCGGATTCTCAGTGCCACCAGGGCTGGGGCACAATCTCAATAATTTCTGTGTCCGTGTCTCTCAACACCGTGTTTTGCACTTTGTTCAAAGTGTCAGACGGAGAGGTGGTTTCTAGACTGGGCTCTGCCCACTAATTAGTCGTGTGGTCTCCGGCGAATCTTCCAGCCTCTCTGGCCGCCTCCTTTCTTCCTGATGAAATGGTGATGATAATACTCCAGGGTTGTCCAGGGGACAACGAGGCGGGGTGGAAGGAAGCATCATGAAAGCTGGGAGCCCCAGGCCAACGGAAGAGGTGGGGTGGTTGTACCCCCATTCTCCTTTCACTGGCTATGAAGCAGCGTCTCTTCCCCTTCGCTCTCTTCGAATGTCAAGTGCACCAGCTTCCAATCCCTCCTCGGGGCGGGACCTCCGGCGGTCGGAATCCTAGGCTGCGGAGGATTCCGGTGCAAACTCCAGACTCTCCTCCCGCCCAGCCGCCCCTTTCCAAAGACTCGCCGAACACACCTTAAACCGTGTTCCAGAGAGCAATTCAGAGCGCAGTCCAGAAAGGCAGCTCCGCAGCGCGGGCCCGGGCCGGGGTCGCGCATCTCCAACCGGTGACTCAGGGCCGCTCGGTCCGGGGGTGGGTGGAGGTAGGCGGGACAGACCAGGGCCGGGCGGGGGCAGCCGCCAAGAGCTCGGTCGCCGAGCCGTTGGAGCCGAGACTGGCTCTGGCCCGTCGCCATTCCGCCGCGGGCGTCTGCCTCGCCGGGCCTTCCTCCGGCGTCGCTTTGCACCCGCTACGCTCCTCTCCCGGGGCGCAGCGGCCCCGCAGCCGGCCGGGGCTGGAGCGGGGGGCGGGCTCTGCGCGCGAATGAATGGGCGCCCGCGGGAGGCGCGCGCCTCGGGCTGAAGGGCATTAGGACCGTGAGGATCGCTCCGTGCTCCTGTCTCTCCCTATCACCCCCCCCACCCCCCACCTCTCTCCTTTTTCTGCTCTGCGGGACTGAGCAGCCCGGCGCGAGCGAAAACAAACAGCTGGGGCTGCGAGCGCCCCCGCCCCAGCTCCGAGAGCACGCCGGCCCGGGCCCCTACTCCGGGTGCCCAGCCGCCCACCATGAGGAAGATCCGCGCCAATGCCATCGCCATTCTGACCGTAGCCTGGATCCTGGGCACTTTCTACTACTTATGGCAGGACAACCGAGCCCACGCAGCATCCTCCGGCGGCCGGGGCGCGCAGAGGGCCGGCGGGAGGCCGGAACAGCTCCGGGAGGACCGCACCATCCCGCTCATTGTGAGTACGCTTTGCGAGCCGGGCTGCCGGCCGGGGAGCCGCGGCGCGCGTCCTAGCCCCGCGCGGCAGCAGAGGGCGAGGGGCCGGGCCGGGGGCTGCGTGCCCGCCGCGCCCCGCCGGCTTTGTATACGTTGGAGCATTCCTGTCCGTTGTTATGGCAACCTCTGTCGGGCTAGCGGGGCCAGGGCGCACGAATGGAGGGAGGGTGACAGCGGGTGGGGGCTGGGAGAAAGTACTGCAAGTTTGGTGGGCGCGGCGTGCACGCGCGACTGGGAACGTGGCGGCTCTCTGGGCGCTGCGCAGCCTGGGCCGGGGGCCGAGGGCCGAGGGCCGGGGGCCGAGGGCTAGGGGTTGCCCGCGCCTCACCCGCCCCCGAAGGCGGCTGGACCTTGCGCGCGGCGAGCCGGCAGTGGGAACCACTCGCTGCTAAGCGCGTAGGTGGTCGTGCGCACCCCCCTTCAGCCTCTCTGGGGCAAAGGACGTGGGGTGGGAGCGCTGGGTGAGGCAGGGTCGCTAGGGGCTTGCTGGACTTTTAGCTCCCTTCTCAGCCCTGGTCAACTTGAACCTGCTTTTTTGTGGGGCACGGAGGACTCCCCACTATCACCCCCGGGGTTCTCCGGGTCGGGGAAAGGTCTCGTCCTGAAGGCGTCCCACGCCCCAACACCAGTCCATCACGACGCGCGAACTAGCAGTGTCTGCGCCGAGACTCGGAGATTGCCTCTCACGAGGTCAGCCCCGCGATCTCAATGCGAGCGGGGAAACCAAGGCGGCGGGGCACGGCTGGGGCCTCGGCGCAGGTGCGGGGGAGCCCCCCAGGCGCTCCGGGGACCTGGGCTGGGGCGTGCCTGTCGCCGCCTCCGCCCTGGCCCCGGGAGCCGGCTCTGTGTGGCAGGGGCACCTGTTGAGACGGGAGGCTCTGGAACCCGCGAGAGGCGCGCTCAGGCGGGCCGCAGTCTTTCGATGGGGGCGGATGGTGGGCGAGACTCTTGGGCGACCCGACTCTCAGGACCGACTGCTGGGCCGGGGGCAGCCTGGCCGGCGGGGGCCGGAAAGAAGGAAAGCAGAGTGAGGGGCTGAAGGTGGGGGAGTGGAGCAGGGTGGCCATTCTGAAAGATCTGGGTCTGGGGAGGCAGGGGTGAGGAGCTCCTGGAGAGGCGCAGGGTCAGGAGGGCGAAGGCTTGTGTGGAGTAGACTCTGAGATCTTTGTGCCAAGGCAGCTGAGCCCCAGGAATATGGTGTGTTGTTTGTAGTGGCGGTTGTAGGTGTGGAAGTGCTCTCATATTCCCATCCTGCCCCAGATTCCCTTTCTTGTTACCTACCCGGAAAGAAGTGAAAATCCCCTGCAAAAGAACCATATTTCCAGGCTTTGCCTGAGGAGACCTTGGGGTTTGTGGGTTTTCCCCAGCCTCACTCCCCCATTCCCAGATCCCCGTCTGGTTGAGCTCTCTGGGGGTGAGCCTGATTAGGTGGAGTGTTCCCTTCTGGGCTGAGGGTCCCTGCCACTAAGACACTGTTTCCAAAGCACTTGTGGATGTTTGGACAGAAAGGCTGATCAAGGAAAGCCTCCTGTGTAAAGATCCAAGAATGTTGGGATCTGGGTGGACGGATTCAAGTCGGAACTGGGCAAACCACGAGTGGCCCCATACCCCCAGGGAGCTTCCACAGCGGGGACTCATCAGAGCTGCCCTGTTCTTACACTCTGAGAGGGCCAGCTCTGGTCCAGGGTAGGCGGGCCTGGAGTGGCAGGGGAGAGGCAGGCTGCCCAGATGTTCTGTCCTCCTCTGTGGTGACGTGATGGAAGGAGGGTCTGAGCTGGAAGAGGAGGAGGAAGCGAGAGAGGAGGGGGAATGGAAGGGAAGAGCACAGAGATACTAACTGCTGCTCAGAGCCTGAGGCTGGTCTCATCACAGGTGCCTCTGCTTCAGAATCCGGGAAAGCCACTCAGACTGAGAGCCTGGGAATGGTGCTGGGGGCTTGGGGGGGCATTGCTGGAGGTGGGCGGCACTCGTTTTGAGGGGTGGCAATGGGAGGTCGTGGGGGCTGCAGTGAACATCCTCTCGGCCCTCTCCCTGTTCCCATGGGGTTTGACTTGCTGCAGATTAGAAGAGGGCTGTGAACTGGAAGCCGAGTTTAAAGTGTGAAGGAGTATCGGGGAGCCAGGAATGGAGGTGCAGGAAGAGAGGGAGAGTGGAAGTTCCAGGGAGTGAGCCGCGAGCCTTCTCTGGCCACTCCGGTCATAGCCAGCTCCCTCGTTGTTCTTAGGCTTTAAGCCCTGGATGTCTGTTCCATAGGCATTGATCCCCAGTCACACCCTGCCTTTGACACAGCCTTGCATTGTATTCCCATATTCCGGGTATTTCGCTTCAGTGGGACTTTCAGCCATCGGCCTGTCTCCTCATTGAATGGAAGCTATCATGCAGGGACAATGCAGGAAGCTTTTTGCATCCCCACCTTGATGAGCACAGCAAGACTTAATAAGTACTGTTACATGAGTGAAGTAGGATTTCTGCCCATCTCTGGGAGCAATGATCCAAGTTTCATATCCCACTAATACTTTATTCCAGCTCCAGCTGACTATAACTAGAGAGCCAGGGGAATGTGTGTTCAGCTTCTCCGGGAGGTAAACCCTTTGTTCAACTTAAAAGGGGCAGGTGCAGCTGAAGATTTAATTTCTCTTTGAAATCTGTGGTTGACCTCTCACTGGTCTTCTTGCCATTCCAAAACACGTCTCTGTCTAGTTGGGCCAGAACGTGCTGCATGTGGATTTTCAGATTCTTAGGGAATGATGTGGCTAGTCCGGCTGACAGAGGCTGAGAAAATTCAGACAAGCGTCATCATCACTCCCCTGGGGAATCAGAGAGCTGAGCTGGAAAAGGGAGGGTCTGCATAACAGCCTGGGCCAGGAGGCAGCTCCGTCTTCACAATGTCTGGGTGATTCCAAGCCAGCCAAGTTGTTTCTGGACCTTGGAGGCAATTGTTTGGCATTGCGGGATGTCGGCATGGCAACCATATGGCCCAGGTATCTCAGGGAGGTCCTAATTTTTAATATTCTGTCCTGTTGTCAGTCCATGTGTCCCAAATTTTGATGTGAAAAATTGGTTATAGAATCTGTAAAACTAAAGGGAGATACTGACTTCATCCATAAATGGCTGCTTACGATGTGGCAGGGTTTGTGATTTTTCCATGCTGTACTTTACGGGCAAGGCAGTGGATTTGGGGATATCCACTTGAATCTACATTGATGCTTGCTGGCTCTGGACAGCAGCCAAAGCAGGAGGCGGAGCAGACACAGCTGGCCTTCAGTCTTTAGGACTCACAGTCGGGGAGAACATTTGTGATTGGTTTGGTTTTCCATATGCTAATAGGCGTGGGTGGGATGCTAAGGTGTTACATGGAATTTCACTTTACAGACATATTTTTAAAAGACTATCCATTGTGGGTATTTTCAGGGTAGGTGTACTCATTTGCAATGTCTCCTATTTGAAACCATGAAAGTTTTAGGCAAGAGTTTTCCTAAACTGGAGTTTTTTTATCCTACAGTTGGGATACTGCTGAGTGAGCATGGACAAAAACTTACATCTCTGGACCTTGGGTATTTTATATGTTAAATTTGGGTGAGGGAAATTCCCTGGTGGTCCAGTGGTTAGGACTCTGCGCTTTCACTGCCCAGGGCACGGGTTCGATCCCTGGTTGGGGAACTAAGATCCCACAAGCCTCACGGTGTGGCCAAATAAATAAATAAATTTGGGTGAAATGATTTGTTAGGTGTGTTGATCCTTGGGTAAGCTGATGATAACTTCCTTTCTAGAAGCAAATAAATGGCTTTAAGAGAGTTCTTTTGAATGGTGTTGTGAGAGTTATGGCTAGTTGAGGGATACCCCTGTCCGGAGTTGGTCCTGTAGTAACCCCTGAGGCCGCACAGGGATCCCCACTTACCTAGCAGAAGGGAACAAAGAAGATGGCTTTTCCAGCACTGTTCTCTGAGAGCAGAGGCTTCAATTAAAATAAATATAAATTAAACTATATTTAATTTGTGTAGGTGCCCAGTTCCCTTTGCCCCACAAACACCCCCAGTTACCTTTGCCAAAATGTTTGAACTGAAAGGGCTTGATTTCCCATCACTGAATTACTGTGTAGGGTTCCAAGGAATGGAACTGGGGCTAGTGGGTAAAAGTTGCAGGGAGAGAGATTTGTTTTTAGCAGAAGCAACACTTTCTCACTGAGCTGACTGTCGCTGGAATAGTCCGAAGGCTGACCAGGGTTTCTCTTCACACTCCCTGTGGCCAGGTCAGCGCTTTCTTCCAGCAGCAGTGGGAGGAGGAGAAAAAGGCTCGTGGTCCTGACTGTCTCGGAAGATGTTAGGCAGCTCTGTAACCGAGTCTGAAATAGGGCCCAATTATGATACTGCAAGAGACCTGGCACCCTGGGAAGCAAGGCTGGCTGAACACACTGAGGCCAGGGAGGAGGGTGATGAAAAAGAAACCCATAACTGCCACAGTGCTGTCCCCTCCCTGTTCCTTTGGAGCTGCCAAGCAGGGAAGGAGAGGGGGCCAAGGCTGGTCAGAGGCAAGGCTGCAAAGCCAGAAGTGCTGGTCTTCAGGCTCTTTCCTGCTCCCCAGAACAAGGCCCACAAAGGTTTTCCACCCACCTGAGGCCCCTGGAGTCTGACCTTCCCATATACCATTTCTATTTCCCTCATCCAGCCTGGGGAGAGTTTCCAGGTGGCCTGTCCTGCGTCCCGGGGCCCTGCCCATTGCTTTCCAGGGCGGCGCCGGCTGGCAGTGCCCCTGAGCTGTGTTCATGGAGGAGGCTGAAGCCCAGGCCTGCCTGGATCCCCCACACCCTGAATTCCAGCCACGCCCTTTGCCAGTATCTGGTTAGAGACAGTAAGGCCACCGGAGGACTTCTGTGAACATTTCAGAACCGGTAGGAGTGGCAGACAAGGGGTGTTTGGGGACAGAGGGGGCCATCATTATACTCTGTAGGCAAGATAAGGCTCAGGCCACACCTGGGGAGACACCGAGGCAAGTCTGCCCCAGGTATGGCCTTTCCACTTTTCTGGACCTATTAGGAAGAGCTGCAAGTTTAGCTTAAGGGCACCGGTGCCACTTCCTTGCCATTCCATGAAATGAGGTGTGGCTCCGTGGACATGAGGACAACATCGTCTCAGAGCACGGGGGTTGGTGGGGGAGGGGAGGTGACCACATCTCTTAACATGCTCCGAATTGTGAGCCCTGACGTTGTGCGATTCCCCCAGGCCCTGGCTAGGCCAGGTGCAGGCAGAAGGAAACGGCTCAGGATGGAAACAGATGTTGGCTGCCAGGGATGAGGAGGTGAGGGGATAGAAAGAGGATGCAGAATGAAGGCCAAGTGATCCCCCTTCTAGGCTCAGCCCTGCTCCCAAGGGGCTATGTTTCCTTAAGTAAGTCACTTCCACTCTCGGGGTCTTAGTTTCCTCATCTGTCAGATGAGGGTTGAACTAGAGGATCTCCAAGGTCCCTCCCAGCTCAAACCATCTTTGACCTTTTTGACCCATTCCTGCAAAAGTGAGGTGGCCCCAAGCCAGGGCTCGTGGTCTGATGGTGCTTGGATTAAGGAGAATAAGGCCGGGGGTGAGGTGTACAAGGACCAGACCACTTGTGTTCAGAAGAGCATGAAACCAGTTCTCATAAGGAATAAACTGTACCAAACCCACCCTGTTCTCTTCTCTTGAAACACTGTCTGATGGAGTGACGCAGACACATATGCAGGAGTGTCTCTGGGTGGACTTCAGACTCTCAACAATCCGGGAAGACCAGAAGGAGGCTGAAAAGACCCCTGAGTAGAGAATTCATAGTCTCAAGCTCTTGGACTTTATTCAGAAGACAGACATGGAATTAGGCCACAGCCTAGAAATCCACTTTTTGGTTTTTTTTTTTTGGCTTCATCGTGAGGCATGTGGGATCTTAGTTTCTCGACCAGACATCGAACCCGCGTCCTCTGCAGTAGAAGCGCAGTCTTAACCACTGGACTGCCAGGGAAGTCCCCGAAATCCACATTTTTTGTAAAAATCAGTTTAAGGAGTTCAGAAGGTTGTCCATCTCCTGGTAACCTTCAGGTTTTCGTAGGTTACATATACAGCAGATTAAAAGAAGCAAGATGAGGGCATAGCTAGGAGCTGCTGATACACTGAGAAGTGACAGGTGACAGCAAAGGACCAACCAGCCATGTGAGGTTGGAGCAGCCCCCCTCCCACAGGTACACACTGGTCAGAAGTGCTGAAGGCATCGTTTGTTCCTTCACTTGACAATTATTTACTGAGTACCTACTGTGTGCCAGGACTGTTACAGGCTCTGGGGATAACAAAACAGGCAACATCCCTGCTCTCAAAGAGCTCACATCCTAGTGGGGGAGACAGACCATAAATAGATATACAATGTGTTAGGTGATGGCAAACACTATGAAAATAAAATAAAGCGGCAAAAGGGGACAGAAAAATGAGAGAAGGATGGCCAGGAAAGGCCTGTTGGATAAGATGGTGTTTGAGCTGCAGCATGAATGGAAAGAGTGAGCCATGCAGACATCTAGGGAGAGAGTGTTCCAGACAGCCAAAGCCCCAGGCACTATCTCTACAGGGTAAGCAAGGGTAAAAGTGGCCCAAGGTGAAAGTCCAGATCATTAGGCCTTGTAGACCATGGCAAAGATGGGCTCAGAAACGTGTTCCTGAGTCATCAGGAAGTGATCAATTACATTCAGTGTACTGGCTTGGGATGTCAGGGAGCTTATGTCATTCAGTTCAGATGGATTTCCAGCAGTGTCGTCAGATATATTAGTAAGTGTTGGTTCTTAAAGAGGTAACTAGGTTCTTTGAAAAATGTTCTATGGCTGGAACACTTCATTTCCCCACAATGTGAGATCAGTGAGGTACTTGTGTGTCCTGTGTGTGTGTGTGTGTGTGAGAGGAGGCTGGTGAGGGGGAACAGAGGGTGCTAGTGCCTGAAGAGATTTAAAAGACAAAAGATAATGGAGCCCTTGTTGAAATATTGGAGTAGGGCAGGATGGGAGACTGCTCTGGGGGAGAGTTTTGTGCAGGAAGGAGAATTCGTCTGTGCGCTGGTACCTGATCAAGCACCCCTTTGTTTCTTCGTCTGGTTCGTTGTGTTCTCTTCAGGTGCATTCGGGACTCCGGAAAGGATGTTTTCGGGCAATGCAGGAACTTGGAATTCTTGCCCTTTCCTGCCCTCTTCTGTACAAACAGACCCTGGAGGCTGAAGCATCCAGGGCCTTCCCGCAGACAGGGAGGTGGACACCTATGCCTGGGTGGACACCTGAGGCCTGTCAGAATCAATGACCCCACACAACTTTTTTTTCAGGCAGAAGGTGGGTGAGAGGGGCTGCTTTCTGGACGGGGGCTCTGCCTGGGCCTGTCTGAGGCCGTGTGCACTGATGTTTAGTGGATTTCCCAGTGCCCAGGAGACTGGCATGATGGGGCTTCATGTGCCCGGCAAGCTGCAGGCGCTCTATTTTTGTGGTTCAGGTCACACACCCTCAGTCCCAGAGTCCTGTCAGTCATGCCCTTTTAGACACCGCTTTTCAGACTTCAGATTTCCATCCCTTTATCTTCTTACAGCAGCTCTGGCTTTTAGCTTCTTTAAACTAACTGTTGGGGAGGGCTTCTGACATTTCAAGGTCTTTCATTTCAAGGGGGTCTGGCCTTGATGCCACAGCCAGAGGGAACCCACGTTGCCTTCCAAAGTGGCCAAGTCAGTTCCAGGGGGCTTAGCTTCTGCTGCCTCATAAGTCTGCGACCAGATTCTTTGCTTGGAAGCCATCTTTTCCCCTTCCTGTGAAATCCCTTACTGGGTGCTGGGGGATAGCTGGCGGGGGGTGTGGGAGGCTGGAGGCATCATCCCAGAGTTTGGGGTAGAGCCCAGCCTGAGGGTCAAGGAGAAAGAAACTGTGATTGATTAGTGATGTCTGCTGTGGTGCTGGTGGCTTGAAGGAGTAAAGTGGTAGGACTGAGTCACAGCCCCCAGATAGTTCACCAACCCAAGAGGCCAGAGGAAGAAAGGGAACCAAGGGACGGAGCACACCCTACAGGGATCAGGGAAGGCGATGGAGGACCTTTTGGAGCCACAGGCCAAGAGGGATTCCAGATAGGAGCAGAGGTGCCCATAGTAATGTTTTAGTACCATCTTGGTGCCACTTGTATGGGCATGAAAATGGCAAGGGCCTTCTTCCAAAACACCAAAAGGAAATGACTTGCCCCTGGATGCACCCCCACCCCCAAATTGCCCACCCCTGGTTTTTGGCAAAGCAGAAACACAGCATCACCTAGACAACCCTTCCAGCCAAGCAGGGCCCCTGAACCACACCTGGGCAGGGGCACAGAGCCAAGTTGGGGTGGACTAGCCCAAGAACTGCAGAGCATGGAGCCTGGGAGATCTGAACACCTATGCTGGGACAAAGCTGAGGGCAAGCCAAGCTGAGAGAGTAAGAAAGGGCCTGGTCAGAGAATGAAACCGGTTGTGAGGCCCACACCTGAGCAAGAGTGTTCAGAAGAGCCAGGCCACGGGTTCCCTGAGCATAGTCACAGGAGCTCTGATGGGAGATGGCAGCTGCCCACAGGTAGGGAGAGCCCTGCAGGGTCCAGACCTGCACTGACCAAGGTCAGCAGCCACCGGCCACATGTGGCTATTGGGTGCTTGAAACGTGGCTAGTGCAACAGAAGAAACTGAATGTTTAATTTTATTTAATTTTAATTGATTTAAATTTAAAAGCAGACACTCATTTCAGTTATTGGAAAACTTCTAGGAGTGTTTAGAAGAACTTCAGTATATGGAATCTACATTTTCAGCTGTAAATTTTATGAAATCTCAATATAAATAAAATATTTCTGGTGAAAATTTAGTATCTTTTTTTAATTTGATTTTTAAAAATATTTATTTGTTTAATTTATTTGGTTGCACTGGGTCTTAGTTGCAATAGGTGGGCTCCTTAGTTGCAGCTTCGTGGGCTCCTTAGTTGCGGCTTCATGGGCTCCTTAGTTGTGGCATGCGAACTCTTACTTGCGGCATGCACGTGGGATCTAGTTCCCTGACCAGAGATCGAACCCAGCCTCCTGCATTGGGAGCGCAGAGTCTTACCCACTGTGTCACCAGGGAAGTCCCGAAAATTTAGTATCTTAATTGAAATGTGCAGACTTCCCTGGTGGCGCACTGGTTGGGAGTCCACCTGCCAATGCAAGGGAAACGGGTTCAATCCCTGGTTCCAGGGGGATCCCACATGCTGCGGAGCAACTAAGCCCGTGCTCCACAACTACTGAGCCTGTGCTCTAGGGCCCGCAAGACACAACTGCTGAGCCCAAATGCTGCAACTACTGAAGCCCACGCGCCTAGAGCCTGTACTCCGCAGCAAGAGAAGCCACCACAATGAGAAGCTCGTGCACCGCAGCGAAGAGTAGCCCCCTCTCGCCTCAACTAGAGAAAGCCTGCGCACGGCAATGAAGACCCAAAGCAGCCAAAAAATAATTTAAAAAAGAAAGAAAGAAGGAAAGAAATGTGCTATGAGTGTAAAGTACATACTGGATTTCAGAGACTTAGTACAAAAAAAGAATTAAAATACTTTACTAATATTTTTTATATTCTGTGTTGAAATAATATTTGGATATATTGGGCTAAATAAAATATATTATTAGAATTAATTTTACCTGTTTTTTTTCCTTTTTTTCATGTGGCCACTAGAAATTTTAAAATTATATATGTGTCTTGTATCCTGTTTCTTTGGACGTCGCTCGTCCTTTCATGTGTTCGTGACCCCTTTCTAAAGTGCTAGGAGGTTGTCAGCAGAAGGTTATATATAAAGTAAAGAATGTGGCTACATTCCTATTTTACCTTGACTTCAGGATGAGTCCTTTCTGGTCCAGCTGCTGCTGAGTCTTTAATTCCTAATTCACCATCATCTATGGGCACAGACACCTCCCAGTCTGGGCTCTCATCCTTATACCATCATTAAAACCAAGGTCAATGTTTTCTTTCAGTGTCTTCTCTTTTTAAAGTCCCTTCTAGGGCTTCCCTGGTGGTGCAGTGGTTAAGAATCCACCTGCCAATGCAGGGGACACGGGTTTGAGCCCTGGTCTGGGAAGATCCCACATGCCGCGGAGCAACTAAGCCCATGTGCCACAACTACTGAGCCTGTGCTCTAGAGCCCGTGAGCAACAACTACTGAGCCCCCGCACCTAGAGCCCATGCTCCACAACAAGAGAAGCCACCGCAGTGAGAAGCCCACACACTGCAACAAAGAGTAGCCCCTGCTCGCCACAACTAGAGAAAGCCACGCACAGCAACGAAGAACCAAAAGCAGCCAAAAATAAATAAATAAATAAATTTATTAAAATAAATAAATAAATAAATAAAGTCCCTTCTAGACATACAGATGGCCAAGAAGCACATGAAAAGCTGCTCAACGTCACTAATTATTAGAGAAATGCAAATCAAAACTACAATGAGGTATCACCTCACACCAGTTAGAATGGGCATCATCAGAAAATCTACAAACAACAAATGCTGGAGAGGGTGTGGAGAAAAGGGAACCCTCTTGCACTGTTGGTGGGAATGTAAATTGATACAGCCACTATGGAGAACAGTATGGAGGTTCCTTAAAAAACTAAAAATAGAATTACCATATGACCCAGCAATCCCACTACTGAACACATACCCAGAGAAAACCATAATTCAAAAAGACACATGCACCCCAATGTTCATTGCAGCACTATTTACAATAGCCAGGACATGGTAGCAACCTAAATGCCCATCGACAGATGAATGGATAAAGAAGATGTAGTACATACATACAATGGAATATTACTCAGCCATAAAAAGGGACAAAACTGGGTCATTTGTAGAGACATGGATGGATCTAGAGACTGTCATACAGAGTGAAGTAAGTCAGAAAGAGAAAAACAAATATCATATATTAACGCATATATGTGGATCTAGAAAAATGGTACAGATGAACCGGTTTGCAAGGCAGAAACAGAGATACAGATGTAGAGAACAAACGTATGGACACCAAGGGGGGAAAGTGGCGGGGCGGGGTGGTGGTGGTGGGATTAATTGGGAGATTGGGATTGATATATATACACTAATATGTATAAAATAGATAATTAATAAAAACTTGCTGTAAAAAAAAATAAAATAAATTCAAAAATTCAAAAAAAAATAAAATTGAGGTATAATTGGGAAAAGAAAAGTCCCTTCTAATCTCTTGCTGTGATGAAAATCGGTTTGGGAGGAGAGGTAAGAGCAGTGGAGGCAGGGAGCCATTTTACTCCCTTGGAAACTAGAGGGATTAGTTCCAGTCTGTTGCTTTTGGTGTTTTGTCTTTGTCCTGTTTGAACCAGAATGACAAATAGGTCTCAGCTCTACTGCCAACTCAGAACCTGTGGAAGTGGTGTCCTGGAGCATTGTGGTGAGAAGGATTCTGAAACTACATCCAGACTGGGTGGGAAAGAGGCAGTTGATTAGCCATGTCTGTAAAGGGCAAGGAAGGGGACTGTAGAACATGTACGTTGTATTTACTGATCCTGCATTGATGAAGCTGCCTTATCTGAGTGATTTTTCTCCACTTAAAACACATGCTTTGGATCTGTGAGTCTGCTCCTTTTTTTTGTTATATTCACTAGTTTGTTTTATGTTTTAGATTCCACATATAAATGATATCATACAAAAAAAAAAACAAAACACATGCTTTGGGACTTCCCTGGTGGTCCAATGGGTAAGACTCCGCACTCCCAATGCAGGGGGACTGGGTTCAATTCCTGGTCGGGGAACTAGATCCCACATGCATGCTGCAACTAAGAAGTCTGCATGCTGCAACTAAAAGATCCCGCATGCCACAACTAAGACCCGGTGCAGCCTAAATAAATAAATAAAAAGAAAGATATGCTTTAAGACATTGACCACTTTGAAGAAGCAAGGATGAGGCTTATATTGAGTCAGATGTGCAGAGGAAAAACTGGTCATCTCCAGGGATGAGAAGCCTAACTAAGAAGATGTGACAAGAGCTTTAAAACATTGTGCGAAGTTTTAGTAACATTTTTCACTTATTCAGTGGAGGTGAGTTGGCTGTGGTCCGAGACCACTGTACAGGCGGCATAGGAGATGGTTAGAGCTGAAACCCAAGGAGAAGGGTAAAGCCTGGAGGGTCTTGGGGAAGAGAACAGGGTTGGCTCTTTCCTTTTTTCTCTCCTTCCTCTTCCACCCCTTGAAAGCAGGCTTTGTGAATTTGAGAACATTTCCCACTTCTTGGTGCCACATTTTTGGTTATGGCTTTGTTCAGGATGCATCATGAGGTAGCGGTTATGGGCCCAGCCACTGGAGCCAGTGTCAGGGTGCATGTTCCAGCCCTGCTGCTCACTAGCAAGTTATTTAAGCATTCTGTGCCTTAGTTTCCTTATCTGTAAAGTGGGGATACAAGTCGTCCCGATTTCAGATGGTTGCTATGAAATGTGCTGTAAGTGTAAAATACACACTGGATTTCAGAGACATAAAGTGTTTAGAATAGTGCCGAGCACATACTAAGTGCTATACTAATGTTAGCATACAAGTTAATGATAATAAGTTGTCATTATTTGTTCACTTGCATATTATTTATTTAATGCTGCATAATAAATTACCCTAAAAAGTAATAGCTTAAAACAACAATACTCATTTATTGTCTCTTGCTGTTTCTGTGGGTCAGGTATCTGGGAGGGGCTTGGCCAGGTGGTTCTGGCTCAGGGTTTCTCAGTGAGGTTGCACTCAGATGTCAGCTGGGATACAGTCGTCGCAGGATGGAGGGTGGCTCTCTCACATGGCTGGCAGTTTGGTGCTGGCTGTTGGTGGGAGGCCTCGGTTCTTCCCCACATGGGCCTCTTCACAGGCCTGCTTGAGAGTCTGCACGGTGTGGTGGCTGGCTTCCCCCAGAGCAAGCAAACCAGGAGCCCAAGAGGCATATTGCAAAGCTTTCTTGACCTAACCTGGGAATTCACATGAGCAGAGGAGTAATGAGGTCTGACTTACATTTTGAGAGACCACTGTGGTTGCTGGTTTGAGAAGAGACAGAAGAAGGGCAAGGGCAGAAGCATTTTTTGACTGCCTGCTATGTACCCGGAGCCTGCCAATTGTGTTTTATATATTTTCCCCTTAACTGTCATAGCAGGCTTGTGAGCTGAGTATTACTATCCCCATTTTACAGATAAGGAACCTGACTCAGAGAGGGCCGATTACCTGCCAACAGAGCCAGGATGTGACCAGGTTAGCCTGGCAACAAAGCCTGAGGAAACACTGACTTCTCAGGATGCCCAGTACCTGATGGTATGGTTTACAAGGGGAAAGGAGACTTTGTGAAGGATCTTAATTCCCTTATTTCTTGAAATCAGGATGGGAAACCTAAGAAGGCTAAGAGATATTCACAGGTCAGACAAAGGAGTGGGGTAGGGACCAGGTGATTCTGGCACCTGTGGGAGCTGGGGGAGAGATGAGGGGCTGGGGCTGGTTTGGAAGGTTTTATGGACTAGAAGGA
The DNA here is from genome assembly GCF_028023285.1 of Balaenoptera ricei. NCBI lineage: Eukaryota > Metazoa > Chordata > Mammalia > Artiodactyla > Balaenopteridae > Balaenoptera > Balaenoptera ricei. The sequence goes on from NC_082640.1 coordinate 155,528,047, forward strand.
TGAAGGCTGGGGAGAGTCCCTCTGGTTGGCTTAGGTTTTCCAGATTAGCAGAACGTCTGAGGTCAGGGGAAGCCTTGGTGTCACCTGTGCCCCAGAGAGTACCATGCCAAGGCATCAGGCCCACCCACCTGGGGTGGGCTACTACTTGCGGTAGTAGAATAAATGAACTTGATCAATACCTATCAGCACGAATAAGACTTAAAAACATGACGTTAGAGGGGGAAAGAGAACCTGATGGCAGATGATGTAGTATGATACATTTATGCAAATTAGAGTAATAGAAAACAATTGCGTCTATGGTTCCTGGATGTGTGTGTGTATGTGTGCCTATATATCTTGAAGTATAACAATGGACCGAAGAGGACACACAGCACACTCAGGACAGTGAGTGTTCCTGGAGGAGATGGGGGAGGGGACCAACAGGGAGTTTTGACTGTCTTTGTAACATGTCATTTCAGGTTGTTTTTTTTTTTTTAAATAAGAGACAGAGACTTAAAGCCAATCTGATAAAATATTGAGTTGTTAATTCAGGGGTGGGGGGTGCAATGCAGGTGATTCTTAGTCTTTGTACTTTTTGGAATTAAAAAAAAAAATCCCTCAACTCTAAAAACATATTAAAAGGAAAAGAAAGAGTTGGTGCCCCAGCGTTGCTGGGTCTCAACTGCATGAAGATGGAGAAGGAGGGTAGTGGACGACTGAAGGCAAGATTCCTGCGTCCCCCATCGCCCCCTCCCCGTAAAGCCTGTCACCCACGCAGCACCGTTTCACCAGCCTGGGGGACAGCAGAGCGATTCTCCATCCTCTGTGCTTGGTGCTTGGGTGCGTGTGTTCGTGTGTTCTTCACCCGAAGACCAGCCTCGGGGCAGGCATGGGGATCCGGAGGGTGGGGGGCAAGGAGGTGGCGCTGGCGTGGTAGCAGTGGTGGTAGAGGAAGCGCTTCCTTAAGCAAGGTCTAAGCATTGGGGTGCAGGGGGTGGAGGAGAAGAAGGGTCAGCAAAGGAAGAAAGGGTCAGGTGAAGAGAACTGAGGGCCAGAGACTGGGAGTCCCATCTGTGAAAAGGCAGGAATAGTAAAAATGGGTGTGTCTACACCCCTCTCAGGGTAAGGGGATGATGAAGTCTTTCGGGAGAAAGGTATGAGATCAAAGACAAGCAGGTTTTTCTTTATTGTTCTTTTTTCTCCCTTTGGACATGGTACATGTTTAATATACAAGAGATGGGAAATCAAGAAGGACCTGAAAATCACCCTAAAACCCACCGTTCAGGCTTACCACTATTAACATTTTGGTGAATAATCAATTCAGATCTTTTTTGGTGGATTTTTCTTAGTGAAATCATACATTTTATCCTGCTTTGTACCTGGTTCTTTTCATATAACACTTTATCTTTCTATGTCACCTTTCTATGTCATTGTCTTCTTCCAAATATTTTTTAATGGCTGCCTAGAATCTCAGTGGGTGAATGTTCCATAGATTATATAATCACAGTTCATAAATGATGGATATTTACATTAGACTGAACAATATGAAACTGTTCTTTTTAGGTGAAAAATAGTCAAATGTTGGCAGTTTCATGTGGTTCAACCAAATGTTCTCTTGGTTTTTATTTTCGTGAACAACACAACAATGAATATCCTTGCAGGTAAATCTTTACACATAGCCTTGATTAATTCCTTAGATAAATATCTGGAAATGGAGTTGTTGAATAAAATATCAAAAAATAAAGACATAATCTGATAGGGCTTGGGATTAGGGTGAGGTGAGTGAAGTGGGCGCTGTAAGTGCAGGGCTGGATCCTGTCTTTAAAATTTTAATATTTGATTTAAGAAAATATTTCAGTAAAATATAATCTATGGGGACTTCCCTGGTGGCTCAGTGGTTTGGAATCTGCCTGCCAATGCAGGGGACATGGGTTCGAGCCCTGGTCCGGGAGGGACCCACATGCCGCGGAGCGGCTGGGCCCGTGTGCCACAACTACTGAGCCTGTGCGCCTGGAGCCTGTGCTCCGCAACAAGAGAGGCCACCACGGTGAGAAGCCGGTGCACCACAACGAGGAGCGGCCCCCGCTCGCCGCAGCTAGAGAAAGCCCGCGCACAGCAATGAAGACCCAATGCAGCCAAAAAAAAAAAAAAAAAAAAAAAAATATATATATATATATATATATATATAAAATCTATGTTGATTCCTGAGTTTTTTTGGTGCCCCTTTACATTTGGCACCTGAGTTCCTCACTTCCCTCACACTAATCCCAGCCCTAGATAATTGTTTGAATTGTTATGATGAGTGACTCGTGTGTAAACCTCTCAAAACAGCATCCACGGTGAGCACAATAAATGTTGTGTGCATTTCCACTCAGAAAGCATTTGTTTTCTAGTGCGTGACAAGCACTGAACTAGAAGTTGGGGTGCAAGGGTGAAATGAGCCCCAGCTCCTGCTCTCTAGTTGCTTGGGCTTGGAAGGGAGCTGATGAGGGTGGGGAAGTCTGTGGGTGCCATCACAGGGCATGTGCTGAGTAGAGCAAAGTCTTTGCCACCCTCACTGAGAGGGTGATGATGTGGCTGAGACTTTATTTATTTATTTATTTCACAAGACAACTTCCATTTAAAATTTTTATTACATATATATACATTCCTTTTTATATTCTTTTCCATTATGTTATATCAGGATATTGAATAAAGTTCCCTGTGCTGTACAGTAGGACCTTGTTGTTTATCCATTCTATATATAATAATTTGCATCTGCTAATCCCAAATTCCCAATCCATCCCTCCTCTCCCCCACCCACCCCTTGACAACCACAAGTCTACATCTGTGAATGTGTTTCTGTTTCGTAGATAGGTTCATTTGCGTCATGTTTTAGATTTCACATATAAGTGATATCATATGATATTTGCCTTTTTCTTTCTGACTTACTTCACTTAGTATGATAATCTTTAGGTCTATCCATGTTGCTGCAAATGGCATTATTTCAATCTTTTTATGGCTGAGTAGTATTCCATTGTATATATAAACCACATCTTCTTTATCCATTCATCTGTCGATGGACACTTAGGTTGTTTCCATGTCTTGGCTGTTATGAATAGTGCTGCTATGAACATAGGAGTGCATGTATCTATTTGAATTATAGTTTGGTCCGGATATATGCCCAGGAGTGGGATTGCTGGATCATATGGCAACTCTATTTTTAGTTTTATGAGGCACCTCCATACTGTTTTCCATAGTGGCTGCACCAACTTACATTCCCACCAACAGTGTTGGAGGGTTCCCTTTTCTCCACACCCTCTCCAGCGTTTGTTATTTGTAGACTTTTTAATGATGGCCATTCTCATTGTAGTTTTGGTTTGCATGTCTCTAATAATTAGCAGTGTTGAGCATCTTTTCATGTGCCTGTTGGCCATCTGTATGTCTTCTTTGGGGAAATGTCTATTTAGGGCTTCTGGTGGCCGAGACTTTAAAGATGAGCATATGCTGGCTGAACATGGAGAGAAAGGAATATCAGGCAGGAGGTGTGGCCTGAGCAAAGGCATGGTATGCTATGCCCAATTCCAGGTCATTTTCTAAGGTTGTAGCCTGGAATGGGGGGTGGGGGCAGGTCAAGAATGAGACTGGGTGGGTGGGGGAAGACCCTGGGATTTCACCCTGAGCCGAGCATTCGTTCTGTTCCCAAGTCACACTGACTACAGGAGAGCTCAGCCTAGAATGGTCCACTCCTACTCCCAGGGGTGCCGCTTTCCCTGGGTAACAGAAATGGCAATATTGATGCCTAATATTGATTTCTTCTTCTTATTTTCCTATGTTTAATTGCAGTAAAATACACATAACATAAACTTTACCATATAAACCATTTAAAAATGTACACAGTGGCATTAAGTACATTCACACTGTTGTGCAAGTGTCACCACCATCCATCTCCGGAACACTTTCATCATTGTAAACTCAGACTCTGCACCCATTAAACACTAACTCTCCATTCCTGCCAGCCCTTGGAAAGCACCATTCTACTTTCTGTCTCAAAGAATGTGCCTCCTCTAGGTACCTCCTGTAAGTGGAATCATACAGTATTTGTCTTTTTGTGACTGGCTTATTTCACTTTGCATAGTGTCCTCAAGTTTCCTCCATTTTAGAGCATATGTCAGAATTTCCTTCCTTTTTTTTTGTTTTGTTTTGGTTTTTGTTTTTTTAATTTTTGAATTTTATTTTATTTATTTTTTTATACAGCAGGTTCTTTTTTTATACAGCAGGTTCTTATTAGTTATCCATTTTATGCCTATTAGTGTATATATGTCAATCCCAATCTCCCAGTTCATCACACCACCACCCCCACCACTTTCCCCCCTTGGTGTCCATACGTTTGTTCTCTACATCTGTGTTGCAATTTCTGCCCTGCAAACCAGTTCATCTGTACCATTTTTCTAGGTTCCACATATATGCGTTAATATACGATATTTGTTGTTCTCTTTCTGACTTATTTCACTCTGTATGACAGTCTCTAGATCCATCCACGTCTCTACAAATGACCAAATTTTGTCCCTTTTTATGGCTGAGTAATATTCCATTGTATATATATACCACATCTTCTTTATCCATTCGTCTGTCGATGGGCATTTAGGTTGCTTCCATGACCTGGCTATCGAAAATAGTGCTGCAGTGAACACTGGGGTGCATGTGTCTTTTTGAATTATGGTTTTCTCTGGGTATATGCCCAGTAGTGGGATTGCTGGGTCATATGGTAATTCTATTTTTAGTTTTTTAAGGAACCTCCATACTGTTCTCCATAGTGGCTGTATCAATTTACATTCCTACCAACAGTGGAAGACAGTTCCCTTTTCTCCACACCCTCTCCAGCATTTGTTGTTTGTAGTATTTCTGATGATACCCATTCGAACTGGTGTGAGGTGATACCTCATTGTAGTTTTGATCTCCATTTCTCTAATAATTAGTGATGTTGAACAGCTTTTCATGTGCTTCTTGGCCATCTGTATGTCTTCTTTGGAGAAATGTCTATTTAGGTCTTCTGCCCATTCTTGGATTCCGCTGTCTGTTTTTTTAATATTGAGCTGCATGGGCTGTTTATATATTTTCGAGATTAATCCTTTGTCCATTGATTCGTTGGCAAATATTTTCTCCCATTCTGAGGGTTGTCTTTTTGTCTTGTTTGTAGTCTCCTTTGCTTTGCAGAAGCTTTTAAGTTTCATTAGGTCCCATTTGTTTATTTTTGTTTTTATTTCCATTACTCTAGGAGGTGGATCAAAAAAGATCTTGCTGTGATTTATGTCAAAGAGTGTTCTTCCTATGTTTTCCTCTAAGAGTTTTATAGTGTCCGGTCTTACCTTTAGGTCTCTAATCCATTTTGAGTTTATTTTTGTGTATAGTGTTAGGGAGTGTTCTAATTTCATTCTTTTACATGTAGCTGTCCAGTTTTCCCAGCACCACTTATTGAAGAGACTGTCTTTTCTCCATTATATATCCTTGCCTCCTTTGTCATAGATTAGTTGACCATAGGTGCGTGGGTTTACCTCTGGGCTTTCTATCCTGTTCCATTGATCTATATTTCTGTTTTTGTGCCAGTACCATATTGTCTTGATTACTGTAGCTTTGTAGTATAGTCTGAAGTCAGGGAGTCTGATTCCTCCAGCTCCGTTTTTTTCCTTCAAGACTGCTTTGGCTATTCAGGGTCTTCTGTGTCTCCATAAAAATTTTAAGATTTTTTGTTCTAGTTCTGTAAAAAATGCCATAGGTAACTTGATAGGGATTGCATTGAATCTGTAGATTGCTTTGGATAGTATGGTCATTTTCACAATGTTGCTTCTTCCAATCCAAAAACATGGTATATCTCTCCATCTGTTTGTATCATCTTTTATTCCTTTCAACAGTGTCTTATAGTTTTCTGCAGGTCTTTTCTCTCCCTAGGTAGATTTATTCCTAGGTATTTTATTCCTTTTGTTGCAGTGGTAAATGGGAGTGTTTCCTTAATTTCTCTTTCAGATTTTTCATCATTAGTGTATAGGAATGCAAGAGATTTCTGTGCATTAATTTTGTATCCTGCAACTTTACCAGATTCATTGATTAGCTCTAGTACTTTTCTGGTGGCATCTTTAGGATCCTCTGTGTATAGTATCATGTCATCTGCAAAGAGTGACAGTTTTACTTCTTCTTTTCCAATTTGTATTCCTTTTATTTCTTTTTCTTCTCTGATTGCCGTGGCTAGGACTTCCAAAACTATGTTGAATAATAGTGGTGAGAGTGGACATCCTTGTCTTGTTCCTGATCTTAGAGGAACTGCTTTCAGTTTTTCACCATTGAGAACTATGTTTCCTGTGAGTGTGTCATATATGGCCTTTATTATGTTGAGGTAGGTTCCCTCTATGCCCACTTTCTGGAGAGTTTTTGTCATAACTGGGTGTTGAATTTTGTCAAAAGCTTTTTCTGCATCTATTGAGATGATCATATGGTTTTTCTTCTTCAATTTGTTAATATGGTGTATCACATTGATTAATTTGCATATATTGAAGGATCCTTGCATCCCTGGCATAAATCCCACTTGATCATGGTGTACGATCCTTTCAATGTGTTGTTGGATTCTGTTTGCTAGTATTTTGTTGAGGATTTTTGCAGCTATATTCATGAGTGATATTGGTCTGTGATTGTCTTTTTCTGTAGTATCTTTGCCTGGTTTTGGTATCAAGGTGATGTGGCCTCATAGAATGAGTTTGGGAGTGTTCCTTCCTCTGCAATTTTTTGGAGGAGTTTGAGAAGGATGGGTGTTAGCTTTTGTCTAAATGTTTGATAGAATTCACCTGTGAAGCCATCTGGTCCTGGACTTTTGTTTATTGGAAGATTTTTAATCACAGTTTCAATTTCATTACTTGTGATTGGTCTGTTCGTGTTTTCTATTTCTTCCTGCTTCAGTCTTGGAAGGTTATACCTTTCTAAGAATTTGTCCATTACTTCCAGGTTGTCCATTTTATTGGCATAGAGTTGCTTGTAGTAGTCTCTCAATATGCTTTGTATTTCTGCGGTGTCTGTTGTAACTTCTCCTTTTTCATTTCTAATTTTATTGATTTGAGGTCTCTCCCTCTTTTTCTTGATGAGTCTGGCTACTGGTTTATCAATTTTGTTTATCTTCTCAAAGAACCAGCTTTTAGTTTTATTGATCTTTGCCATTGTTTTCTTGATTTCTATTTCATTTATTTCTGCTCTGATCTATATGATTTCTTTCCTTCTGCTAACTTTGGGTTTTGTTTGTTCTTTCTCTAGTTCCTTTAGGTGTAAGGTTAGATTGTTTATTTGAGATTTTTCTTGTTTCTTGAAGTAGGCTTGTATAGCTATAAACTTCCCTCTTAGAACTGCTTTTGCTGCATCCCATAGGTTTTGGATCATCTTGTTTTCATTGTCATTTGTCTCTAGGTATTTTTTGATTTCCTCTTTGATTTCTTCAGTGATCTCTTGGTTGTTTAATAACGTATTGTTTAGCCTCCATGTGTCTGTGTTTTTTACGTTATTTTCCACTGTAATTGATTTCTAATCTCATAGAGTTGTGGTCAGAAAAGATGCTTGATATGATTTCAATTTTGTTAAATTTACTGAGGCTTCATTTGTGACCCAAGATGTGATCTATCCTGGAGAATGTTCTGTGTGCACTCGAGAAGAAGTGTAATCTGCTGTTTTTGGATGGAATGTACTATAAATATCAATGAAATCTATCTGGTTTATTATGTCATTTAAAGCTTGTGTTTCCTTATTAATTTTCTGTATGGATGATCTGTCCGTTGGTGTAAGTGAGGTGTTAAACTCCCCCACTATTTTTATGTTAGTGTCGATTTCCTCTTTTATAGCTGTTAGCAGTTGTCTTATGTATTGAGGTTCTCCTATGTTGTGTGCGTATAGATTTATAATTGTTATATCTTCTTCTTGGATTGATCCCTTGATCATTATGTAGTGTCCTTCCTTTTCTCTTGTAACATTTTTTATTTTACAGTCTATTTTACCTGATATGAGTATTGCTACCCCAGCTTTCCTTTGATTTCCATTTGCGTGGAATATCTTTTTCCATCTCCTCACTTTCAGTCTATATGTGTTCCTAGGTCTGAAGTGGGTCTCTTGTGGACAGCATATATATGGTTCTTGTTTTTGTATCCATTCAGCCAGCCTGTGTCTTTTGGTGGGAGCATTTAATCCATTCACATTTAAGGTAATTATCGATATATATGTTCCTATTACCATTTTCTTAATTGTTATGGGTTTCTTTTTGTAGGTCCTTTTCTTCTCTTGTGTTTCCCACTTAGAGAAGTTCCTTTAGCATTTGTTTTAGAGCTGGTTTGGTGGTGCTGAATTCTCTTAGCTTTTGCTTATCTGTAAAACTTTTGATTTCTCCATCGAATCTGAATGAGATTCTTGCCGGTTAGAGTAATCTTGGTTGTACGTTCTTCCCTTTCAACACTTTAAATATGTCATGCCACTCCCTTCTGGCTTGTAGAGTTCCTGCTGAGAAATCAGCTGTTAACCTTATGGGAGTTCCCTTGTATGTTATTTGTTGTTTTTCTCTTGCTGCTTTCAATAATTTTTCTTTGTCTTTAATTTTTTTTTTAATGTCTGAAACATTTATATTAACATATTTCCATACAAATAACCCAATGAAAGTTTAGTATTAGTTGTTTTGTTTGTTTGTTTTTTTATACTGCAGGTCCTTATTAGTCATCAATTTTATACACATCAGTGTATACATGTCAATCCCAATCGCCCAATTTAGCACACCACCATCCCCACCCCACCGCAGTTTTCTCCCCTTGGTGTCCATATGTCTGTTCTCTACATCTGTGTCTCAGCTTCTGCCCTGCAAACCGGCTCATCTGTACCATTTTTCTAGGTTCCACATACATGCGTTAATATACGATATTTGTTTTTCTCTTTCTGATTTACTTCACTCTGTATGACAGTCTCTAGATCCATCCACGTCTCAACAATCCACGTGTTGAGACGTGGATGTCTTTAATTTTTGCCAATTTGATTACTATGTGTCTCGGCATGTTTCTCCTTGGGTTTATCCTGTCTGGAACTCTCTGTGCTTCCTGGACTTGGGTGGCTATTTCCTTTCCCATGTTAGGGAAGTTTTCGACTATAATCTCTTCAAATATTTTCTCGGGTCCTTTCTCTCTCTCTTCTCCTTCTGGGACCCCTATAATGCGAATGTTGTTGTGTTTAATGTTGTCCCAGAGGTCTCTTAGGCTGTCTTCATTTCTTTTCATTCTTTTTTCTTTATTCTGTTCCACAGCAGTGAATTCCACCATTCTGTCTTCCAGGTCACTTATCCGTTCTTCTGCCTCAGTTATTCTGCTATTGATTCCCTCTAGTGTATTTTTCATTTCAGTTATTATATTGTTCATCTCTGTTTGTTTGTTTTTTAATTCTTCTAGGTCTTTGTTAAACATTTCTTGCATCTTCTCAATATTTGCCTCCATCTAAGGTCCTGGATCATCCTCACTGTCATTATTCTGAATTCTTTTTCTGGAAGGTTGCCTATCTGCACTTCATTTAGTTGTTTTTCTGGGGTTTATCTTGTTCCTTCATCTGCTACATAGCCCTCTGCCTTTTCATCTTGTCTGTCTTTCTGTGAATGTGATTTTTGTTCCACAGGCTGCAGGATTGTAGTTCTTCTTGCTTCTGCTGTCTGCCTTCTGGTGGATGAGGCTATCTAAGAGGCTTGTGCAAGCTTCCTGATGGGAGGGACTGGTGGTAGGTAGAGCTGGGTGTTGCTCTGGTGGGCAGAGCTCAGTAAAACTTTAATCCACTTGTCTGCTGATGGGTGGGGCTTGGTTCCCTCCCTGTTGGTTGTTTGGCCTGAGGCCACCCAACACTGGAGCCTACCTGGCTCTTTGGTGGGGCTAATGGCGGACTCTGGGAGGGCTCATGCCAAGGAGTACTTCCCAGAACTTCTGCTGCCGGTGTCCTTGTCCTCACAGTGAGACACAGCCACCCCCCGCCTCTGCAGGAGAAACCCCAACACTAGCAGGTAGGTCTGGTTCAGTCTCCTATAGGGTCACTGCTCCTTCCCCTGGGTCCCGATGCGCACGCTACTTTGTGTGTGTCCTCCAAGAGTGGAGTCTCTGTTTCCCCCAGTCCTGTCGAAGTCCTGAAATCAAATCCCGCTAGGCTTCAAAGTCTGATTCTCTAGGAATTCCTCCTCCCGTTGCCGGATCCCCAGATTGGGAAGCCTGACGTGGGGCTCAGAACCTTCACTCCAGTGGGTGGACTTCTGTGGTATAAGTGTTCTCCAGTTTGTGAGTCACCCACCCAGCAGTTATGGGATTTGATTTTATTGAGATTGTGCCCCTCCTACCATCTCATTGTGGCTTCTCCTTCGTCTTTGGATGTGGGGTATCTTTTTTGGTGAGTTCCAGTGTCTTCCTGTCGATGATTTTTCAGCAGTTGGTTGTGATTCCGGTGCTCTCACAAGAGGGAGCACAGAATTTCCTTCCTTTTTGAGGCTGAGCATTTTCTATCATATGCATATACCACATTTTGTTTATCCATTCATTTGTTGATGGACACTTGGATTGTTTCCAACTTTCGGCTACAGTGAATGATGCAGCTATGAACGTGGGTGTACAGATATTTCTTCGAGACCCTGATTTCAGTTCTTCCAGGTACGTACCCAGAATGGAATTGCTGGATCATATGGTAATTCTATGTTTAATATTTTGAGGAGCTGTCATACTGTTTTCCTATTCTTATTATTTTTACTAGATAAGAGAACTGAGGCACCCAGTACATTGCCTGCCCCTAGTGAAGCTGGTTGACTGAATGAGTCTCCCGGAGGTCGAGTAACTTGCCTAAGGCCCCGCAGCTAGAGGTGGGCGAGTGAGGTCAGAACAAATTCCAACCCAGGGGCCAACCCAGGGGCCAAAGGCTCTTTATCTCCAGGCTATTCCCATTTCCTGAGAGGGCCTGGCTCTCATCAGTCCTGGGAGGAGTCTCACCCTCCTTTCTCCCTTCCCTCCTTTTGGGGCAGAAGCTGAGGATACAGCCCTTAGGGAGCCCCCCACCCCTTTGCAGCAATTAGTTGCAAAGTTGCCAGTGATAACTGTGACTCTTAGGAAAAGAAAGGGGCAGGCAGGTCCAGCTGCAGTCACTCACGTTCAGGAGAAAAAGAGCAGCTTGGGCTGCTCATGACTAATAAAAACTTGGAGCCTTCGACCCATGCCCACGCCACTCCCCGAGGGCCCAGGCACCTGCTACTGTGTCATCAACTAGAGATTGCTCTTCCTTATCTGATCCTGCACACCCAGCGGACAGGGTTAGCATTTGTACCTGACCTCCACGGCGCCTGGTATGTGGTGAGCACTCTGATTCTGGGATGATTGAACCTGCAGGGCCTCCTGTGTGATGGGCCCAGGGCGAAGAACTTTACCCATGTTATCTGACTTGACTCTGTGAGCTAGGGACTGTTTAGTGTCTCCATTTGACAGATGAAGAAACTATGGCTCAGAGAGCAAGCGACCTGTTTGCTGTTCCAGCCAATCCTTTGCAGCGCTGGGATATGCAGCAGGGGGCTGCTCACCACAGACTCATACAGGAGAGGCGAAATCCATGTCAGCCCCAGACTCGTTAGGTTTGGGAGGTCTCACTTGAATTCCCCACTTGAATCCCTAGAGTAGGCGGGAGGAAAAGAGGGGTGATTCCAAACCTGGTGGACCCCTGTGCCCTGCTTGTCTGCCTTCCCCTCTTTGCAGGGTTCTGTGAGCTCCGGAGGTGGAAAGGTTCTCCTTTGTTGCGAACAGGGCTGTGTGGTCATGACACCAGCCCAGCCCTCCATCCTCCTGGGCTCCACATGCTCCCGTGACCCGGGGAGCCCTGACTGCTCAAGACACTGACATCACTCTCTTCTCTCAGGACGCAGGCCTGTGGCATTTCTGAGGCCCGATATTTCACAGGCCTGGGGAGCCCCACTAAGTCCCCCATCACTCCAGACACAGTCCTCTGCCCCAGCATGGGGGTGTTGGTAGCAGCTGAGCCTGTCCCCAGGGCCCGTCTAAACCCCAAGCCACCACGATGGTCATTAGAGAAATGACATTCCTTCTAAAATTACTTCCTGCTGGTGAGTACTTGCATACACAGAGCATGTCAAAGACCAGGTGTTAGGACTATTGATTTTCCATAAGTTACGTGGTGGCGGTTTGCCCCAAAGGACCTCTGAGAGACATAAGAATTGATAAAGATTATGTTTGCACTTGGTAGTTTTTTTTTCTTTACATGCAGACAATTCAAGCTGCACAGTGAGGTCAGTACCCCTCACAGGGGCTTGGAACCTGGGACCACCCTTGTCCTCTAGAGGCGATTCCTTGCATCGTTCCTTTGCACACTACCAGCTTGGACACGTTGTATGTTGGAGCACACAGGCCTGACGTCAGCCAGGCCCAGGGTCAAATCCCCTACTTTACTGATCTCTTAACGTTCCCTCTGTTCACTGTGCCCCAGCCACACTGCCCTCCTGTCTTAACATCAGGAAGTCAAGTTGTTCTGCCCCAGGTCCTTTGCACAGGCGGTCCCCTCTGCCGAGAGCCTCCACCCCCACCCCAGAGCTGACCATAACTGGCTCATCTCTCCTGCCTTTTACCTTGCTTTATTGCCTTCCCCACACTTATCACTCCTGCAAATGATCTTGTTTATGTGTTCTTTACTGCTCTCCAACTCACCCCCTTTACCTGAGAGCTCCCTTCTGTACCAGCAGAGCAAGACCTGCCATGCAGCTACCTGTAAATACATGTAGTTACCATGGAGCAGGTGACCTGACCTCTCTAAGCTCTCTAAGCCTCTGTTTCTTCATCTGTTCAGTGGGCATAATTAGTCATGAGGGCTACATTAAAAGAGATATACCATACACATGGGGGGTGGCGTAGAGCAGGCACATCACAAATGGTGAGTCGCTAATGTCATTCACTTCAATTCCTTGAGAGCAAAGAGCACGTCTGTCTCGTTGTGCCGGAGAGTACCTGTAACCTACCAGTAAACGTTGACCGAATCAGCAGGAAGCTGACCATTATTGGTAAGGCTGGTGTTTCTTTGCTCACAACTTGGCCCTTTGTGGGCCGTATCACCTGTGTCTTGGTTGCCAGGACATCGGAGTGTCTGCCAGATTCACACTTGGCCTCTTACAGGTTTTGATTCTTGGGCTCAGGCAAGTAAGGAGCTTGGTGTAATACTCCAGGAAGCTTTTCCAGGGTAGGAAAGATGGGGTGATGGTCATCACAGGAGTTAAGACCATGGACCCTGAAGTCTAACTGCCTTGGGTTTAAATCTAGCTTCACTGGTTATTAGCTATGTGATCTTGGGCAAGTTACTTAACCTGTCTGTGTCTCAGTACGTACATCACAGGGTAGTTATGAGGATTTGACTGTTTACTGTCAGTAGTGCTCTTAGAATGGTGCCTGGCACTTAGTAAGTAAGTGCTATGTTAAGTTTGTTATTATTATTATCCCTCTGTTTTCTCTGCTTCCCTGTGTTGTGTCTTCACTCACGTAAGATACATTCATTAAACACCTACAATGCATCCAGAACTGTGCAGGGTACCAGGGAATCAAAGGTGAACCAACATCCTGGCCCCTGTCCTCAAGGTGCTTACAGTCAGGCGGGAGAATACATGATGACAGAGGTGTGGATAGATACCAGGGGAGGACAGACCTAAGAAGAATAATCAGGGCTTCCCTGGTGGTGCAGTGGTTTAGAATCCACCTGCCAGTGCAAGGGACACAGGTTTGAGCCCTGGTCTGGAAAGATCCCACATGCTGTGGAGCAACAAAGCCTGAGAGCCACAACTACTGAGCCCACGCGCCACAACTACTGAAGCCTGCGTGCCTAGAGCCCATACTCTGCAACAAGAGAAGCCCGTGCACCGCAACGAAGAGTAATCCCCGCTCACCGCAACTAGAGAAAGCCTGCGCGCAGCAACGAAGACCCAGAGCAGCCAAAAATTTAAAAAAAAAAAATGATTCCACTCAGCCGTGCCCCCTCCTGGTTTGGAAAAATAGATTCCTGCCTCAGGGCGCTCACACCTGCCTTGCTGAACATCTCTCTGACCCTCTGCTGGGACTAGACTCATTCTGAATTCTCAGAGCTGTCAGGGCCCATGCAGACCTGCATCTCTTCCTTCTCTCCCACCCAACCCCCGCTTCAGTTCCTCCAGGAAAAGCTGTCGGCTCTTCGGCCACAGGGAACGGGGAGCAAAGCCGCCTCCTTGATGCTGGCAGTGGGGCCATCCTGCCACCTTCTAGCCTCAAGGACCCTGGACCATCACTGTCAGCAAGGACAGAGGAACGCAAATGTCGGGGAGTGGGGTTGACGGGATGGTGGCACACAGATAGGTATAACTGAGGAACCCTCAGCCTCGGGTCAGCTCCTGGGGCTGCCACTTCAGGTAATTCGCCCTGCCTGGTGTGTTCCGAGGAAGTGATGGTTGGGAGCCAGAGCGAGGAGGTTCTTTTCACGTGGGCTGCTCACTTGTGACAAATGCTCCAGGGCAGGAAACTTACCACCCGGCCTCCGCTGAGCAGGCACGTGAGCCAACGCCAGGACTCCCGGCTCTGTACCACGGCTCTGGTTCCTCAGCTTACCGTGAACTTGGGCAGATCACATCTCTGTCCTGCGCCTGTTTCCTCAACTGCAAAATGGGAACAATGTGGAGGATCAGGTGAGATTACATGTTAAAACATGTGGTACTGGGCTTGGCTTTATTATCACTTATTATGCTGGTGTCGTTTATTATTGTCATCATTTTCCAGGGACATTTAGGTCACGCCTACTGCCCATCCCACGTGGAAGCAGGATCTCATGTAAGAAAGATCCTTTCATTTTCCTAACAAACCGTCCTACCTACCATTGTCTGCATTTACATTCTAGGGAGGCTGTTGTAGTTTGTAGGAAGGAGAGGCCCCCAGGTTTCCGCAGACACCGGACACCTGGAGTTGCAGCTGCAATCGAAGGGAACTGAGGCCCTCTCTCCCGTCCTCCCTCAGGGACTGTGTTGTCCTCACACAGAGGCTTGTGTCTCCTGGGTACACACTCGTGTTCCTCACTAGCCCTGGCTTCTCTGTCCTTCTGCGGGCACGTGGCCCGTGATTGTGGTGACCCAGCCCCAGGTCTGCCTTGTGGCCTTCACCTCCGTGTCTTTGCCCAGCCAGTGCAGTCTCTCAGTGTTCTGCTGATCTCGGAGGGACAGCAGTGAACCGTGGCTTGAAGCGAGATCTCAGTTCCCTGCCCAGGAATCAGACCTGGGTAGCCTGGATGAAAACCAGGAATCCTAACCACTAGACCACCAGGGGCTACAGGCTAGAAGCAAAGTTCCCCTGGCTCTCCCCCGACCCTTTGAAAGCAAAAATATTTCAAGGAGGCAAAAACTGTAAAAACGGGTACAAAGTTTATCATTAGAGACACAGTACAACAAGGGGGAGGGCACACAGAGAAACAGTTTATTTATCTAAGACTGAAGCAAGGCAGAAATACATACCTGGAGAGAAAGGGTATGGGCATGGGCGTCCTCTCTAATGATAAGCACAGTAAAGACGTGATTTAAATCACTTATACAGGACAGTCCAGCCGGGTCTTTGTTTACCTTTGGCCAATTATCTGGTTTCTTTTTTCACACCTGACCTGCCCTAGGGCCCTCCCCAATGTGCCTGCGCAACTTTTTGCTAAGATGGATCCCACCGCAGAGGTCCCTGGGGGTATGTATGTCCACAGATTATTAGGGGGTGGCGCCCCTCCCTTTTTGACCCCCAAGGAGCCTTCCTGCACATGTGCAGACAGGGACGTTTTCCTTGACCTCAGGAGTGGTCATCTTATCTCTTTACTTCAGCAGAGCTCAGCTTTTGCCACTAGCTTTGTCCTTGGAGTGTCTGGGGGAGAACAAAGCTTCACTTTTACTCCACTTGACAAACACCAGCTGAGCAGCCCAGGGGCCCATCTACCTCCTACCTTACTACCTCCTGAGAGAGCCTCTGATCGGCCCAGCTCCTCCCGCTGAGCCCGGCCACAGAGGTTAAATGTCACTAGCCAAGGCCTAGATGGGCCACCTTTGGGTCTGTGTCCACCCTGGCCAAATGGCTGTGGCAAAGCATCCAGAGTCGTGGGGCGCAGATCACACAGATTACGGCCGCAGGGGCTATGGGGATGAGGTGGGCGGTGGGTCCCTTAAGAAGGAGGCAGACAAGGGAACTCTCTGGAGGGATATTAATGTTGTATTTCTCGGCAAGGATTTGGATGGCACAGGTGTGTGCACTATCAAAATTCATCTAAAGGTATGCTTAAGATTTGTGCATTTTACATACACACACAAAACCTTAAACATGTTTTGAACTCTAGTTAATGATATGCATGCTGAAGTGTTGAGGGGTGATGTATTTCAAAGCTTTCTTTGAAATACATCAAAAAATTAAGGTGGATTGACTGACAGATGAAAGGATGGATGGAGGGATAGATACACGATAAAGCAAACACAGCAAAATGCTATAGAATCGAGGTGGTGGGTACATGACTATTCACTGTATAATTCCTTCAACTTTTCAGTACATTTGAAATTTTTTACAATAAAGTGTATAAGTTTTAATAAAAACGTAAGAGAGTGTGAGTGGGCAGGCGCTGCCTGACACAATTTGTTCTTCCTCCAGTTAAAAACACAGGACACTACCGCCCCGGGCCTGCTACAGAAGGCTGAGCATCTCTTGTCCAGCCCCTAACTCCTGTCAAAAGCTGAAATGAGTTGATGAGTAATTGAGAGAGTCTCCAGGATATGTGGGTCGCTCACCACTCCTGGTTTTCCAGATCAGGTCCCCACATCAAGCTAGGTCCCCAGGAAGGGCATAGCTGGTGCTGATTTGCAATTTTGCTTGCTGTTGACAAGTCTTTTTAGAATTACAACTCTGCGTCACACCCTCACTTTTATAGACCCCCTCTCAGCATCTTTTGTACCATCAACACTGGCATCATTGTTGTATTTCCACTGTGTGAGAATCCCCAAGATAAAATCCCCTCAGGTCTGGTTGCTGCTGTAGACCCAGCTCAGTAGGCCGCTCGTAGATGCTCAGTAAATGTTTACCAGCTAAATGCAAGATTGAGTGAATTGCAGAATTCAGTGGAGGAAAGAAGCATCTCTCTCTTGACCAATGGATAGGCTTTCTTTAAGCAAAGAGTGAGAACTAAGCAGCACGCAGTGCTTCCCTTTTGGTGTGGCTAGAAATTCAGTATAGCAATTATAACTGCTCCTGTAGCCTGCGGTCCCTCACTAGGAGTGGGAAAGCTACCCACTCCCTCCCTTTTACGACTCTGGATTTTTTTGTCTTCCTGTGTCTAATGCTACAGGGAATACATAATAAATAAATGAACAAAGTCAAGTCCAATTCTTTCATTTTGCTGTTGAGGAAAACAACTCAGAGAGGTTAAGCGACTTGCCTGAAGGTGAACAGCAGAGCCAACACAGATCCAGCCTCTCCTGCTTCCACAGTTCTTTCTCCTGGATCACACTGCCTCTTGTATTCAGATCGGAGGCGAAACTACAGCTTGGAAATGATGCCACTGCCTCTAAAATGAGATACACTGGCCGAAAATCCTAACTGTGTAGGGTCCAAACCAGCAGAAAACTCTCCACTTGATCCTCCTCTGGGTATTGAGTGACTAATTCTCAGGACGCCCAGAAAGCCCTCCATAGCACCAGGAGCTCTGGATTGTCCCTGAAGTCTCCTGAGTCCTGGAAGACTGTGGTGCTAAGAAGCCAAAACGTTTCTTGGAATCAGTGACCCTGCAGGTCCAGAGCAAACGAGCAAAGGTGTCTGCCACTGCCTCCATCAGGTCCCCACACCCTGCTTCCCAGCTGCGCCGGCAGGGAGGGCCAGTCAGATCTGAAGAAAGGACCTGGCAGGCCACCTGGTAGCCTGATTTACAAGGAAGAATTGAAGGACGGAGAGACCATCCCTTGTTTAAAGCCACACGGTTTGTTTGTGCAGACGAGGGCTCGGATGCAGGCCTCCAGGCCTCCCAGCCACAACTCTTCCCACCGTATCACACCGCCTCTTCACAAAGCCACAGAACAGTTGTTCTGCATTAGGGTGAACCAGAAGGCCGTCGGAACGGGTTGACAACCGACTTCAAAGAAGCCTCTGATGCAGTTGGTGGTGGATGAATTTAGTGGAGATGCTACCAGATCGGACCGGCACCAACATGTCAGGCCCAGGAGACCACAGCACTCCTACCAGTAACCCCAGCACCAGTGCATCCCCAAGACCCAGCGTGGCTGGTGGCATTGACTTTATTCCTGCATTGAGTGAGCACCTAGCCTGGCCTAGTGAATTGTGGTCCCAGGCCTCACTAGTTTCCCACCTGGAATCACTTGGAGATAATGAGATTCATGGGCCTTTCACGGGGTACATCCTCAAGGACCAGAAGGTTCCAGCAGGTTTCCATCAACCCAGAACTCTATAGGTTGGAAAATAGTCTCCACAGCCTCAGAAACTCAAAAACTCAACCCAGGGTCTGGAAAAGTCAGCACCTAGAGAGAGAGGGAGTGTGTACGTGACCCAGGCTCATGTTTGGGTCTGACGACGACGTGGCTTTTTTCTCGGCCAGTGGATAGAGGTCATTAATTATTTTCCCTCTGGGGCCTCTGAGGAATGCTGGGGTGCTGGAGGCCTTGGAGAGGCTTAGTGGCTAAGCCCACGTGGAAGTCATCACTTTGATGGGATCGCCATTTTGGAGTCTTTGGTCTTAAGTTAGCATGACAGACTTCAGTCGTAGGCGAATGTACTGCTGGGATACTTGGGAGGCTGGGAACCAGCTTCAGGTGATCAAAACCTCCGAAGGCTTTACTTTGCTAGAAGGCTCACCCTCTGCACTTCTCTATTGCTGGTCTCAAGCCTAAGGCCCAGGAGGGCCTTGTTGGCCCACTTAAGTCCCGTGGTTGCCCTTTGGTGGGAAGAAGTTGGATGTCTCCAAAGGGGCCTGAAAGGACCCCTCTGGCTTCCGTGGTAATGTTGGGGGGTGGGGTGGGAGGAGACCCTTGGATTTACCTTCCCACTGAGGTTGCCCTCAGAGACAAGAGGCATTTCTCTAAAAGGAAACCAGGGCGCTCCTCAAAAGGGGAAATGGATGCTAGGCTTCCCAAAACAAAGGCTGTCTCCCATGCCCAATATAGAAATTGTTCTGAGCTATTTTTGTTAATTAATTTAATATGAACATATGGTTTGTTGGTCATTGTCAGTGATCTAACCTGTAAGATTCTTAAAAGCGAGAGACGATGCCACAATGCTTTATTGCTACGTACCCATATGTGCATCTCTGTCCTCAGAACTCATATTTGTAGACACTCTTGTTTGCACTTTGACCCACACCATCTCGTCTGATCTTTGCAAGATCCCTGGGAAGCAGTTTTACCGGATTCAGTGCTCCCAGGAGAATGACCCTTTGCTTCAGGAAACCAACATCTTGGATGGCTTTGCAGGCAAACAGGAAGGGGGGGGAAGAGAAAATTGTCTCAAGACATGAGAATTGAACCCAGGCCGCCTGCACTGGGAACAGCTCTGCAGGGGCGGAATCCCAGAATCATCTGTCCTTGGTGCCTCCCCAGAGGAGCCAAGACATGGGCCTGGGCTTTACCCTTTGGTTTCACTGTTGATGATTTTAAAATGACAGAAGCAAATGAATAAGTTATAAAAATAGTAAGGCTCTCATTGACCCCAGATGCTGCGGTGGAGAGTGATTGAAAGATTCACATTAAGACTGTGGCTCCTGAGAGCACCTTCCTTCACTCAGACCTGCGGAGGAAATTTCCCTGCACACTTCACCTCTGGTCTGGGAACAGAATCTCAGCCCCAGTGGTAATGGTCCCAGAAAATTACCAGCCCTTGGAAATGAGGACGGAGAATGAAAATGCTATTTCAGCCCTATCTGGAAAGACTTAAAGGCACAAACCCTCCATCCCAGTTTCATTATTGATGATAGTTAAACTGTGTTAGAGACGCATACGTCAGCTGGGAAGGCACCCCACACACAGCTCTCGGGGCCCATGGAGCTCCTGGGACACCTGTGATTCTCGGAGGAGGGCCCTGTGCACACAGGGAGGGAGAGAGGGGCTTCCAGGCCCAAATTCTCAACTTCAGTGGCCTTTACCTTAGGGTTAAATGATAAGGGAGATTCTTTTTGGAAGGGCTGGTCTTTGCTTTTTATCCACAAGACTTAATATTTTAAAAATTTACATAGATCAATACCTTGTAATAACTTATAATGGAAAAGAACCTGAGAAAGAATATATATATGTATATATAAAACTGAATCACTTTGCTGTACCAGAAACTAACACAATGTTGTAAATCAAATATACTTCAATAGAAAAATTATAGTCACTATAAATATTTTAAAATGCAGAATGAATTCAAGAAAATAAAAATCACCTAAAATTCTGTCAACAATTTTTTTAATATAGAAACGTTTGAAGTTGGTCCCCAAAATCTCTTGGAAGGACCTGACTCGACTTCCCGTGTCTCTACATGGGGTGATCCCAGGTAGACCAGATGGGTTGGTGAGGATACAACCCAGTGAGATCAGGGCCTGTCCCCACCTCTCCTGCTCTTGGTCAGGGTGGTGGGAGGGGGTTTTCCTCCCACGGACATACGCCAGGCCCTGACCTTGACTCTGGCCTGCCAGGCCTGTGGTCGCAGACCACGGGGCACAGAAGCTCAGGCAGGAAAGTGAGTACATGCCGGAGCAGGACAAACCCTTACCTCTGCCACAATGAGCAAGAATGATATAGAACAGAAAGCCCAATGCCCAGGGCTTCAGTCTCCCTTCACTAGCTGTGCAATCCCCCCTTGAATCTCTCCATTTCTCAATCTGTAGAACCGCAATTATAATACACATGGGCTTAGATGAGATAGTGCATGTGAAACTGCTTTACAAACTGTCCAGTGCCATAAAAGCATAAGGAACCACAGTCGTCACTGTAGTGGGTATGGTAAGTGGGACCCCACAGGAACTGCTAACTTGAGAGGGGTTTGGGTGCCCCTCCTGGGCACAGACCAGGTGGCATCCTGCTGTGTCCCTCTTTAAGACAGGAACCTGGGGTGGGAAAGAGGACCTGTGGATGGCTTTATCTCAGCCTCAATGCTAGCTTAATAATGGTGCTATTTGTGGAGCAGTAACTCTGTGCCCAGCACCGGCCTAAGCATTTTACACACATGATCTTGTTTTCTTCTCCCAGCATCCCTGTGGGATAGTTACTGGGGCACAGAGAGGTTAAGTAACTTGCCCAAGGCTACACAGCTAGTCAGGGGCAGAACTGGGACCCCCACATAACTTGTCTCATTCTTCAGTTAGTGCTCTTAGCCCGTTGGCCAGACCACCTCTTTGTTTCCCATTATGACCTATGCCCTGCGATGGAGGGAAAAGGTGGGTCAGCTGCTTGATGGTATTGCTCGTGCTGGGCCCTGCTCCTTCTGGGAGAGGAGACTGAAGCTGAGGCAGGCAGGGCAGGGCATGGGAGCACCATTCCAGAGCCCAGGGGAGCGTAACTGACTGCCCCTCAGCTGTCCCCTGTCCCCTGTCTCCTTCCACACCCTGCATTGGTCTTATGGCCGCAGAAGTCCTTCTTTGTGGCTAACTTGGCCAGCCTCCTGGCCCAGCCTAGACCCAGCTGCTCTTCTTCTGCTCTCTGGGGAGATGGAGAATTATTCCATCCTACCCACAGTAATCTTCTACCAAACTCACAGATCTAAGTAAAGCCCATCCTTCCTTTGGTCCTTAGTCTGGTGAGGTTGGCTTCCCATCACCCATCTGGTTTGCAGGCCCTGTGGAGAGGCTGGCAGATGCCTCCTGGGGACAGTGACCGTAGTTCCCGGCTCCCCTCCAGGGTGAGGGCAGGGTTGGCCCACTGGGCAGCCTTGTCCCAATGTCGAATCACAGTGTTGGGACCACAAGACACTTGGTTAATCTTCCTCTACAAGTGCAATGCTTCCTTAATGATCTACAATGAGAAATATACCCGTAGGTGATAAGAAAATTAGATAGAAGACAAGCGCCTCCATTTATTAAGCCCTAAGTATGTGTCGTGAACTTGTGCTGATCACTTTATACATATTACAATATGTAATCCTTTCAACCCCCAAGCTGGTCCTCTTTTTTTTTCAACCCATTTTACAGATGAGGAAGTTGAGACTCAATAGAAGTTAAGTATCTTGTCACTGATTGGATGGCCAAATCTGTGGAGGAACTAGGATTAAACTGGTTCTGTTTTGCCCCAAAGACTGGGCTCCAGACTCCTCAGCACACTGTCCCACCGCCTTGCAAAGAAACCCAGGCACTTAAGTACATATTAGGAATAACACTGGCTTCTCCCTGCTCTCTCCATTCCTTAATATCTAAACCAGATAGAAAAGAGATTTCTTTATGGCTGCTCTGTAGGGTTTAGCACTTTCCTTTCAGACTATTTCTTAAAGAGGCTTGGCTCTTTATTCTCTGAACATTTCAAAATACAGTTGGACAAACACAAGCCATTTGAGTCAATTAGATGGTGGTTTCTTCCCTGGCTAGCATTAACTGAGTACTTAATGTAGGTCAAGCACTTTGTATTAATTATTTTTATTTAGTTCTCACAATAACCTGAGTTAGGTGGTGTCATTGTGAGGTATTGCAGTCAGGTGGTTCAGCACTCGGCCCTTAAAATCAGGCTACCTGCTCTTCTGCTTGCTAGCTGTGCGACCTGGTGTGACCATGGGCAAGTCACTTAACCTCTCTGTGCCCAGTTTCCTCATTTGTGAAATGATTAAAATGATCGCCATGGAAGAGTGTAAGGCTTATTAAATGGGTAAACATATGTAAAGAATTTGGAATAATGCCTGGCATTATAGTAAGCATTAGTTATTACAGACCTACTTTACGGTGTGGACATTGGAAGGAAGTAGCTTGCTCAGCTGAACTGGGAGAGCTGACATTTTTTTTTTTTTTTTTTAATTAATGACTTGATGCCTTTTTAATGTAATATACACAATTTATATTTTCCTAAACATATATATATATATATTTGTACTATATATCATATTTACATTTTTTTCCACACATACACACTGTATTTTATTTTTACAAGAGATAAATAGACTGACACCAGGCATTGTACATGAGAGCTGACATTTTAACCCAACGAGTCTAATGCCAAGACCCTTGCACTTAACCACTACCACTCCTTAGTAGCCCCAATTCTTTCACTTTTTTTTTTTTTTTTCTTTCACTTTTTTAAAAAATTAATTTTTACTGGAGTAGAGTTGATTTACAACGTTGTGTTAGTTTCAGATGTACAGCAAAGTGAATCAGTTATACATATGCATCCACTCTTTTTTATATTCTTTTCCCACATAGGTCATTACAGAGTATTGAGTAGAGTTCCCTGTGCTATACAGTAGGCCCTTATTAGTTATCTATTTTATATATAGTAGTGTGTATATGTCAATCCCAATCTCCCAATTTATCTGTCCCCCTTACCCCCTTGGTAACCATAAGCTTGTTGTCTACATCTGTGACTCTATTTCTCCTTCACTTTTTAAAGTGACTTTAATGAGGTATAATTTACACAGCATAAATTACATTCTTTTTTTTTTTTTTCGGCCGCACTGTGTAGCTTGTGGGATCTTATTTCCCCAACCAGGGATTGAACCCACACCCTTGACAGTGAAAGCACAGAGTCCTAACCACTGGACTGGCAGGGAACTCCCCAGATTCATTCATTTTAAGTGCACAATTCAATGACTTTTACTAAATTTATAGAGTTGTGCAGCCATCACCATAAGCAAGTATAGAGCGTTCCTGTTATCCCAGAAAGAGCCCTCCTGCCCATTTACAGTCACTTCCCCTTCCCAGTCCCAGCCCTAGGCAACCACTCATCTACTCTCTGTCTCTATGGAGTTGCCTTATTTGGACATTTCCCAGAAATGGAATCATACAATATACGTCTGGCTATATGTGTCTGGCTTCTTTCACTTAGCGTGATATTTTTGAGGTTCATCCAGGTTGCGGTTTGCTTATTGGTAGTTTGTTGCATTTTATTGATGATTAGTATTCCATCGTATGGCTAGACCACATTTTGTTTATCCATTTACCAGTTGATAAACATTTAGATTATTTCCAACATTTGACTATTATGAATACCTTTTACTTTATTTATTTTTAAATTAATTATTTATTTATTTATTTTAAAATTTTATTTATTTATTTATTTATTTTTGGCTGTGTTGGGTCTTCGTTTCGGTGCGAGGGCTTTCTCTAGTTGCGGCGAGCAGGGGCTACTCTTCTTGGCGGTGTGCAGGCTTCTCATTGCGGTGGCTTCTCTTGTTGCGGAGCACAGGCTCTAGGTGCACAGGCTTCAGTAGTTGTGGCACGCGGGCTCAGTAGTTGTGGCTCATGGGTCCTAGAGCGCAGGCTCAGTAGTTGTGGCGCACCAGCTTCGTTGCTCTGCGACATGTGGGATCTTCCCGGACCAGGGCTTGAACCCGTGTCCCCTGCATTGCCAGGCGGATTCCCAACCACTGCGCCACCAGGGAAGTCCCATGAATACCTTTTACATTTTTGATAATTTACTATGAAAAATTCTCAGACATACAGTGTACCCCCACAGACCCATCTGCAAGCTTCAACGTTTAGCGTTAACATCCACCATCATTGCTTCATCTAGATCCCTCCCAGACAACATATCATTGCACTCCTTAACTTCTTCCTTTAAGTGTATAAACTTTTATTTAACTTTAATCAGTTATATATTCATAAGATTCTAAGATCAAAGAGTATAAAAAGGTATACAGTGAAACGTTTCATTCTGGAAAGTTCTATTCCCCATCTGCTCAGTTTTCACTCAGTGCCCTCCAACTTCTGTTATTTTCATGTATTCTTCCAGAGTGCATATGTAAGAAAATAGGAATATATAATCTTTGCCCGCGTTTTACATAAATGGTAGCATGTTTACTATAATACTGTTTTGTACTTTGATGCTTTTAACTTAATAATATAGCTTAAAAATCTTTCCATATCAGAGCATAGATAGTTTCCTTATTCTTTTATCTTTATTTTTACAGCTTATACTATTCCATTGTATGGATGTACCATAGCTTAGTCAAACAGCCACCTACTGGTGGACATTTGGGCTGTTCCCAGTTTTTTACTATTATAGGCAATGCTGTGGTCCATAAACTTGTATATACATCAATTCTCACTTACACAGAGTATCTATAGGCTACATTTCCTAAAATTGAATTGCTGGGCCAGATAGTATATGCATTTGTAGCATTTGTGGTTTTCATTGGTTTGTCCTGTTTAACAGTTGTACCATTTTATACCCACCAGCAATCTATGCAAGGATTTGATTCCGCATTGCCTCGCCAGTAGCGTGAGCTATCCAGTTTTTTAACCTTACATAATAGTTCTGTTTGTCAGCTCTTGCCTCATTTTCTTTCTTTCTTGCCCTTCTTATTTTGCTTTAGTTTATACATCTTTATGTTAAGAATTTTTGAATGAGTTATTGCCTGACCACCTTGAGTCATTTTTTAAGGCTTTTTTTGGCAACAGTTCTTTAAGATATAATTCACACACCATACAATTCATCCGTTTAAAGTATACCCTTCGATGGTTTTCAGTCTGTAGCTCATTTTTAATGCTCATCTCTGACCTTTTATAAAAGCGTTTTTTTTTCTAATTACAGAAGTAATACCTGTTCCGTTCAGAAAACTTGGAAAGACAAAAATCAAAGAAAACATAGTGCCATCACCTAAAGATATCCATTGTTAACAGTTTTTTAAATTTTATTGAAGTATAGTTGATTTACAATGTTGTGTTTAATTTCTGCTGTACAGCAAAGTGATTCAGTTATACATATATATTCTTTTTCATATTCTTTTCCATTATGGTTTATCACAGGATATTGAATATAGTTCCCTGTGCTATACAGTAGGACCTTGTTGTTTACCCATCCTATATATAATAGTTTACATCTGCTAATTCCAAACTCCCAATCCTTCTCTCCCCCAGCACGCCCGCGCCCCGCCGGCAACCACAAGTCTGTTCTCTATGTCTGTAAGTCTGTTTTTGTTTCATAGATATGTTCATTTGTGTCATATTTTAGATTCCACATATAAGTGATATCATATGGTATTTGTCTTTCTCTTTCTGGCTTACTTCATTTAGTATGATAATCTCTAGATCCACCCATGTTGCTGCAGATGGCATTATTTCATTCTTGTTAATGGCTGAGTAATATTCCATTTTACATACATATATATATATATAAATGGACAATGTATATATACATATATGTAAATGCCAATGAACATTTAGGTTGTTTTCTTGTCTTGGCTATTGTAATAGTGCTGCTATGAACATTGGCGTGCGTGTCTCTTTTTGAATTATACTTTTGTCTGGGTATATGCCCAGGAGTGGGATTGCTGGATCATACAGCAATTCTATTTTTAGATTTTTGAGGAACTGCCATGCTGTTTTCCATTGCTAACATTTTTTAAAACAAAAATGATACTTAATGTATATACTGTGCTGGGGTTTGCTTTTATCCTTCTCAGTTCTTTTGTCTCTCAATTATGTCTTCAACATTCTAGGTCTGTTAATCAACATAATTATCATTGACGATAATAACAATAGCAATAATAACCACAGTACTCCCCATTTACTGTGAGATTGCTGTGTGCCAGGCACTTGTGTGTTGCATACTTTTTGGGCTTAATCTCAGTTAATCCTGGAAATAATTTTATGACATTGGTCTTATGCTCATTGCATTTTACATCTGAAAAAAACCGAGGCTCAGAGGTTAAGTAATTTGCCTAATATTAAACAGTAAGAGAAGGAGCTGAGGCTTGAACTCTTATCTGTGTGACTTCAAAACCCCTGGTCACTAAACTATACTTCAGATTAAAGACTTTCAGGATTGGTTCAAACAAACGGCTTCTTTCGAGACCAATCAGGAGGACCCAGGGGTTACAGCGCCCTTGTCAAGAGCAACCTTGGGGCCTGCCAACACACTCTGTTTGGAGCGGGGTTGTCTCAGGCCCAGTGTCCTTTTTTCTCCTGGCTGTGTGTGGTCCCCTCTCTGCCCCTTGAAGTCCCCCTCCCTCCTTCACCTTTCAGAAAAGGAGTGGAGGGGGTAGGTGGGTATTGCTGGAGAAATGGCCTACATCACAGGAAGACTGGGGACCCCTCCGGCACGAGTTCTTTACAGCTCTCCCAACCCCAACCTGTTGGTGGAGAATTATGGAACAATTGCAAGAGCACTGAGCGCTGCACCTCACAAACACCCTCCCGTCCCCCCCTCACTTCCCACATCCCCCCACCATGTTCCAGCCTCTCAGACACTTTAGGGGTATTTTCCCCTGGGTTCACCAAGCCAAATAGCCAGTGGGAGGCTTGTGGCTGTTAGCTCGAACAGCAGGCTGGCTGCTTGGTTGCCATGGCAACAGCTGTTGTGAGTTAGTGGTCTCTGTGGCAGAAGATTTAATTTATTAAACTAAATTTGGGGCCCCAGTGGGAAGATCTGGTACAGGTTTTACTGGGTGCCTTCTGTGGCGCTGGGGCTGCAGCAGGGCATGTGTCGGAGGAGGGCTGGAAGCTTTTGTCCTGCAGAGGTAGGCCCAGTGATGAGAACTACATCCTGTGTCCTCAGAGATCCTGAGACTCAGCTCTAGACGTCACCCATGAGCGGCCGGCTGAGGCCTTGCACTGCTGCTTCTAGCTAAGAGGTATCAGAGCAGCCCTGCCGCTGGGAACAACTGGAAAATCTGGATAGAGTGTGCAGACCTTCTGCGTGAGGTCGAGACTGAGGTGGACAGGGCAGGTGTCCACCCCTAGGGACCCATCTCGGTGTGTGCAGCGGCCCTGGGGAAGCAGAATGCTGTTTCTGGGTCTCCGTGCTATGATTAAAATAACTGGAAAGTCTATGCTTCCATTCTTTCTTGATCTACTTCAATCAGGTTTTTGTCCCTACTATTCCTTTGAAACACTCTTGTCAAGGTCACCAATGACCTCCATGTGACTAGATCCCATCATTAAATCTGGGTCCTCATCCTTCTTTTCTATCAGCTGCTTCTGACACTGTCGGTCACTCTCTCTTTTCCTTGTCACTCTCGGCTTCTGAGAGACTACATTCAGCCAGCCATTCCCTCCCCTCTCGGTGCTGGGGCTTCCTCGTCCCTGACCCTTAAACTTTGGAGGGCCAGGACTCAGGGCTTGGTCCTCTTGTTTGTTCTGTCTTCTCTGGCTCCCTAAGGAACCTCACCTAGATTCTTAGGTTCCCAGGAAACAGGCTCTGAGACAGAGATTTGCGTGGAGCCGGTTCACTGGGAGTGCCTGGGGATGAACCCCTGTGAGGGACTGAGGGATGCTGGGGGCGCAGAGGGAGAAGTTGCCCAGTGATTCTGTTGCAACAAAGGCTTCAGCCAACAGGGCTGGGATCCGGGGAGTGCCAGGCACTGTGCTTTGTGGAATTATCTCAGTAATTCTCATAAAGCCCTCGTGGAGCAGATTTTGTCAGTGTCCCCATTCTGCAGGTGCAGAGGTTGAGGCTAGGTAAAGTTATCCAATGTGCCCCCTACGAGGAGCTGGGACTCAGACCCAGTCTGGCTGCCTCTCAGAACCCTACACAGAGCCTCAGAAAAGCATACTGAACCTACTGTACGGCTCAGGGAACTCTACTCAATACTCTGTAATGACCTATATGGGAAAAGAATCTAAAAAAGAGGGGAGGGCTTCCCTGATGGCGCAGTGGTTGGGGGTCTGCCTGCCGGTGCAGGGGACACGGGTTCGAGCCCTGGTCTGGGAGGATCCCACGTGCCGCGGAGCAACTAGGCCCGTGAGCCACAACTACTGAGCCTGCGCGTCTGGAGCCTGTGCTCCGCAACAAGAGAGGCCGCGATAGTGAGAGGCCTGCGCACCGCGATGAGGAGTGGCCCCCGCTTGCCATAACTGGAGAAAGCCCTCGCACAGAAACAAAGACCCAACACAGCCATAAATAAATAATAAAAAATTGAAAAAGAGGGGATATATGTATATGTATAACTGATCCACATTGCTGTACAGCAGAAACTTACACAACATTGTAAATCAACTATACTCCAGTAAAAATATTTTTAAAAATTAAAAAACTAGAACTACAAAAAAATAAGCATATTGAGTAAAACTCTTGGGCCAGGTCCCTTGGAGGTCCTGCCAGAGTCTGCAGCCCTGCCACTTACTCCCCTCACCACTGGCATCCTGGGATGCACCCCTGCAGGGCTCCCAGGGCCTGTTCCCAAAGCCTGTCACCTTCCTGAGGAGAGGGGACACATCCCTCCGGGGCTCTGGGGCAGGACCTGAGGCCCACAGAGCTGTGGGAGTCTCCTGTTTCGTTTAAAGATGTACGAGAAGTTTGTACCTACTTCTTGTGTAATAGAAAAATAGCTAGCTCCCAGATCTTTGAACAAAAGGAAGATGCTCTGTGATTATCTCATGTCTTTGTGTATCCTTGGCTGGATTACCTCATATTCTTGAGGTTCATGGGCCTTCCTTTGATAAGCACTGACGTCCCCCTTTACTTAATTGACGTGGGCCCTGAGAATGAGGGCAGGTGGGCAGATTCTCCCTTCCCCCCACCCGGTCCTGGAGCAACTACACTCCTCCCCCCATCCTTCTTTTCTTTCCTCCCTGATCAGTCACGGTGACTCACACTGCCCTGGGCTGGCTGCCGAGAACCTCCAGCTTCTCTGTGTGGCTGTCAGGGTGACGGTGGTAGAGGTGGTGCCAGAGGGGCCTCCCCTGGGTTCTGTCCCTAAGACACCAAAGTGGCCATGTTTCAGGGTCTGATGGAGCTGTTCGCGGTTGATGAAAAAATTCTATCAGCCCCAGAAGCAAAATTGAAGGGATGAAGACCTGCCCAGGTGGTGGCTTTCAGCACATACGTGTGCAAACTTCAGGGAGGGACGTTTCTTAGTGTGCTGCCATATGTCACAAATGGTTCAGAAATTTGCACATACAAAAAGTCAATGCCAAAATCAGCAAATCTCTAATCTTTGGGGTAAACCCCTCTGCCTTCTTAAAGAGCTTTTATATTTAAACATTTAAAGTAGACGTGCATGTGCCACATCTGCACATGCACACACACACGTATGTCCTGATGCACACAGCATGCCCACGTCCTCACAAAAGCTTGTGCCCATGTATATACGTAAGCATACCTGTGCCACCCACCAGCATACCCGTGCAGACAGACTTATGCACCCATGTACTCATACAAACATGCAGACTCAGAATGGAAACCCTGACCAGAATCTGACTAGAGCGAAGCCATTCTCTCCTTTGCTGTCCCTGGCGTCACCAGGGATCGAGGTGACATTCTCTGATCTCTCGGAAAACCATTCTTGCCTTTGCCCACTCAGAGCCCAGGGTGATGTTTGAAGCCTGCAGGAGAAACTTTGCATGTAGATTTGGGGGATGGCCATTGAGGCATCTGCAGAATGTTCACAGCATCCACTGTGAGGCTGGAGGGGAAGAGGGGTAGGCTGGCTTTAGATGCGACCCCTCGGATTTCACTGACTTTTGAAGTCCTGGGCGTCAGTTTGGGGCCCATGAGAGGAGGGCTGAGGGCTAGGCTCTTGGTGGGTGGTGGGAGTTGAAGGTGGAGGAGGGGCTGGTCCACTGTGGAGTCCCTGGGACAGGGGAGGGAAGGAGTGACTGCCCAATGGCAGAGGCCAAGAGCATTGGTTGGCCCATCCCTGAGAGGGCCGATCAGCAGTGCTTGGTTTCAGGGCTGTGGGCTGTGCCCCTAACTGGTCCAACTGGAGGACGCCGGAAGGACTGGAGCTTGGCAGACTCCTCCAATGGAATAAGAGCTGCTCAGGACAGGGGGTGGGGGGGCTCCCCCCCTGAGAACCAGGGGACTCTGACAGTCCCGTTTCCGTCCCTCATCTCATTCCTAGCCTCAGATGAAGTACCTCTATTTTCTGGGCCTTGTTTTCTCTGGGAACAGCTCTTTGCTCACGTGACTTCATTTAATCCTCCTGGGAGCCTGAGGTAGAGGCAGGAATTGTGCCCATTTTATAGCAAGAACGTCAGGTCAGACAGTTCATGAGGGGTGGAACCAAGAATTAAAGCCCATATTCTTTCTTCTTTAAAAAGGATTATTAGATTTTTAAAAGTCACAGAAGCAACATATGCCTGTTTTAACACGTGCAGTGATACAGAGCTATCTAAAGAAAAAGTTGAAACTCTCTCTTCCTGCCCCTTCTCCCCACCCCACTTCAATCTCATCTCCCTGAGCTAAATATTAACAGCCTACTGTGGAATTTCCTATTCTTTTCTCTATGGTCATAGAAATGCATATACACATTATACATAGCTAGCTTTCTCTCCCTTGCTCTCTCTTTACACAGAAAATGGAACGTTATAAATGATTCCTCAACTTGCTTTTCCTCTTAAAATATTGGGGACATCTCTTCAGAACAGTGTGCTTAGATGTACCTCTTCCTTGGAATGGCCTTAACACAATTGTTTACCCATTCCCCACTAATGGGCATTTAGGGTGTTTCAAATCTTTGCCAATATACACAATGCTATAATAAACACTCTTATACATAGGACTTTGCACTCATGCCTTTATTTCTGTTGCATAAAGTTCCCAAACTAGGATTACTGGTCAAAGTTTTGTATATTTTAAATTTAAACACACCTTGCCAAATTATTTTCCCCCAGGTGGTGGAAATGAATACCTCCGCTAGCTGTGTTTCCTGCAGCCTTATCAACACTGGATGTTATTATTCTTTTTTCATTTTTGCCCATCTGATAGATGAAAATGGCATCTTATTTTATTTTGATTTTTTACCTATCAGTTGTTTCATATGTTCATTGGCAATTTGTATTTCCCCTTTAATGAATTGTCCATATCCTTTGCCCAGTTATTTGGGTTGTCTTTTTCATATTTCAGAGATTAATTTTTATCTGTCAAATGTGGAATAAATAATGAGTTATTAAATCATAGGATATTATTTGTCTTCTGAATTTAATAGTATTTCTGCCATAGGAAAATTCTTAATTTTTGTAAAGTCCAATCTATTTACTTTTTCCTTAATGGCTTATGGGCTTCCTGCCTTTCTTAAGGATCTTCCTCAACGTTCAGTTACTCTAAATTTTATTATAATATTTTTATTGTTTTAAAAATATTTATATTTAAAATTCATCTGGAATTTATTTTAGTACCTGTTATGAAGTGAGGACCTAATTTTGTTTTCTTCCATATGAGTAGCCAGTTATGTCAACACTATTTATGCCAAGCTATCTTCCTTATTGAATTAGAATGCTCATATGTCACATACTGAGATCTCATATATATTATTTCTAGATCATATTTTGTTCCACTGATCTGTTTTGTCTTTTCCTCAGCCATTATCATATTGTTTTGATTAAGTGGCTTTAGAGTTAGTTTTTTTTTTTTAATTTTTATTTATTTATTTATCTATTTTTGGCTGTGTTGGTTCTTTGTTGCTGCGGGCAGGCTTTCTCTAGTTGCGGCTAGCGGGGATTACACTTCGTTGCAGTGCACGGGGTTCTCATTGCGGTGGCTTCTCTTGTTGCGGAGCACGGGCTCCAGGGGTGCAGGCTTCAGTAGTTGTGGCTCGTGGGCTCTAGAGCGCAGGCTCAGTAGCTGTGGCGCACAGGCTTAGTTGCTCCGCGGCATGTGGGATCTTCCTGGACCAGGACTCAAACCCATGTCCCCTGCATTGGCAGGCGGTTTCTTAACCACTGCACCACCAGGGAACTCCTAGAGTTAGTTTTAATAACTGGCAAGGCAAATCTCTTCCATTGTTATTTGCCTTCTTTTGGGGGTGTGGGGCAGGGGTGAGGTCTATTCTAGAGAGCCCAGGGCTCTTTTCAGATGTTCTTCCAGATGAACTTTAAGATCTTTTTGTCAAGATGAAAGCAAAGAGAAAAAGCAACTGGTGTTCCCACTGGAAGGACATCCGTTTTAGTCTTAACATGAGCTTCCAAGCCCAGGCTCCTGCCGCTGTACAGGGCTGTCGTAGGCGCTTGCTGGTCTTGTGATCCTCTGAGTACATAGGAATGAGGTGAAGAAGATAAAGGCAGCTTTAGCCCGAGCTTGGAACTTGCCCTATGCAGAATATTGTTGTGTTTCTCCCTAGGAAAAGAAACATAAATTTGTGTTATGTTCATAGGGTTTGCTGATTATGTTTTGGTTTAAAATGTATAATGGATCGGAGATAACTTTGTGTCAGTTACCACGCTCCAAACAAATACCCTGTTCATTCCTCCTTGGGTATGTAGGTTAAGTTTGTTTGTTTGTTTTTTAAGAGATGCCAAGATGTAGAGCTGCTAGATAGGAGGGTGTGCACGTTTAACATTCCAATAGCTACTACCAGATTACCCCGCCCTCCGTGGGGCTGTCCTCCCAGGCTCCCAGCCCTCTCCCACACCTTGTCAACCCTTGTCAAGGTTTTCAGGGCCATAAAAGAGGTTGGTTCATGTTACTTAAGTCGCTGCTTAAGAGCTATTAAAAGGAGTGGGCGGCCAACTTGGAGTTGACACAGTACTCTGTATTCCACTCC
Organism: Balaenoptera ricei; assembly: GCF_028023285.1. Taxonomy (NCBI): domain Eukaryota; kingdom Metazoa; phylum Chordata; class Mammalia; order Artiodactyla; family Balaenopteridae; genus Balaenoptera; species Balaenoptera ricei. Next base: position 155,561,649 of record NC_082640.1, read on the forward strand.
CACACCCTCTCCCTGCCACACTCAGCCATCCCAGGCACAGATCATACAAAGCAAGAGGTACCAGCTTTGGATCTCCCTCTGGTTCTTCTTCCCGTCCAAGGAATTCTCTCAACTCTAATGTTTTTCAGCAGCACTCAGGGTGCAAAAAGCTCTTCCTCTGCATCTTTCTCTCTCTCTCTCATACACACACACACACACACACACACACACACACACACACACACACAGCTTTAGAAGTGCTTGCTGTGTGATGGTGCCCTGGGAATGCTGAGCTAGATTCTATCCCTGGCTCTGTTCCTTTTTTCAAAGTCTATATTTAACCAGTTTGGCCCTAAAGGGAATTAACCAAGTCAGGGCTCCAGTGAGTGCCAGAGGCTTGGGATTACACCAGAGGTTTTGACCTGGAGTCCGAGAATGGACCTCAGGGAGTTTGTGAGCCTCAGAAACCGCCTGCAGCGGCATTTGGGTTCATGTGTGCTTTTTTTTCTTAGGCGAGTCCATAGCTTTAAATAGGATCTCAGAGCAGGTGTGAGACCACTGCCCCACCCCCCACCCCCCAAAAAAGGTTAAGAACAACTGCCACAGGGACAGAGTAAGTAGCTTTATGAGCAAGCAGAATAAAAGAATGGCATTCTAGAATCTAAGGAGGGGTTCTTAACAAGAAGGAATGAGAGGGGGGACTGTATGCAGAATTTTCTGTGAAAATACCTTCTGAGTCTAGGACAGAGAGACTTCATTAGATCCCCAAAGAGTTCATAACTCCCAAATTGAAGAATCTCAGACATAGAGGCTTAATGATGTTAAAGTACTAATGTCATCTGAGAGGCTAGATATTTCTAATAGTAATTTTTTCAAAATAAATGCATTTAGTTCATCATAGAAAATCTGAAAAAGTCTTCTAGAAATCTTCTAAAAATCACCTATAATCCCAACATCCAGAGATAATAACTTTAAAAAAAAAAAAAAAAAAAAGGATTCTTGGGAATTCTCCGGCAGTCCAGTGGTTAGGACTCCGTGCTCCCATTGCAGGGGTCATGGGTTCTATCCCTGGTCAGGGAACTAAGATCCCGTGTGCCTCGCAGCCAAAAAAAGGATTCTTCCAGAGTGTTTGTATCTTTCTCTCACACTCTGCCATTCTCTCTCTCCACATATGTGCGTGTGTATATGCAAACCTAGAATCATACCGATTTTTAACATGAATGTTTCTACTTATTATTTTATAGCACTGTCTCCTGTTGTTAAATAGTTTTCTAAAACAGTGTTTTTCAACCTTCTTTTAGCAATGGAACCCTTATTTTCAAACCAAATCTTATGCGGAAGGCTAAAATATAAAATAAATAAAAGATGCGATGTTCTAGCTAAAGCATAGGGAGAGAAGAAGCACAATTTGAAGCCCCTGCTCTAAAAACACGAGTTTTAATGGCTACATGGTGTTCTATTATATGAATGTGTAGGGTGGCCAGATTTAGCAAATAAAAATACCAGATGTCCAGGTAAATTGGAATTTCAGATAAACAATGAATAATTTTTTAGCGTAACTATGTTCCAATTTAAATTTCAGATAAACAACAAATATACTTTTTTAGAATAAGTATATCCCATGCAATATTTGGGATATACTAAAAAAATTTAGAAATTCTTATTTAACTGGGCAACCTGTATTTTACATGGCAAGCTTATCATGTGCCGTAGTTTACCTAACCAAGATCCCATTGTCGGACATTTAGATTATTTCCAATGTTTTACTAGTATAAAAAATATTGAGCGGTATATCTTGTACCCATATCTTTATATATTTATTATTTTATAACACCTTAGGATCAGAATTACTAGACCAAAGGCTGTAAACATTTAAAAGTCTTTCCATACATTTGCCAAGTTGTTTCCCCCAAAGGAATGTACTCTCGAGGGCTGTGTATGCAAGCACCTGTTTTAGGAGGGGTTAAACATGCGTCAGACCATTATTAGTGGTGTATGTTAGGTGGTCATTCTGCCCCTGCAAAACCCTGAGACATTAAGGTTCAAAGCTGGCAAATTTGATGCATGGGCTCTGGGATAGCCAAAAGGGGCTAGTTAGCTCAATAGCATCTGGGTGCTTGGGGTCAGGGGTCCAAGTTGATAGCAATAAGGTAGAGATGTACAGACCTATAAAAGGAGAAGGGGTCACCATGATAGACTTCACCCGACAGAAGTAAAGGAAGCTGGAAAGAGCTAGGCCCACTGTAAGGCATTATTTTTAGTAAGTAGCCTTGCGTTTCCTAAAGACAACCATTCCAAGCAGGGGAAAGGCTACAGAGGAAAAAGTCTCAAAGGAGTTTTTTCTACTTGAAAAATAAAAATTACATAAACATAGTAATAACCGAAAGGATGGAAAATCACTCATAATCTCCCCATCCTAACAAATAGCTGTTTTTATTTTTCGATATGCTTTTCTTGTCAAGCTCCATAATTTTTACATAACTGCAATTACAGAGTATATACAATTTTTATCCTGCTCTTTCCTCCCATTATTTTTTTAAAATTTATTTATTTTATTTATTTTTATTTTTGGCTGCGTTGGGTCTTCCTTGCTGCGCACAGGCTTTCTCTAGTTTCAGTGAGCAGGGGCTACTCTTTGTTGCGGTGCGTGGGCTTCTCATTGCAATGGCTTCTCTTGTTGCAGAGCACAGGCTCTAGGCGCGCGGGCTTCAATAGTTGCAGCACGCAGGCTCAGTAGCTGTGGCTCGCGGACTCTAGAGCGCAGGCTCAGTAGTTGTGGCACATGGTCTTAGTTGCTCCGTGGCATGCGGGATCTTCCCAGACCAGGGCTCGAACCCGTGTTCCCTGCATTGGTAGGTGGATTCTTAACCAATGCGCCACCAGGGAAGCCCCTTTCCTCCCATTATTGTGCAAGTAATTTTCTGTGCTGCTACACAGCTTTCATAGCTAATATTGCTAATGTTATTTTTTCTTGATTTCACAAGTAATAATTATTCATTAAGACAAATTAGAACATCTAGATAAACAAAAATGGAATCACAATGCACATATTAATTTGTAGCCTGTTGTTGTTGTTTTTTCACTTAACTGTGTATGGCGAACATCTTCCCATGTTAAAAAAATACATTTCTACATCTTTTAAGATAATTGCAATGTGTACTGTTGGTGGGGGGGTATACCAAAACCTATTGAACCAATTCCCTGTTACTGGAAGTCTATGGGATTTTCCCCCACCATCTTTTGCTATTGTAAATGGAATTCATTTTTAATCATTTCCTTAGGACAGATTTCTAAAATTAAATCATATGTGCACATCTTTTTCAGACTCTTGATACATACTGGTAAGTTTACCTCTAGAAGATTTGTACTAGTTTATACTCCCTCTAGTAACATGAAAGAGTGTATTTATTTCCCCCCAGCCTATGACAGTCATAGTAAATGGTTGCCAAATATTCTTTTTAGTTGATGGAACATAATTTACTTAATCTTTTCTCTGCTGTTGACATTGGATTGTTTCCAAATTTTCATTCTTATACATAAGACTGTCATGGACATCTTTATGCCAGTATTTGTCTATAATTAATTATGTGATTAAAATAAGAATCCTAGATGAGAAGGCATATTTACACGTCACTCCCTTCTTCCAAAGGTTAAATTTAAATCTTCTGGGTATGTGGGAGATTTGGGGCCCATTTGGTACCCTGCCATGACTAGGGGAAGATAATGGACAGAATAAAATAGAAAAGGCCATGTGCCAAAAGATATAGCACTAAAAATGTACTGCCAGACTGTTTTCCAAAAGGGTACTAAGTTAATAACCATTCTGTTGACTTAAAAATTAATATAATCCTCAAAGATATTAGTCAAGGGAGAAAAGCACTGTCTGCCATTAACCCACCGTAATGTCATTTCCTCAAACCACAATGACTCTCAAACCACAATAAAACACACATTTCTGTCCCTCCTGGACCCAAAGCTAGCATGCCCATCTGCCTAGCTCATGCACTTGGCAGAAGCCACAATGGGGGTCTCAGGTTCACCTGCTTCCTGCAGCTCCCCCATTCTAGAGGTCCTTTGTAGTCTTACTTCCTGTCCAAACCCGAGGCCCCAGAAGGAGCAAATACCATTTTGGTGACACTTAATCAGAGCTGCTGACCATTCCTCCAGCTCCCTCGGAACCTGGGTCTCTGGGGAACAATGTACACACCTTCCTAATGTGACAAACACCCCCCCTGAGCACCTACCTGTATCAAGGTCACATAAGAAGACGCTCTTGGCTCTTTAGAGGGCCTGCATGATCTGCAATAAATATGTCTTGAACGATGATGAGGTGAATGGATGTAGTTATAGTTCATTTAATGTTCGAGATGGAAGAGGCCTCAGAGACCATCTTGTTCAACCCCCCTCCTTTTATACAGTCATTTAGTGAGGGCCTCCCATGGCCTGGATGTGATGTATCTTATTGAATACGCTTGACACCTCTGGGTGGTAAGTATCATCACCTCCTTTCCGCAGGTGAAGAAGCTGCTATGCTCAGAGGTTAACCCAGGCGCTGCAGAATGGCTTGTGGGCTAGCTAGCCTGAGGGACTCCACCGACAGCCCTTCACAGCCCTCCTTGGCCTGCCCGCCCCTTTCAACCAAGTTACTAAGTTAAGCACTCAACACCAGGCACTTTTGAAAGGTTACAAAAGCTTAAAATGGACAAAATGAAAAGGAAATGACACCAGTCGCCCGTGAGCCTCCCTACCAACCTCTTCAGAGTGTACTTCTCTGGTTGGTACCTGAGGTGAGGTTAATGGCCCCTGGCCAGGATTTGCCCTGCACCCCATTTTCAGTTGTTAGACTCACGCTTTGGGGAGAAATCAGGAGAAACCCAGCTGGGTTTCAAGCATTACCTGAATGATGGATTCACCTGCAACAACACCCCTATCCCTGCTCTCCCCCCACCTTACATACTCTCTCTTCATCTGGCTCTTGATTTGTATCCTTCAGTATCCTTTGTAATAAACTGGTAACCTAGTGAGTTCTGTGAGCTGCTCTAGCAAATTAATTGAACCCAGTGAGGGGGTTGTGGGAACCTCTGGGTTTTAGCCAGTAGGTCAGAAGCAGAGGTAACAACGTGGGCTTGCAATTGGCATCTGAAGTGGAAGGCAGTCTTGTGGGACTGAGCCCTCAACCTGTGGAATCTGATACTACCTCTAGGTAGATAGTGTCAGGATTGAGTTGAATTATCGGACACCCAGCTGGTGTCCAAGAATTGCTTGTTGGTGGTTTGGGGGAAACCCCAGCACACCTTGGATTTGGGTCCCAGAACCCTTTATCTGTCTTTATTACAGGGGTCTCAGCTAAGAATTCAGAAGGGCAGAAGGAAAATTATTCTTCCTCCCTTAAACTTCCCTTCCCGTCCTCTCCATCTGGTACTTCTGCCCCTGGTTGTTACTTCTGCCCCCAAATGTTACAGCTGAGGAAGGGCTTACTTTTCATCAATTTATTTATATCTCAGATTCACTTTGAAGATGTTAATGTTGATGATGACAGTAATTAGCTCAACTCTTTTAGGTAGAGAAGAATTAAGCTTCATCTGGTTTTTAAAAGTATTTTAATTGTAAAAGAATAAGTACTTATTTACAAAAAAATTCAAATTTTTATAAAGGGAAAGGTAAAATCCTTTAGTCTTCCAGCCCACTCCTGTGCCGCTTGCTGGAGGTGACCACTGTTTAGCAGTTTGCCATGTATTTTTGCAAACAAATCTATGCATTTAGATATGCATGTATTTATGAACTCTTTATAGGAAATGAATCACAATATTCATACATAACTTATTCCTTCTAACATTTGTTTAGAATTCTACTGTAAGGATAAACTGTAATTTATTTAATCAGTTCTCTACTGATGGGCATTTAAATTATTTCCAGCATTTTAAATAAATACTACTGTAATTAAGATACTTGTACACTTAAAATACTCATGTGAGTTTAATTATAGAGTTAATATCTAGAAATGTAAGGTGATCATATAATCTATCACGTAAACTAAGACAGATTCTAATTCAGAGGGGCTCCTGAGAGCACAGGTATATACTGGGACTGTCTCAGGAAAACCAGGTATGTGTTTATACAAAATTGAAACTTCTACTGAGTCAAAAAGTAGCATTTAAAATGCTGATGTTGTCAGGCTTGGTCATACCAATTATAGTCCACCAACATATAAGGGCTTCTGTTTCTTCAAACTTTCAAAATACTGAGCATTATAGTAATAATTATTTGCAAATTTACGAAATTAGTAAGAAATTGTATCGTTTTAACTTGCATTTATTTAATAATCAGTGATGTTGAACACCTGTCATTTATTATTGGTCATTTGTATATCATATTTCTTTTTTTAAAATATTTATTTATTTATTTGGCTGCATTGGGTCTTTGTTGCTGCGCGTGGGCTTTCTCTAGTTGTGGCGAGCAGGGGCTACTCTTCATTACAGTGCACGGGCTTCTCATTACGGTGGCTTCTCTTGTTGTGGAGCACGGGCTGTAGGCGTGTGGGCTTCTGTAGTTGTGGCACTCGGGCTCAGTAGTTGTGGCACGCGGGCTATAGGGCACAGGCTCAGTAGTTGTGGCGCACGGGCTTAGTTGCTCCGTGGCATGTGGGATCTTCCCAGACCAGGGATTGAACCCGTGTCCCCTGCATTGGCAGGTGGATTCCTACCACTGTGCCACCAAGGGAGTCACAGTATGTCATATTTCTATGAACTACTTGTTCATATCCTTTACGGCTACATTTCTTTTTTTTTTTTTTAATTTATAAGAAATTGAGCCCTGGAAATTAGGTGGCATCTTTTTTTTTTTTAATTGAAGTATAGTTGATTTACAATGTTGTGTTAACTTCTGCTGTACAGCAAAGCAACTCAGTTATATGTAGATATACATTCTTTTTTATATTCTTTTCCATTATGGTTTATTTCTGTACATTGAAGACAGTTCCCTGTGCTACACAGTAGGACCTTGTTGTCCATCCATTCTATATGTAATAGTTTGCATCTACTAACCCCAAACTCCCAGTTCATCCCTCCCCCGCTCACCCCCCCTTGGCAACCACAAATCTGTTCTCTATGTCTGTAAGTCTATTTCTGTTTCATAGATAGGTTCATTTGTGTCATATTTTAGATTCCACATATAAGTGATATCATGTGGTATTTGTCTTTCTCTTTCTGACTTACTTCACTTAGTAGGATAATCTCTAGGTCCATCCACATTGTGCAAATGGCATTATTTCGTTCTTTTTTATGGCTGAGTAATGTTCCACTGTATATATGTACCACATCTTCTTTATTCATTCATCTGTTGATGGACATTTAGGTTGTTTCCATGTCTTGGCTATTGTGAACAGAGCTGCCACGAACATAGGGGTGCATATATCTTTTTTTATTTTAATTTTTTAAAAATTTATTTTTTGGCTGCGTTGGGTCTTCGTTGCTGTGTGTGGGTTTTCTCTAGTTGCAGCAAGCAGGGGCTACTCATCGTTGGGGTGAGCAGACTTCTCATGGTGGTGGCTTCTCTTGTTGCAGAGCATGGGCACTAGGCGTGCAGGCTCAGCAGTTGTGGCGCACAGGCTTAGTGGCTCCGTGGCATGTGGGATCTTCCCAGACCAGGGCTTGAACCCATGTCCCCTGCATTGGCAGGTGGATTCTTAACCACTGTGCCACCAGGGAAGTCCCAGGGGTGCATATATCTTTTTGAATTATAGTTTGTCTGGATATATACCCAGGAGTGGGATTACTGGGTCATACAGTAGTTCTATTTTTAGTTTTCTGAGGAACCTCCATAATGGCTATACCAACTTACATTCCCACCAACAGTGTAAGGAGGGTTCCCTTTTCTCCACACCCTCTCCAGCATTTGTTGTTTGTAGTTTGTCTACATTTCTTTTGAATTCTTGGTTCTTATTGATTCGTAAGAGCTCTTTGTATATTAAAGAAGTTAGTTCTTTGTTTGGCATATATTTGGCTAATATGCTTTTTCCCAGTGTGATATTTGTATCTTGACTTTCTGGTGTTTTTAGTCATAAAATCTTTAAGCCTTTATGTAGTTTTTAAAATAACATTTGAATTTCATGTCCAAGATTGCCAAAAAACAAGAATAAAAAGTAAACAGTTTTTTCTTTATACTTCTTAGTTTCTTTTTTAAATTAAAATTTTTGGGCCACCTAGAATTAATTTTGGTTTAAGAAATGAATTCAGCTTTATTTGTTTCCATGTTGTCTAGTCACTTTTCCTAACATCATTCACTGAATAGCACATCATTCCCTTCCCCCTGCCATTT